>NC_029774.3:57337594-57368333 GCF_000817695.3 Arachis duranensis | reverse complement strand
TTCTGAGTAGGATTCAATGACTGAATGACTGTGACGTGCTTCAAATTCCTGAAGGCGGGGCGTTAGTGACAGACGCAAAAGAATCACTGGATTCTATTCCGGCCTGATTGAGAACCGACAGATGAATTCCGCTATGCTGTGACAGAGCATATGCAATCGCTTTCACTGAGAGGATGGGAGGTAGCCACTGACAACGGTGAAACCCTTGCTTAAGCTTGCCATGGAAAGGAGTAAGAAGGATTGGATGAAGACAGTAAGGAAAGCAGAGAGACGGAAGGGAAGGCATCTTCATGCGCTTATCTGAAGTTCCTACCAATGAATTACATAAGTATCTCTATCTTTACCTTTGTGTTATTTTCGTTCATCACCATATACATTTGAGTTTGCCTGACTAAGATTTACAAGATGACCAGCTTGCTTCAATACTAACAATCTCCGTGGGATCGACCCTTACTCGCGTAAGGTTTATTACTTGGACGACCCAGTGCACTTGCTGGTTAGTTGTGCGAAGTTGTGTAATGCCATGGTATTGAGCTACCAAGTTTTTGGGGCTCATGACCGGGGATTATGAGAGTTGTGAAAAAGTATTGTTCACAATTTCGCGCACCAGTATCTCATGGGTAATCAGTAGAAATTAACATCAAAATCAGTAAATAAAATCAATAATCCAACACTTAGTACCAAAATAGAAAATTGAAGTAACTAACTAATTAGGCAACTAACTAACTAACTAACTAACTAACTAAAGGATAAGATGGTGGATGGTGAATGATAGTGGTGGGTGATGGTTGGAGGAGTAAAATAAAGAAAAGGGGAGAGAAGAAGAAAAGAAATGGAAAAAAAGAGAAAAAAATGAAAAGTGTGTGAACAGGGTGCAAAGGCGACGCATGGAAGGCAGGAGGGACACGCGACGTGTAAGCGTCGCCCACGCGTACGCGTGGAACGCAAAAAGTACAGGTGATGCGTAAGTATGCGTGGGAGCCAAATTATGCTATTCTCACAATGCCAGCACCACTCCAGCACAACTCTCTGGTTTTTGTACCTTGAGTCCAAATATGGCACACGACGTATGCGCGTCGGCCACGCTTACATGTGGTGTGAAATTTTTTTTAGAAGCATAAAAATAGAATTTAACACTCTCCTAACCTATAAACATTCTAAATCAACCAAAATTCAAATTTAACAAAAAATCTTTTAGTTTTTTTTTTAATTTTCAAAGACAAAACAAACAAAACTTGCACTTTTAGCAAAATGCAATTCAAAAACAATTATTCCAATCAAAGCATGAACTTAACAAGCAACCTAGCAATCAAAGCAAGATATGCAAAAGTATGAAAAGAAGGAAACTACCTAGCAATGGCAACTCAGTTCATTCATTGATTATATATACAAGAGAATGGAAAGAGTTTACCTTGGTGGGTGTCTCCCATCTAGCACTTTTATTTAAAGTCCTTAAGTTGGACATTTGATGGGGTTCTTGCTATGGTAGCTTATGCTAGAACTCTTCCTTGAATCCCCACCAATGTTTTCATTTTCAATGTCCACCGGGATCCCAAACTAAACGTGTTAAGCTACCAAGAGATCTTAAGCGAGTACAAGGACCCAAAGTTGATGGTTATCTAGTATATTCTGGGGTCCCATACTTTGTTTGTCAACTCCCTTTCTTCTTGATCTTCATGCTTCCAATTGGGTGACTTGGGTGACAAACTTCTTGAATTCTCCTTAGAACTCCTAATCCTCATCTTAATTCCATAGAATTGAGCTTCACTCCACTTTTGGATTTCAAAGTTTGAACTTCCATCCCCTATGCACCTTGATTCAAATTGCCCACCAACATCCAACTCTTTCTTACTCTATAACCCACAAAGTTCTAAGTTGACCATCCGTTTCTAACAATGCATATTGATATGGGCCAAGGAATCTGAAAGATGAGATGATTACCCATTCAACTTGTAGTTTGGATGGTGACTTAGCAAGGAAGATATCCAATGGTCTTGACATTTTAGGCTCCACTTCCTTTGGCTCTTCCTCGATGACTTCCATCTTTTGACAACTTTCTTCAATTTCCTCTTGTTTGCTAACTTTCTCCAACTCTTTCTCATTAATCAAAATATGTGTTGGAGGTTGTGCACATTCCTCCTCTACATCAGTTTTACATTCAATGGAAGAAGCTTCAATAAGATCACCATTGTCACTTGGTGTAGATTTGTCTTCAATGATAGAACTTCCTTCTTGTTCAACCTCCCCTAGATTTTCTTCAACTTCTCCTTCTTGAATAATCTCCATCCCTTCCACTTGTTGTAAAACACACTCAATTTCCTTGTTCTCAAGTTGAGAATCCAAAATCTCCTTCATGCTTCTCTCCTCGGTTGATTTCTCACATTCATCATGTGGTTGAAGAGGAGATGCACTAAAGCTTGGAGGTTGGAAGGTGCTTTGGTTGTTGGTAAAAGGTAGAGGTATATGGGATATAAGCTCTAGAAGGGTAGAAGCAAAACCAATGAGGGTGGTGTTAATTGAGGTTTGAAGCACCTTTTGCTCTTGAAGAATAATATCAAGTGTATCATCCACAGGAACTTGGTTGGAAGGGTAAAGATGTTGGAGTAGTGGTGGTTCAATGGGTGCTTGGTCATAATTATCACAAGGGTATGTATAGGGGGTATGGATTAGGATTGTATGGGGGTGATTGATGGAAATAGGATATAGATTGAGAATATAGTGGTTGGAATGTTGGTGTTTGAGGACTATGTTGAGAGTATAGTGCATGGAATGATGGTGGTTGAATGGCATTGAAGAACGGAAGATTGATGGTTTAGAAGTTACAATCAATTCTTGTTGCAAGTATAGTTTCTAAACCAAGCAATCAACTTTTCTTACAAATGTTTGGTTGTCACAAGTAACAAACCCAATAAAATTTATAAACTGAAGTATTCAAACCTCGGGTCTTCTTTTCAAGGAATTGTAGGGAGGTGTGTTTTATTATTGGTTATGGAAAACAGTGTTTGGGTTTGAGAATTATATTTTTGCTACCACTAAGTCAACCTCTAACTATGAAGGTCAGTTAAGTAGACAAATTAATTTAACACCTAATGTCCTAATCGACTCCTCAAGGAAAGACTAGAGTTATAGGAATCTAAATTAATCAGCAAAGATATTAATTATCAATCACAATGAGTTTGACAACTCAAGAGTTACCAATTAATCAACCAAAGCCAATAGTAAATAATCTAAATTATAAATAATGAAAAGCAATCATGAGTCTGAAATACCTCAAATTATATTATTTAAGAAAATCCTAACATGAATGGTTCATAAGCCAAATAGGCAACATAAGTAATACAAGCATTAAAGTATCTGAAAGTAAAAGAGAAATACAAAGTAAAAGGAATATTGAACCTGATGAAGAGTTGAAATCCTAAATCCTTTAAGAGGAATCCTAATCCTAAATCCTAAGATAGAGGAGAGAACCTCTCTCTCTAAAAGCTACATCTAAAATTATGAAAAGTGAATTATCAGTCTGATATGTTGAGTCTCTACATGTTCCCTGACTTTAATCTGTGTTTCTGGGCCAACCTCTGGGTCAAAACGCGGCCCGAAACTGTCTCCAGCGTATTCTGTAATTTCTGCAGATCGCGCATGTCACGCGTCCGCGTGGGTAACGCGGTCGCGTCATTTGGAGGTTTGCTCTTCCACGCGGTTGCGTCAGTCATACGTCCGCATCAATTGTGTTTCTCAAGTCACGCGCTCGCGTCATCCAGGTGCTCGCGTCGATTCTCTTCTGCGCTAAGCACGCGTTCGCGTCGCCCATGCGGACGCGTCGCTGCTAATTTCTCCAAAACTCCAATTTGTACGCGTCATCTGGCATTTTGCTTTTCACGCGTACACGTCTGTCATGCGTGCGCGTTGATGTGTGCACTTTAAATCCTTGATTTTCCATGAATTCTCCACTTTGCATGCTTTTCTCTTCACTCCTTTGATCCATTCCTAGCCCTTTTCAACCTGAATTCACTAACAAACACATCAAGGCATCTAGTGGAATCAAAGGGGAATTAAAATTAGCAAATTAAAGGCCTAAAAAGCATGTTTTTACACTTAAGCACAAATTAAGGGAGAATTATAAAACCATGCTATTTTATTGAATAAATATGAGAAAAGTTGGTAAAATCTTCTAAATTCAACACAAGATACACCACCAAATTAGGGTTTATCAAACCTCCCCACACTTAAACCAAGCATGTCCTCATGCTAAAATCAAGAAGGAAACAAGGGATATGAACATTTATTCAATGCAAACTATCTATATACAACCTATCTATATGCAACTACCTAGATGCAACTATCTAAATGCATGCAATTACTTGGTCAAAATAAATCAATCCCCAAGAAAACATATATAAGCATAGGGGCTAAAGTAATAGCAACCAAATCAAACCCACAATTGAATTGAGTTATTAAGAGATTTTACAAACTTGCAAGAAAATGGATGATCATGGTGAAAACATGTAATTAAGCAATCGAACCCTCACTAGATATGTATCCGCACTAGTCATTCAAGTGTATAGGGTTGGTTCACTTAATTCTCCCCTAATTATGCTTTCTAAGATTTGTTTTTCATCTAACAATCAACAATCATTCAATGCATGCATACAATTATCATGAGGACTTTCCATAAGGTTATAATGGGGCTAGGGTCAAGGTAGGATTGTATATGGTTAAATGGACTAGAATTTGAATCTTTGATTAATCTAAGCTTCCCACCTAACCTATATAACAACCTATACTATTATAAAAAAATCTAACTACCCATAATTTTCACTTTCTCACATACTCATGCATTCTCTTTTCAATTCACATCCCATATGCATTGATATTATTGAACTCTACTTTGGGGTGTTTTATCCCCTTTTATTGCTTTTCTTTTTTTTTTCTTTTCTATATATATATTTTTTATTTTTTATTTTTATTTATTTTTTTATGACTTATATACAAAGATGCCAATGCATATAGCTTAACATTTAATGCACGAGTATGCTCCCAATTCCTAAAATTTTCAACAAAACTACAAAATACACTTTTTTATCCCAACCAATATTCCAAACTCTCCCAAACTTAAATGGTAAACACTCTCACTAGTCTAAGCTAATCAAAGATCCAAATAAGGGACTTTTATTATTTTTCACTTAGGCTTGTAATGTGCTAAAATTAAGAACAAATGGGTTTAGCATAGGCTCAAAATTGGCTAACAATGGAAGATAAAAGGTAGGCTATTTGGGTAAGTGAGCTAATTGAAACAATGGCCTCAATCATATAAATGCATCTATATACAAAATAATGGACATATAGAATCAAACAAATCAAATATCACAATCATAGGAAGAGAACAATGTACACACAAGAAGTAAAATAAGTGGGTATATGATGTAACCACACAATTAGGCTCAAAATCTCTCATGCTTGTGTTCTCAGCTCAAAACCATGTTCCAAAATAAATTCTCCAAGCAAGTTCAACAATTTTTTTTAAAATAGTTTCTTGGAAAAAAAATCATCACCCTAACCAATTAGTCTTAACATAAAAAGAAGTGGTAAAATATGTACACATATTGTAACTATCATGCAACCTAGCATGCCATGCAACAACTAATCTAACAAAGAAAATTAAGAGTTGGTGTTGAAAAGGAATGTGGTTACCCATGGAGGTCGGTCAAACGACCTCCCCACACTTGAAGATTGCATCGTCCTCAGTGCATGCTATAACATCCCTCATTTTTGAAAAATCTAAATATAAATAAATTGTGATTTTACCTTATTGAGTTTAAATTTTATAATTTTAGAAATTATTTTAACTAATTAAATAGATTCGGAGATAGTTTATTTTGAATTAATTAATATTCTTAAGTAATCTTATTATAATAAAATATTTTGTATAATTAATTTGTATGATGTAATCTAAAAAATTGATATTTGAATTTAAATTATACTTTACAAAATATAATTAATTTGTTCATTTTAAAAGATAAATTAAAAATAATTGATTGAACTTAACAATATGTTGATAAATAATGTTCCAAAATATTTTTAAGAGAGTATATTTAATCTTAAAATTACTCTACCTTCCAATTTTATCAAAATATCTATTCATATCTATCCATATTCTTTTATAAAATCCTAATTTCTAACCCTAAATCCCAAAATCCCCAAATTCATTCAGAAACACTAATTTCCCCAATTCACAAACCCTAACCCCTTACCCCCTTTCTCCCAAAACGCAGACACACACACACACAGAGGAGAGGAGAGCGTTTGAGGGAGCTGAGAGGAAGAGAGGGGACTACACCACATCGTCGTCCAGCCACCGTCCATCTCGCCATCACCGGCGTCTCACTGCTGTCGCTGTGGAGCCCGAACACCTTCGAGTTTCCTGCTGCCACCTTGGAGCCCGTCGTCATCAAGAGCGTCAGGAGAAAGAGAGAGGGACGAACTCGCGACGGAGAGGGAGGAAGTTGCGCCACGCAGCCGTGGAGCCCGTCACACGTGTCACCACCGTCGGAAGTAGAACCACGAAGAGGAGAGGAAGAACGACGTTGGGAGGAAACTGTGAGCTGCAAGCCGCTGACCGAGAAGAAGCTCAGCCTTTGTCACCGTGTTGGAGTCGTCGCTGCCAACGCCGCGCACCGCCGTTAGCGCTGCCGTTGAAGGGAGCTCGCCGTCACAGTTCAATCATCATTGAGCTTGAAGGGAGGCGCCACTGAAATACCCGACGGCAGCTTCCCCTGCGTTCCCAATCCCATTCTTGAAACTGTAACACTCTTGCTCGTGCTCTGCTTCCCGATTTTATTTCTCTACTATATTTTCATTCTGAATACAATAGTGTATGTTCCTGTTTTGTATTGTTGTCTCCACCGTCAATCTGGATCCTAGTCGACCCCGTCGTTCATGCCCCTTCGCTGCACCTGTTTCTCTACTGCTATTATTTGGAATAGTTTAAGAATGCTTACAAGGTTTATTGAATAACTGCAAATAGATTTAATACCTGTGAGTAGTTGATTGACTATGTGAATATTGAATTGTGGCTGAAATTGTGATTTGGAATTGTTGATTAGTGATATTGATTGATTATGTGGATTGGGAATTGTTTGATGATTAATTGTTGAGAATTCCTGAATTTTAATGGGTTATGTTGGATTTGTTGCCATTGAGTTGTTATTTGGTATATGGAAATGTTAATGAGTTTGGTTGGTGGTTGATTTGGAATTGGTTTTGAGGGGTATTGAAGGGTTGGATTTTGAATACTAAATGGTTTGCTGAAAATCAGGTTCTCTTGAAAATAAACGGAAACTTTGAAAGTGAATCAGTGACTCTATAGTGACTAGAATGATAAAAACTTAAGTGTTAAGTAAATTATATTAGGTGTAATTGTGAAAACTCAATTTTTAAGGTTTCGTATCAATTAGAGAATTAGTTATGATTTTCCAAAGTCGAATTCTAAAATCTGATTTTCTGCATAACTTCTAAACTGAGTCAGCAGCTTTGAAAAGCTATAACTAATTCTGTGTTTATCGGAATTGCGTGGAACCAAATCTGGGTTAAACTTGGGGATACAAGGAACTAAACTGGTAAATTTGAGACTTTTTCATTAAGTTTATGATTTATGGTGAATTTTTGAATTGGGGATGTCAAATCTGGATTTTCTGCAGAACATTTAACACAGCAGCAACTTGATTTCTTTAATGGAAATTCTGCATTTTGAATTTTGAAATGGAACCGATTTTAAATGAAACTTTGGTCCTAATACTTTAATTTCATAAAAATTTAGAATTGTTAGAGTTGTGGTTTTAAAGATTTGGATTTTCAAAGAAAGATGTATTATGCAGTAAAAGTCAAGCTTTGTTTTCTAAGTCAGTAACTTTGAGGTTTTATAATTTTTAAATCTGGAATGATATTGAGATGCAACCAATTGGAAGTGAAAACTAAGTATGTTTAGCATATGTGACTTAAATTTCAGGGCTATCCATGTTTTAATGAGTAAGTTATGGGACTTGGAAGAAGATAAGTTCATTAACTTTTAAAGCAGAATTCTGCAGAGAACTAGTCAACTTCTAGGTTATATAACTTCTCCATTAAAAATGATATTGACCTGAAACCAATTGGAAAAGAAACTTGGATGAGTGAAGTTGAACTGTATTAATTTTCAAAGTCATTGGATTTAACTTGGATTTTATATTGAATTTTGAATGTCACATGCTGCTGCTGTTTTTCTGGTTTTACGCACTGCGGAGCAGTCTTGGTTTTTCCTTTATTCCTAAGGCTAGAGAAACCAGAAGATTATGATCTTTGGTTTGTTAGAAAGCTTATCTCAAGGCTAACGCCTGGACATAAAGTTTGCACAATTCCGAGTTCATTTGCTATATTAAAAACAGAAAAGAAGATAGGGTGTTGGGAATGCTTGAGTGAGAGTTATGAGTTCATAAAATTAAAGATGAACCTTAGTGATATATGGCTGTTTTAATGTTGGAATTTGCTTGTTTCTGAATTGAATTGATATTGGAAAGGTTGAAAAGAGTTTTGGTAGATTGTTTAGTTGGGACCCGTAAGGGTGGCTAAGTCCTATTTTTAAAGGAGATTATGCCCGAATTTTTATAAAAGTATAAGGACTTAATCAAAGCCAATATTTAAGGTTTACGTAATGATAATAACTTCAATGATTCTTTTAAGAAAAGATTATTTGGCATATGAGATTGTTGGCAAGGGCGTGGGTCTTGTCCGCTTGCGTGTTTGCAATTATGAAAGAAAAAGGAAAGAGTAATGTACTTATTGTATGATTATCTGTTGCTTGAAGCAACCCAAGAGATGTTTGTTTGTTGCTTGAAGCAACCCAAGAGATGTCTGTTTGTTGCTTAATGCAACCCAAGAGATATTGTTTGCTTATTTGTTGCTTAATGCAACCCAAGAGATATTATATATATATTTGTTGCTTAATGCAACCCAAGAGATATTATTATTTATTTGTTGCTTAATGCAACCCAAGAGATATTGTGTATTTATCTGTTGCCCTGAGGCAACCCAAGAGTAATTTTCCGTTCCCAAGAGTATATTTCCTGCGAGTAGAAAGCAGAGGCTGTCTCAATAGAGCTGCTAATAATTATTTGCGCATTTATTTGAACGGAAAATCGTATCCGGGAAATCGTGAACTCGTGACCGGATAAATGTCGGGAATGCAGGTGCTAACCGACACATGAGCTCATGGCCTGCACTAGGACTAGACATTCATCATATGCATCTATGTGACATTGTTTGGGTGTGTATATTGTAATTGGTTTGCCTAAGTGAATAATTCTAATAACTACTAATTGCTATACTTGATATAATTGCTCTTGATTGTGTTTGAACCTCATTACTTGTGGTTGTAACTGATTGACTGGATTGTGGTGAATTGGATGTTGATTGAATTGCTTAGGCCTGAGGCCGTGATTGGTTTGTGTTTGAGGTTTAGTAAAGTATGAAAGATTAAGCTGGTTCAGTATAGACTTAATGAACCTATGCTTGGAACAAATTAGTCATTCATACAGTCTAGGAAACTTTTAAGAGTTTTATAAAGAAAATATGGGTTTAGGATTTTGAATAATTAACTAATGCTTTTAAAGAAGGTTAATTTTCTTTTAGATGTATCTGAATGAAATTAACTATTTGCGCTTTATTCTTTACTTTTACGGCATTCTCTACCTCTACTGAGAACATGTGGTTTGGTTCTCACCCCCAAATTTTTCACCCTTTCAGTGACACAGGTTTGAAGACGCAATTTGAAGCTGCGAGCGATTAGTAGGTTTTCTTTATGGTTTTAATTGCTTTCATAGAGTCTCCTCGCTCTTTTTCTTTGAAGATTTATTTTATCAGAGGGGTAGGTATTGCATTTGGGTTTATATGACTTCCTATGTATAAGAATTACTATTAATAATACTTATATGATTGTATTATTATTTGCAATGCTTATCTTTGATACATGTCTTGAACGAATAAAAACGAAATTTTCCGGAATTTTCTTAAAACTAAAACGCGAACTCGATATAAAGGCTCAGTAATTAAGTAGTTAATATTAGAAAAGGTCACGTAACGTTCTTTCTAGTAGAAATACCCTGACTTAAGCAAGGTATTTTGCTGGAAGGGATGTTACACATGCAAAGAAGAGCAAGGTAGGCGGGTTGCTATAACTGATGAATTTCCTCAAAGAATTGTGTGGATGAACTTGTTTGGTGCCCCCATTTAGAAGCTTTTACATTCCTTCTTGGTGGCCAATCTAAAAGGAGAGAAAGAGAAAGAAAATTAAGTCCATAACAAAGATATAAAAAAAAATAAAACATAGGCGGGGGCTAATGCCAAATAAGAGTAGGGTTCTCATTTACATGGTAGCTATAACATGTGAGTGAGAAAGCAATGTAAGATAAGGCATATCAACTAACATTTGATGCAAGAGGAAAGTCAAACCTAAAGGAAATGACATGAAGAGCACACAAAAGCATCAAGTTCAAACGAGAAAGAGTAGGTCATGAAAGACAACATGAGTTCATATCAATGCACAAAGGATGCAAGAGTCATCAAAGATTAAGCATTGACCTAAAAATTTCATCACCCAATAATACCAAACAAGTCAAGAAGAACCAATATAACCAAGAAATTCTCAACAATTGAGTAAGAGAATTCAACACCATTATTAAACTAAGAAACTTTGAAAGAAAAATAAGGACAAGCTATAAAAACAAAATTAAAATGCAATGAATAAAATTATGCAAATGCAATAAACAAAAGAAAATGAAAGATGAGAAAAATAAAAAGTGAAATTTTATTTTATTTTATTTTTATTATTATTTTTTTCTTTTGAAGAGAGGGGAAAAGGAGAAAGTAAGAAAGGAAGAAGAGAGAAGAAGAAAGGAGAGAAGAAAGAAGAAGAAAAGAAAAGGAAGAGAGAAGAGGAAAGAAAAAAAGGAAAAGAAACAGGGCACGAGGCGATGCGTAAGCGTCACCCACGCGTACGCGTGGGGCCAAATTGTGCTATAGGCACAAAACCAATACCACTCCAGCACAACTCTCTAGTTTTTTTACCAAGAGTTCCAAAATGCCACACGATGCATGCGCGTCGGCCACGCTTACGCATGGCGTGCACACTTTTTTTTTAGAAATATAAAAATAGACACAGGACACTCTCCTAATCTATAAGAATTCTAAAACAACCAAATTCAAATTTAACAACAATCTTTTAGTTTTTTGATAAATTTTCAAAGACAAAACAAACAAAACTTGCACTTCAAGCAAAATGCAATTCAAAAACAACTAACCTACAACTTAAAGCATAAATCTACTCAAACAAACTAACAACCAAAATACTAAAATAAAAATAGGCAAAGGAGAAAACTACCTAACAACGGCATCTCAATTCATTCATTGATTATATATGCAAAAGAATGGAAAGAGTTTACCATGGTGGGGTGTCTCCCACCTAGCACTTTTATTTATTGTCCTTAAGTTGGACTTGTAGGGAGCTCTCATCAAGGTGGCTTGTGCTTGAATCCATCCTTGAACATCCACCAATGCTTGTACTTCTAATAAGCTCCATCATTCAAGATTAATAGCTCCAAACTTTGATGGAGTTCTTCACAAACCATGAGCTCCCAAAGTTGATCCTCCTCTTGTAATCCGGGATCTCACACTTTGTTTTTAAACTCGTCTTCAAGTTGGTCATCATGATTCCATCCGGGTGGCATGACCTTAGAATTCTCACTTAAGCAACCAAACATCCTCCTAGACCCAAGTAATATGGCTCTACACCAAACTTTGCAATCAAACTTTGAACATGCAACCATCATGAACCTAGAGTGATGTTTCCAACCACTAACCTTCTCCCTTTTGCTCTTAAAGCCACAAAGAGCTCTAAGTTGACCGTCCGTCTCAAGAAAATCATATTCAAATAGGATAATGAAGCTTAGAGATAAGAGATTTACCCATTTGAATGAAAGGATGGATAGTGATGGCTTGGGGAGAGGTGTCTCCAATGTCCTTACAAGCTCCACTCCCTTGTGTTATTCCTTGACAACTTCCACCTCTAGGCAAGCTGCTTCAATTTCAACCTCTTCCTCTTAAATTCCTATGTCAAGTCCAATGGGAGAAGATTCAATTGTAGATAAGAACTCATCAATGATTGAATCCATCTCTTGATCAACCTCTTCAAAGTCTCCCACTATGATATGCTTTAGAGGTTGTACACCCTTCTCAACATAAATTTCAAGCTTCTTGGAGGGAGGTTCTATGTCTTGAGATTCCCATAGAGGTTCTGCATCTCCTAAGTCTTCAACCACTTCTTCCTCTTCAATAATTATAGCTTCCTCCAATTTTTCCAACACAAAATCGCATTCCTCATCCTCCACCGGAGTTTCTAATCTCTCCTTCACGCTAAACTCTTCATTTGATTCTTCACATGTGGCCATGGAAGTACTTTGAGTACATGCGTATCAGGAGACAAAAGTGTTTACTACCATGGTTAAGGTAGCCACAAATTCTAGTGTCTCCCTTTGCATTTCTCTTTGCCCTTAAAGTAATAAAGTGAGAGAATCATCCATTGGGGCTTGGAGTGGATAAGAAGGTTCATTGTTTGGAAGAAAGGGTTCATAATAGGAAGGTGGTTCTTCTTAGTGGAAATATGGAGGTGGTGTATATGAAATTTGTGGTTCTTGGGAGTAATTGTATTGGAATATGAGTGGTTCTATAGGTTTCCTCTCATAATAGTCACAAGGATGAGGTAGGGGTGATTGGTTATATGATGGATGAGGGTCACAGGAAGGTATTTAGTAAAAAAGGGTTTGTGAGTATGGTTGAGGACTATGTTGAGGATGAGGTTCATAGGCATATGGTGGTGGTTGTTGATAGTCACAAGGAGGTCCACCATAGCCATTAGATTGGTATGCATTATAGGATGGTTGTTGCTCATAGTACATTGGTGGAGGTTGTTGCCAAGAGGGTTGATCAAATCCTTGAGGCTCCTCCCATCTTTGATTGTTCCATCCTTGATGCATGTTGTCATTGGAATTTCCATTTCCTACAACATAGTTATAACCACACTCATAGCCAAAATGATAAGAATTCATAGTGAAAAGACAAAATAAAATCAAAATCTAATAAGATATAATGAAAGCAAACTCCTAAACTAGCAACAATTAACAGAGAAGCATATTCACAATATTTCACATATATACAATAACCAATAACAAGGTACACATTTGCAACTCCCCGGCAACGGCACCAAAAATTTGATGTAAGAAAATTGTCGGTAAAGAATTTCTCAATCAAATCCCGTTGCAAGTATAGTTCTAAACTAACAACAATCCTTAATCAAAATTTAATTTGTTTGTCACAAGTACAAACCCCAATAAAAATAACCAAAGTATTTAAACCTCGAGTCGTCTCTCAAGGAATTGCAGGGAAGTGTTCATGTTATTGGTTATGGGATGTATATTTTGGGATTTTGTGATAAGGGACAAGAAACATAAATGACAAAAAAGTAAATGAAACTCAAATGATAAAAATGTCTTGGCAAGGGTTGATGGTTAAGGATCTCTATCCTTTCACTAACAACAACATGATAATTGCAAGGATCAATTCCATTAAGTCATCCTCTAACAAGTGAAGAAAAATCAAATGAGCTTTACCAATCCTAATCCATAAGTCCTAGCCACTCACTAATTGACTTAGTGAAAGCTAGTGTCAATGGACACCAATTATCAATCACTTGGATATTAGCAACTCAAGGTCACCTAAGTTACCATTCAAAGCGAAGAACACAAAAATCTATTCTAAAATCCAACCAAACATTTTATCAAACACTTGGATGGCATAAAAGTAAAGCATAATAAAATGAAAAGAAATATAAAATATACCACTACCCAAAGTAGGACAAACAACTCACTTGAAAAATAAAGGAACATAAAACATCAATTGCGTTAAAAGAAAAGCCAAATCCAACAAGAGTACAACAACATAAAAGAGGCATAAAGAGAGAGATTAACAAGAGGAACTAAGGGTATCAAGACAATAGAACAAGGAATTTTAAAGAAAACAAGATAAAAACAAGAAATTAAACCTAGATCTAAGAGAATTTAACCTAATCCTAACCTAATTCTAGAGAGAAGAGGGAGCTTCTCTCTCTAGAAAACTAACTAAAGGCTCATCATCACAAATCTAAGTGCTCCCCTTTAACACATCTTGAATTCTGCATGAAATAGTCTCTGAAATCAGTTAGATTTGAGGTTGGGAAGCTTAAAAATCGCCCCTGGCATTTTCACTTTAATGAGGTCACGTGCGAGCTGCGACGCGTACTTATGGGTCTCACGTACGCGTTGTCTGGCATTTTGCTTCCCACGTGTACGCGGCTGTCACGCGTCTGCGTCGATGTATGCACTCCAAATCCTTGATTTTCCATGGATTCTCCACTTTGCATGCTTTTCTCTTCACTCCTTTGATCCATTACTAGCCTTTTCAACCTGAATTCACTAACAAACAAATCAAGGCATCTAGTGGAATCAAAGGGAAATTAAAATTAGCAACTTAAAGGCCTAAAAAGTATGTTTTTACACTTAAGCACAAATTAAGGGAGAATTATAAAACGATGCTATTTCATTGAATAAATGTGAGAAAAGTTGATAAAATCCCCTAAAATCAACACAAGATAAACCACCAAATTGGGGTTTATCACTCATCACGTTCAAATATCTGAATACTAGAAGAATTATACCATCCCGGTCTTGGGCATCAAGAAGACTAAGAGTCGGTCTCAAAAATAGTGGTGTTGAAATGTTGACAACTCATAAGACCTATTAGGCTAAGTCAGGACAGCAAGAAGCCCAATAATGCTTTTCAAATTCAGCAAGAGGTTTAAATTATTATTATTTTTTGAATTTTTTAGGCATTTAGTTTAATTTGTTTTGCTATTAAAGTTTGTTAGAAGATTTGATTTACTTCTGATTTGCTTAGTAGTATTTTTATAGATTTTGAATTTAAATCAAATCTGATCTAATCTAATTGGATCAAATCTGATTTAAATTAGTTATCATATCTTTAGGATTTTGAAATTTAAATCAAATCTGATATAATCCAA
The DNA here is from genome assembly GCF_000817695.3 of Arachis duranensis. NCBI lineage: Eukaryota > Viridiplantae > Streptophyta > Magnoliopsida > Fabales > Fabaceae > Arachis > Arachis duranensis. Next base: position 57,353,197 of record NC_029774.3, on the reverse strand, counting down.
TAAGATCAAATCTGATTTAAATTAGTTATCTTATTTTTAGGAGATTTAAATTAAGTTATCTTATCTTATCTTTTAGTTAGTTTGTTAGGGGCCTATTTAAACACATATGGTGAGACAATTTATATAACTTTTGATAAAAAAAATTTTCAGTTGCTTTATGTACATTTTTTAGTGTGATTAAGTGAGGTGAGTGATTTTCTTCGCTTGTTGCATGAAGAATATTAAAGGATCCAACACTAAAGTGATCTGTGCAGTGGTTTCTTTCAATTTTCGTCTCTCCGATCTAGGTTATTAAGGACAGGTTCTTTGAAGGTCTAGTAGGGAATTGATAAACCCCAATTTTGTGGTTTATCTTGTGTTGAATTTAGTGGATTTTATCAACTTTTCTCACATTTATTCAATGAAATAGCATGATTTTATAATTCTCCCTAAATTGTGCGTAATGATTAAAAACATGCTTTTTAGGCCTTAAAATTGCTAAATTTAATTCATTTTAATTCCATTCAATACCTTGATATGTTTGTTGAGTGATTCAGAGTTTATAAGGCAAGGATTGGATCAAAGAAGTGAAGCAAAGCATGCAAAATGGAGCATTTATGAAGAACAAGGATTTGTGAAATTCAATGCCACGCGTATGCGTGACCCTCGCATAGTTGTGAAAAGGGAATCTGTCAAGGCGACGCGTATGCATGACAAGTAGCATGTGACTTCATTAAAGAAAAAGTGACTGGCAATTTCTGAGCTGCATTAAAATCCAACTCATTTCTGAAGCTATCTCAAGCAGAATTCAAGAGAAAACAAAGGGGAGCAATTAGAGTAGTGTAGGAAACATGCTTTTGGTTAGTTCTAGAAAGAAAAGCCCCCTCTTCTCTCTAGAAATTGGGGTTCTAGTTCACTTGTCTCTTAGATTTAGGTTTTAATTTTTGTTTTCAATTAGTTTTCCTTGCAATTTCTTGTTATTACATCTTTGTTCTCTTAGTTCTTCTTATTAATTTTCCTTTTTGGTTACTTTTTATGGTATGAACTCTTGTTGATTTTCATTTCCTTTAATGCAATTGATGTTTTTTCTTTATGTTTCTTATTGTTTAATTGAGTTATTATTCTTGTTATCTTGCATTTAGTAGCTTTAGATTTTATATTTCTTGTAATTTACCATGTTTTCCCTTTTATGCACACCAAGTGTTTGATAAAATACTTGGCTTAGTTTTAGAGTAGTTTTTTAGCATTCTTGGCGTGGAAAGAGAAATTAGGCGATCTTGAGTCATTAATACCCAATTTAGATTGGTGATCTAGAGTTGTTAGTTGATCTTGTTTCCATTAACATGACTTATGGATTAGGATTAACTAGACTTATTTGACTTTCTCCCGATGTTGGAGATAACGAAATAGGATTAGCTCTTGTTAATTATTGTGTTATGATTAACGACTACGATAGAAAACCTTGATTCTCAATCCTTGCCTTGAATGCCTCTTTTTAGTATTTGTTATCTTTAGTTGTTTGATTTATTTTCTTGTCATTTAACTTTCTTGTCATTTAATCTCTTGCCTTTTTATTAACCCACCTCTATGAATCTCATAATCAATAATTGAGCACTTGATTGTAATTCTTAGGGAGAACAACTCGGGAGCAATACTCTCGGTTATTTTTATTGGGTTGAACATATGACAACCAAAATTAAACTTTAAATAAAGCTCATTCCTTTTTCAAAAGTATTGCCCCATCCAACAAAACGAACTAAACACAACTACTCCCAGGGACCGATCACCCTTGAGGCTAAATAAAATACGGAAATCCACAACATAAATAAAACTAACACGGCCCACTACTTACAAATAATCCACCAAGAGACCTCAAGATATTCATAACAACACAAGTAAAATGGCCTAAACAGTCCGGTAACAATAAACAAGCAAAGTCACAAACGGGGGTTTTGCTGAGAAACAGCCCACAAACTTAGAAATATTAAAAAGAAAAATCACTCTAAATCTAGGATCTGGCCATCCTTGACGGTCTTGAACGCCCCCATCATGGAGACATCTATATCCAGAGCAAGGACCAGGGCTTAGGCCCTCATAGTCTTCTCAGCAGCCGAGATCACTCCCTTAACATCTTCCAATAGCTCCCCTTTCTCCTTCTTCAACTTTGCCACCTCGGCCCTCAAAGCCTCTACTTCAGACAGTAGCACGACGGCCTTGGACTCAGCATTGGAGGAGCGCTTACGCTCACTAGCAAGCTGAGTGAGGAGAGAAGTTTCAACCTCGGAAAGACGGAGAAGCTCGTCACCAGCATCCTCGACATCCTTTGTTGCCTTTAGCTGTCTCTGCCGCCTCCAATTTTTCCTTTAGCATTCTGACCTCCGCTTAAGATTGGCGAGGCTTTCCATCCAAGAGACCCACCTGAGCCAACACCGGCTCCGCCTTGTGGACAATAATGGCAGTGCAGAGAAGAGCCCGATATGCTGACCTCACTTAACCAGTGAGTCATAGTCGTGGAAATACTTCTCGTTGCCCGGGAGGAGGTACTGGTCAATAAAAGCCGAAGCATCAAAACTCTAATCCATTACTGACAAGACCGGTCAATCCTCCAAGTTCTCACCACTGTTGCCCTCTACCAACCTCTTCTGCTACGGACCTGCCTCAGCAGCCAAAACCACGACTACCTCCTCCTCAGGGCCAGTGGTGACCGGCCTAGGCAAAACAAGACTCCCACCTCTAGTTGAAACCATCTCCTAAGAAACGGTCTGGGATTCTGCCTAAGGACGGGATTGAGGAGTCTACAGAGAAGAATCAGAGCCCGCTTCCTGAGCTATAGCGGCCTTCAACCTTGCTAATTGGGTCAACCCACCGGCCATATAAACTAAAAGAAGAAAAAGCAAAGCAAAATGTAAGTCTTAAACTTGGGAAGAAGGAACATATCAATAAACATTCAGACAACACACACCAATATAAGTTTGGCACGTCTCTGGGTCACTCATGACATCCTGGGAATTCAACGGTCGCTCCCCAAAGATCGACCACAAGACCTCAGCAATGTCTTTATTTTCAGCAAAAAGTATCTCGTAAGTGATGCGTGTAAGGTGTGACACCCTGGCCCCACAACGTTTGCCCTTCAGGGTTAGCCAGAAGGATAGTGCCCCCGAGCATAACACACCTTGAATCACTCCCTCTTAAACCCGTGAAAGGAATCCTCAAACAGGTCAAATATACGTCGGTTAGGCTAGGCCCTAAATGACACATACCTCTTTTTGTGCTTTCCCTCCTTGGCCGATACAATACACAAAGTAAAATAAAAATACATCAACCCGTATTGGAAGCTCTAAGTACTCGTAAACCAACTAGAAGGTTCGAATGGCGGCCCAGCTGTTAGGGTGCAGCTGAGACGATGCCACGAAACAACGATTTAGTAGTGGATGAACTCCAAAAACAGGAGACATACCCCTAGCCGCGTAAATATCTACTTATACACACACATCCAGTCGGCAACACGGGGCGAGTCAGGGGTTATGTGGCAAATCCTCTCATTGACCCCGGGGAGCACGAACTCGTACTAACACTTTACATTGGTGCCCCCACAGATCTCCCCTTAGTCACTGAGCTGCTAGAGATTTGCCTCTATCACCCGAGATGGTCTTCCTCATACATTAGAGGTCACCTAGTAATACGTCTAGAGAACACCACCAGTTAGGACCGTGGGAGCTCTAACACCCTCACTCCTCCGTTGGGCCATACCTAAAAAAGAGAAGGGCACCACCATCAACCCACTAGAACCAGACAAAAGAAAATCACGCAAATACCAATTGATTAGCGGATAATTTATACGCTTTTTGGCATTGTTTTATATAGTTTTTAGTATGATTTACTTAGTTTTTAGTATATTTTTATTAGTTTTTAAGCAAAATTCATATTTCTGGACTTTACTATGAGTTTGTGTGCTTTTCTATGATTTTAGATATTTTCTAGCTAAAATTAAGGGACCTGAGCAAAAATCTGATTCAGAGGCTGACAAAGGACTGCTGATGTTGTTGGATTCTGACCTCCCTGCACTCGAAATGGAATTTTTGGAGCTACAGAAGTCCAATGGGCGTGATCTTAATTGGGTTCGAAAGGAGACATCCAGGGCTTTCCAGCAATATATAATAGTCCATACTTTGCCCGAGTTTAGATGACGCAAACTGGCATTTAACGCCAGCTTTCTGCCCTATTCTAGCGTTAAACGCCAAAAACAAGTTGCAAAGCAGAGTTAAACGCCAGAAACAAGTTGCAAACTGGCGTTTAATTTCAAGGAAGACCTCTACATGTGAAAGCTTCAATGCTCAGCACAAGCACACACCAAGTGGGCCCGGAAGTGGATTCCTACATCATTTACTTATTTCTGTAAACCCTAGTAACTAGTCTAGTATAAATAGGACCCTAGTAACCATGTTTTTGGCGCCATTGCCGGGGATTGTTCGAGTTTGGACAACTGACGATTTATCTTGTTGCTTAAATTAGGTAATTTTCTTTTTGTTTCAACCTTTATTTTATTTTCAAAAAGTTTTAAAAAATCTTTCAAAAATTTTTCTTCTTTTTCATTTTTCCAAAATTTATTTTCGAAAAAAACCAAAAAAATTAGTAGATCATAAAATCAAAAAAACTTTGTGTTTCTTGTTTGAGTCTAGAGTTAATTTGTAAGTTTGGTTTCAATTGCATCTTTTTAATTTTCTAAAAATTTTCGAAAATCATGCATGTGTTCTTCATGATCTTCAAGTTGTTCTTGGTAAGTCTCCTTGTTTGATCTTTAAATTTTCTTGTTTTGTGTCTTTTGTTATTTTTCATATGCATTTTTAGTTTGTTAGTGTCTAAGCATTAAAAATTTCTAAGTTTAGTGTCTTGTATATTTTCTTTTCTTGAAAATTTTTCAAAAATAAGTTCTTGATGTTCATCATGATCTTCAAAGTGTTCTTGGTGTTCATCTTGACATTCATAGTGTTCTTGCATGCATCTTTTGTTTTAATCCAAAATTTTTATGTTTTAAGTCATTTTGGTGTTTTTCTCTCTCATCATTAAAAATTCAAAAAAATCAAAAATATCTTTTCTTTATTTCTATCATAAATTTCGAAATCTTTGGGTTGACTTAGTCAAAAAATTTTAAAATTAGTTGTTTCTTGTTAGTCAAGTCAAGATTTCAATTTTAAAAATCTTATCTTTTCAAAACTTTTTCAAAATCAAATCTTTTTCATTTTTTTTATATTTTCGAATTTTTTTAAAATTGTTTTTCAAAATCTTTTTCTTAATTTCATTTCAAATTTTCGAAAACTTTACTAACAATTAATGTGATTGATTCAAAAATTTGAAGTTTGTTACTTCTTGTTAAGAAAAGTTCAATCTTTAAATTCTAGAATCATATCTTTTAGTTTCTTGTTAGTCAAGTAATCAATTTTAATTTTAAAAATCAAATCTTTTTAATTTCCTTTTCAAATCTTTTTCAAAATATCTTTTTCAAAATATCTTTTTCAATCATATCTTTTTAAAATTTGATTTCAAAATCTTTTCTAACTTCTTATCTTCTCAAAATTGATTTTCAAATCTTTTTCAACTAACTAATTGATTTTTTTTGTTTGTTTTACTATTTCTTATCCTTTTCAAAACTATCTAACTACTTTCCTCTCTCTAATTTTTGAAAAATCCTCACCCTTTTTCAAAATTCTTTTTAATTAACTAATTGTTTCAAATTTTAATTTTAATTTTATTTCTTCTCTTAATTTTCGAAAATCACTAACCATTTTTCAAAAATAATTTTCGAAATTCTCTCCCTCTCATCTTCTTCTATTTATTTATTTAATTACTAACACTTCTCTTCTACTCATAATTCAAAACCTCTTCTTTTCTCTCTCTGTGTTTGAATTTTTCCTCTTCTACTTTTTTCTTCTTCTACTCACATAAAGGAATCTCTATACTGTGACACAGAGGATTCCTCTTCTTTTCTATTCTCTTCTTTTTCATATGAGCAGGAGCAAGGACAAGGACATTCTTGTTGAAGCAGATCCTGAACCTGAAAGGACTCTTAAGAGGAAGCTAAGAGAAGCTAAAATACAACACTCTAAAGAGGACTTTACTAAAATTTTCGAAAAAGAAGTAGAGATGGCCGAACCCAATAACAATGGTGGAGGTGCAAGGAAGATGCTTGGTGACTTTACTGCACCAAATTCCAACTGCCATGGAAGAAGCATCTCAATCCCTGCCATTGCAGCAAATAATTTTGAGCTAAAGCCTCAATTAGTTTCTCTGATGCAACAGAATTGTAAGTTTCATCGACTTCTATTAGAAGATCCTTTTCAGTTCTTGACTGAATTCTTGCATATCTGTGATACTGTTAAGACCAATGGGGTTGATCCCAAGGTATACAGGCTTATGCTTTTTCCTTTTGCTGTAAGAGACAGAGCTAGAGTATGGTTGGACTCTCAACCTAAAGATAGCCTGAACTCTTGGGATAAGCTGGTCACAGCTTTCTTAGCCAAGTTCTTTCCTCCTCAAAAGCTGAGTAAGTTTAGAGTGGATGTTCAAACCTTTAGACAGAAATAAGGTGAATCCCTTTATGAAGCTTGGGAGAGATATAAGCAACTGACCAAAAAGTGTCCTTCTGACATGCTTTCAGAATGGACCATCCTAGATATATTCTGTGATGGTCTGTCTGTCTGTCTAGACCATCATTGGACCACTCTGCAGGTGGGTCTATTCACCTGAAGAAAATGCCTGCAGAAGCTCAGGAACTCATTGACATGGTTGCAAATAACCAGTTCATGTACACCTCTGAAAGGAATCATGTGAGTAATAGGACGCCTCAGAGGAAGGGAGTTCTTGAAATTGATGCTCTGAATGCCATATTGACTCAGAACAAAATGTTGACTCAGTAAGTCAACATGATTTCTCAAAGTCTAAATGGATTGCAAAATGCATCCAACAATACTAAAGAGGCATCTCCTAAAGAAGAAGCCTATGATCCTGAGAACCTTGCAATAGCAAAGGTGAATTACATGGGTGAAGCCTATAGAAACACCTATAATCCCTCATGGAGAAATCATCTATATTTCTCTTGGAAGGATTAACAAAAGCCTCAACAAGGCTTTAATAATGGTGGAAGAAATAGGTTTAGCAATAGCAAGCCTTTTCCATCATCTTGTTAGCAACAGACAGAGAATTCTGAGCAGAGTCTCTCTAGCTTAGCAAACATAGTCTCTAATCTATCTAAGGCCACTCTAAGTTTCATGAATGAAACAAGGTCCTCCATTAGAAATTTGGAGGCACAAATGGGCCAGCTGAGTAAAACAGTCACTGAAACTCCTCCTAGTACTCTCCCAAGCAATACAAAAGAGAACCCCAAAAGAGAGTGTAAGGCCATAACCTTACTTGGTGTGGCCGAATGCACAGAGGAGGAGGAGGACGTGAATCCCAGTGAAGAAGACCTCTTGGAACGTCCTCTGGACAAAAAGAAGTTTCCAATTGAGGAATCTAAGGAATCTGAGGTTCACCTAGACACCATAGAGATTCCATTGAGCCTCTTTTTACCATTCATGAGCTCTGATGACTATTCATCTTCTGAAGAAGATGAACACATTGTTAAAGAGCAAGTTGCCCAGTATTTAGGAGCAATCATGAAGCTGAATGCCAAGCTATTTGGTAATGAGACTTGGGAGGATGAGCCTCCATTGCTCATTAATGAACTGAATACCTAGGTTCAGCACACTTTACCTCAAAAGAAACAGGATCCTGGTAAATTCCCAATTCCCTGTACCATATGCACCATGACCTTTGAGAAGGCTTTGTGTGACCTGGGGTTAGGCATAAACTTAATGCCACTCTCTGTAATGGAGAAACTGGGAATCTTGGAGGTATATGCTACCACATTCTCATTAGAGATGGCAGAGAAATCTATGAAAAAGGCTTATGGACAGGTCGAGGATGTGCTAGTAAAGGTCAAAGGCCTTTACATCCCTACTGATTTCATAATCCTAGACACTAGGAAGGATGAGGATGAATCCATCATCCTTGGAAGACCCTTCCTAGCCACAACAAGAGCTGTTATTGATGTGGACAGAGGAGAGTTGGTCCTTCAACTGAATGAGGACTACCTTGTGTTTAAAACTCAAGGATCTCCCTCTGTAACCATGGAGAGGAAGCAAGAAAAACTTCTCTCAATACAGAGTCAAACAGAGTCCCCACAGTCAAACTCTAAGTTTGGTGTTGGGAGGACAACCAAACTCTAAGTTTGGTGTTGAACCCCTATATTCAAACTCTAAGTTTGGTATTGGGAGGTCCCAACAATGCTCTGAATATCTGTGAAGCTCCATGAGAGCTCACTGTCAAGCTATTGACATTAAAAAAGCGCTTATTAAGAGGCAACCCAATTTTTATTTATCTGTGTTATTTCATTTTTTTAGGTTGATAATCATGTAGAGTCACAAAAACAACTACAAAAATTAAAGAAAAATCAAAAACAGCATAAAAATAGCACAGCCTGGATGAGCAACTTACTGGCATTTAAATGCCAATAAGGGTAGCAGAATGGGCGTTTAACGCCCAGTCTGGCACCATTCTGAGCGTTAAACGCCAGAAACAAGCACCAGACTGGCGTTAAACGCCAGAAACAGGCTACAATCTAGTGTTAAACGCCAGAAACAGGTTGCATCCTGGCGTTTGACGCTAGGAAAGGAATAAAAGCTGGCGTTTAACGCCAGAAACAAGCAGCAGTCTGGCGTTAAACACCAGGATTGCACAGCAAGGGCGTTTACACACCTAATAGAAGCAGGGATGATAAATCCTTGACCCTTCAGGATCTGTGGACCCCACAGGATCCCCACCTTCCCTCCCACAACACTCTTCCCCTATATAAATCCCTCACTACTCCTTCATACTCCCACAACACAAACACCCTTCCCCTGTCTTGGCCGAACCACCTATAACCGTCCATCTCCTCCATTTTCTTCTTCTTTCCCTTCTTTTTTTTTTCTTTTACTCGAGGACGAGCAAACTTTTTAAGTTTGGTGTGGTAAAAGCATTGCTTTTTGTTTTTCCATAACCATTTATGGCACCTAAGGCCGGAGAAACCTCTAGAAATAGGAAAGGGAAGACAAAAGCTTCCACCTCCGAGTCATGGGAGATGGAGTGATTCATCTCAAAGGTCCATCAAGACCACTTCTATGAAGTTGTGGCCAAGAAGAAGATGATCCCTGAGGTCCCTTTCATGCTCAAGAAAAATAAGTATCCGGAGATCCGACATGAAATCCGAAGAAGAGGTTGGGAAGTTCTTACCAATCCCATTCAACAAGTCAGAATCTTAATGGTTCAAGAGTTCTATGCTAATGCATGGATCACTAGGAACCATGATCAAAGTATGATCCTGAATCCAAAGAATTGGCTTACAATGGTTTGGGGAAAATACTTAGATTTCAGTCCGGAAAATGTAAGGTTGGTATTCCACTTGTCAATGATGCAAAAAAATGCATGCCCCTACACTAGAAGGGTCAACTTTGATCAAAGGTTGGACCAAGTCCTTATGGACATATGTGTGGAAGGAGCTCAATGGAAAAGAGACTCAAGAGGCAATCCGGTTCAATTGAGAAGACCGGACCTTAAGCCTATGGCTAGAGGATGGTTGGAGTTCATCCAACGCTCCATCATTCCTACTAGCAATCGATCTGAAGTGACTGTGGATCGGGCCATCATGATCCATAGTATCATGATTGGGGAGGAAGTGGAAGTTTATGAGATCATACCTCTAGAACTCTACAAGGTGGCTGACAAGTCATCCACCTTGGCAAGGTTAGCCTTTTCTCATCTTATTTATCATCTATGCAATTTAGCTGGGATTGACATAAAAGGAGACATCCTCATTGAAGAGGACACGCCCATCACTAAAAAAAGGATAGAGCAAACAAGAGAGCTCATTTATGGACCTAACCAAGAGCATGAGGAAGATCCTCTTCAAGAAATCCCTGAGATGCCTCAAGGGATGCAATTTCCTCCACACAACTATTGGGAACAACTCAACACCTCCTTGAAAGGCTTAAGTTACAACATGGACCAACTGAGGGTGGAGCACCAAGAGCATTCCATCATTCTCCATGAGATTAGAGAAGATCAAAGAGCTATGAGGGAGGAGCAACAAAAGAGACATAGAGGAGCATAGGCATTCCATTGGTTCTTCAAGAGGAAGACACCACCCTCACTAAGGTGGACTCATTCTTTAATTTCCTTGTCTATTTATTTTTCTGTTTTCGATTTTTGAGCTTCATATTTGTCTATGTTTGTGTCTTCATTACATGATCATTAGTGTCTAGTGTCTATGTCTTAAAGCAATGAAAAATTCCGTGAATCCTTCACCTCTCTTAAATGAAAAATGTGCTTAATTACAAAAGAACAAGAAGTACTTCGATTTCAAATTTTATCTTGAAATTAGTTTAATTATTTTGATGTGGTGGCAATACTTTTTATTTTCTGAATGAATGCTTGAACAGTGCATAATTTTGATCTTGTTGTTTATGAATGTTAAAATTATTGGCTCTTGAAAGAATGATGAACAAAGAGAAATATTATTGATAATCTAAAAAATCGTGAAATTGATTCTTGAAGCAAGAAAAAGAAGTGAAAAAAAAGTGGCAAAAATTAAAAGAAAAAGAAAGAAAAAGAAAAAGCAAGCAGAAAAAGCCAATAGCCCTTAAAACCAAAATGCAAGGGTAAAAAGGATCCAAGGCTTTGAGCATTAATGGATAGGAGGGCCCAAGGAAATAAAATCCAGGCCTAAGTGGCTAAACCAAGCTGTCCCTAACCATGTGCTTGTGGCATGAAGGTCCAAATGAAAAGCTTGAGACTGAGTGGTTAAAGTCGTGATCCAAACCAAAAAGAGTGTGCTTAAGAGCTCTGGACACCTCTAACTGGGGACTTTAGCAAAGTTGAGTCACAATCTGAAAAGGTCCACCCAGTTATGTGTCTGTGGCATTTATGTATCCGGTGGTAATACTGGAAAACAAAGTGTTTAGGGCCACGGCCAAGACTCATAAAATAGTTGTGTTCAAGAATCAACATACTTAACTAGGAGAAACAATAACACTATCCGAAATTCTAAGTTCGTAGAGAAGCCAATCATTCTAAACTTCAAAGGAGAAAGTGAGATGCCAAAACTGTTCAGAAGCAAAAAGCTACAAGTCCCGCTCATCTAATTGGGACTAAGTTTCATTGATATTGTGAGATTCATTGTATATTCACTTATTTTTATCCTAATTTGTTTTCAGTTGCTTGGGGACATGCAACAATTTAAGTTTGGCGTTGTGATGAGCTGATAATTTATACACTTTTTGGCATTGTTTTTATATAGTTTTTAGTATGATTTAGTTAGTTTTTAGTATATTTTTATTAGTTTTTAAGCAAAATTTAATTTTCTAGACATTACTATGAGTTTGCATGCTTTTCTGTGATTTCAGGTATTTTCTGGCTGAAATTGAGGGACCTGAGCAAAAATCTGATTCAGAGGCTGACAAAGGACTGCTGATGTTGTTGGATTCTAACCTCCCTGCACTCGAAATGGAATTTTTGGTGCTACAGAAGTCCAATTGGCGCGCTCTTAATTGCGCTGGAAAGTAGACATCTAGGGCTTTTAATCAATATATAATAGTCCATTCTTTACTCGAGTTTAGATGACAAAAACTGGCGTTTAACACCAGCTTTCTGCCCTATTCTGGCGTTAAACGCCAGAAACAAGTTGCAAAGCAGAGTTAAACGCCAGAAACACGTTGCAAACTGGCATTTAACTCCAAGGAAAACCTCTACACATGAAAGCTTCAATGCTCGGCCCAAGCACACACCAAGTGGGCCCAGAAGTGGATTTCTGCATCATTTACTTATTTCTGTAAACCCTAGTAACTAGTCTAGTATAAATAGGACATTTTATTATCTAGGTATCTATCTTTGATCAGTTTATGCGATCTTAGACATTGGGGGCTGGCCTCACCGCCATGCCTGAACCATTATCACTTATGTATTTTCAACAGTAGAGTTTCTACACACCATAGATTAAAGTGTGGAGCTCTGTTGTTTCTCGAGGATTAATGCAATTACTACTTTCTTCTATTCAATCCATGCTTATTCTTATTCTAAGATATTTATTCGTACTTCAACCTGATGAATGTGATGATCCGTGACACTCATCACCATTCTCACTTATGAACGCGTGCTTGACAACCACTTCCGTTCTACCTGCGAAAGCTAAAGTATGTATCTCTTGTATTCCTGGTCCACGACGCATGGTTGCCTTTCCTGACAACAGAGCCTTTCATTTCATGAGATCAGAGTCTTCGTGGTATAAGCTAGAATCCATTGGCAGCATTCTTGAGATCCAGAAAGTCTAAACCTTATATGTGGTATTCCGAATAGGATCTGGGATGGGATGACTGTGACGAGCTTCAAACTCGCGACTGTAGGGCGTGGTGACATATGCAAAAGGATAGTAAATCCTATTTCTACACGATTGAGAACCAACAGCTGATTAGCCATGCGGAAAATCGTAGAGGACCTTTTTCACTAAGAGGACGGGAAGTAGCCATTGACAACGGTGACGCCCAACATACAGCTTGCCATAGAAAGGAGTATGAAGGATTGGATGAAGGCAGTAGGAAAGTAGAGATTCAGAAGGGATAAAGCATCTCCATACACTTATCTGAAATTCCCACCAATGAATTACATAAGTATCTCTATCTTTATTTTATTTTCTATTTATCTTTTAATTATTAAAACTTCATAACCATTTGAATCCGCCTGACTGAGATTTACAATGTGACCATAGCTTGCTTCAAGCCGTCAATCTCTGTGGGATCGAGCCTTACTCACGTAAGGTTTATTACTTGGACGACCCAGTGCACTTGCTGGTTAGTTGTGCGAAGTTGTCAAAAAGAGTTATATTACAATTGTGCGTACCAAGTTGTTGGCGCCATTGAGATCACAATTTCGTGCACCACCAAGCTGTGTTCAAGAATCAACATACTTAACTAGGAGAATCAATAACACTATCCAAAATTCTAAGTTCGTAGAGAAGCCAATCATTCTAAACTTCAAAGGAGAAAGTGAGATGCAAAAACTGTTCAGAAGCAAAAAGCTCATTGATATTTTGGAATTTATATTTTATTCTCTTCTTTTTATCCTAATTGATTTTCAGTTGCTTGGGGACCAGCAATAATTTAAGTTTGGTGTTGTGATGAGCGGATAATTTATACGCTTTTTGCCATTGTTTTTAGGTAGTGTTTAGCATGATCTAGTTACTTTTAGTGATGTTTTCATTAGTTTTTATGCTAAATTCACATTTCTGGACTTTACTATGAGATTGTGTGTTTTCTGTGATTTCAGGTATTTTTTTGCTGAAATTGAGGGACCTGAGCAAAACTCTGATAAGAAGGCTAACAAAGGACTGCTGATGCTGTTGGAATCTGACTTCCCTGCACTCGAAACGGATTTTCTGGAGCTATAGAACTCCAAATGGCGCGCTCTCAATGGCGTTGGAAAGTAGACATTTAGAGCTTTCCAGCAATATATAATACTCCATACTTTATTCGAGATTAGATGACGTAAACTGGCGCTCAACGCCAATTCCATGCTGTATTCTGGAGTCAAACGCCAGAAACACGTCACGAACCAGAGTTGAACGCCCAAAACACGTTACAACTTGGCGTTCAACTCCAAGATAAGCCTCAGCTCGTGTAACATTCAAGCTCAGCCCAAACATACATCAAGTGGAACCCGAAAGTGGATTTATGCATCAATTACTTACTTCTGTAAACCATAGCAGCTAGTTTATTATAAATAGGACTTTTTACTAGTGTATTAGCTATCTCTGGACTCCTAGTCCTTAGACCTTCATGGGGGCTGGCCATTCGGCCATGCCTAGACCTATCACTTATGTATTTTCAACGGTGGAGTTTCTACACACCATAGATTAAGGGTGTGGAGCTGTGCTGTACCACAAAGTTTTAATGCAATTACTACTATTTTCTATTCAATTCGATTTATTCTTGTTCTAAGATATTCATTGCACTTCAACTTGATTAATGTGATGATCTGTGACACTCATCATCATTCTCACCTATGAACGCGCGTGACTGACAACCACTTCCGTTCTACCTTAGACTGGGCGCATATCTCTTGAATTCCTTAATCAGAATCTTCGTGGTATAAGCTAGAATTGATGGCGGCATTCATGGGAATCCGGAAAGTCTAACCTTGTCTGTGGTATTCCGAGTAGGATTCTGGGATTGAATAACTGTGACAAGCTTCAAACTCCTGAAGGCTGGGCATTAGTGACAGACGTAAAAGAATCACTAGATTATATTCCAACCTGATTGAGAACTGACAGATGATTAGCCGTGCTGTGACAGAGCATTTAGACCTTTTTCACTGAGAGGATGGGATGTAGCCATTGACAATGGTGATTCCCTACATACAACTTTCCATAGAAAGGAGTGATGAAAAACTAGAAGGAAGAAGTAGGAAAGTAGAGATTCATAAGGAACACAGCACCTCCATACACCTATCCGAAATTCCCACCATTGGATTACATGAGTAACTTTATCTTTATTTTCTGTTTATTTACTATTATTTGATTTTCAAAATTCCATAATCAATTATTATCCGCCTGACTAAGATTTACAAGATGATCATTGCTTGCTTCATACCAACAATCTCTGTGGGATCGACCCTTACTCACGTAAGGTATTACTTGGACGACCCAGTACACTTGCTGGTTAGTTGTGCGGAGTTGTGACAAAGTGTGATTCACGTTTGAGAGCACCAAGCCTTTGGAGCCATTGTTGATGATCACAATTTCGCCCACCAAGTTTTTGGCGCCGTTGCTGGGGATTGTTCGAGTATGGACAACTAACGGTTCATCTTGTTGCTCAGATTAGGTAATTTTCTTTTTGTTTTGTTTTCAAAAAATTTTCAAAAATTTTTTTTCCTTTTTTTCGAAAATAAATAAAGAAAATACCAAAAAAATCATAAAATCATAAAAACCAAAAATATTTTGTGTTTCTTGTTTGAGTCTTAAGTCAATTTGTAAGTTTGGTGTCAATTGCATATTCATATTGTTCTTGCATTTTTTCGAAAAATTCATGCATTCATGGTGTTCTTCATGATCTTCATGTTGTTCTTGGTAAGTCTTCTTGTTTGATCTTGATGATTTCTTGTTTTGTGTCTTTTGTTGTTTTTCATGTGCATCTTTGCATTCATATTTTTCAAGCATTAAAAATTTCTAAGTTTGGTGTCTTGCATGTTTTCTTTGCATCAAAAATTTTTCAAAAATATGTTCTTGATGTTCATCATGATCTTCAAAGTGTTCTTGGTGTTCATCTTGACATAGTGCTCTTGCATGCATCATGTATTTTGATCCAAATTTTTCATGTTTTGGGTCATAATTGTGTTTTTCTCTCTCATCATTAAAAATTCAAAAAATCAAAAAATATATTTTCCTTAATTTTCTCCAAATTTTCGAAAATTTAAGTTAACTTAGTCAAAAAAATTTTAAAATTAGTTGTTACTCATAAGTCAAGTCAAATTTTCAATTTTAAAAATCTTATCTTTTCAAAA
>NC_029774.3:57335539-57337470 GCF_000817695.3 Arachis duranensis | reverse complement strand
AAAAAAAAATTGAAACTTTACTAACAATTAATGTGATTAATTCAAAAATTTGAAGTTTGTTACTTTCTTGTTAAGAAAGGTTCAATCTTTAAATTCTAGAATCCTATCTTTTAGTTTCTTATTAGTCAAGTAATCAATTTTAAATTTTAAAAATTAAATCTTTTTCAAAATATCTTTTTCTTAAGAATCTTATCGTTTTATCATATCTTTTTATCATATTTTCTTATCTTATCTTTTTATCATATCTTTTTCAAAATTTTATCTTTTTCAAAAAAATTTGATTTTAAAATATCATTTCTAACTTCTTATCTTCTTATCTTTTCAAATTTGATTTTAATATCTTTTCCAACTAACTATTTGACTTTTTGTTTGTTTCTTATCTTTTTCAAAACCACCTAACTACTTTTCCCTCTTTAATTTTCGAAAATATCTCATCTCTTTTTCAAAAATTCTTTTTAATTGTTTTAAATTTTAATTTTAATTATATCTTATCTTTAATTTTCGAAAATTATTAACTACTTTTTCAAAATTATTTTCGAATTCTCTCTCTCTTCTCTTCTTCTATTTATTTATTTATTTACTAATACTTCTCTTTACCTCTCTTCATCTCCAATCACTGCCTCTATCCTTACCCTTCTGTTTGGATTCTCCTTTCTTTATTCCCTTTCTTCTTCTACTAACAATAAGGAACCTCTTTACTGTGACATAGAGGATTCCTTTTTCTTTTCTTGTTCTCTTCTTCCCTATATGAGCAGGAACAAGGAAAAAAGGCATTCTTGTTGAAGCTGACCCTGAACCTGAAAGGACTATGAAGAGGAAATTAAGAGAAGATCAAAGAGCAATGAGGGAGGAGCAACAAAGGCAAGGAAGGGACATAGAAGAGCTTAAGGACATCATTGGTCCTTCAAGAAGAAGACACCACTAAGGTGGACTCATTCCTTGTTCTTATTTTTTTCTGTTTTTTGGTTTTTATGCTTATTATGTCATCTATATTTGTGTCTCTACTTCATGATCATTAGTGTTTAGTAACTATGTCTTAAGGCTATAAATAAATTCCATAAATCATTCACCTCTCTTAAAAGTAAAATGTTTCTAATTCAAAAGAACAAGAAGTACATGAGTTTTGAATTTATCCTTGAATTTAGTTTAATTATATTGATGTGGTGACAATACTTTTTGTTTTCGGAATGAATGATTGAACAGTGCATATTTTTTATCTTGTTGTTTATGAATGTTAAAATTGTTGGCTCTTGAAAGAATGATGAACAAAGAGAAATGTTATTGATAATCTGAAAAATCATGAAATTGATTCTTGAAGCAAGAAAAAGCAGTGAAAAAGTAAAAGCTTGTGAAAAAAATAGAAAGAAAAAGAAAAAGCAAGCAAAAAAACCCATTAGCCCTTAAAACTAAAATGCAAGGGTAAAAACGATCCAAGGCTTTGAGCATCAATGGATAGGAGGGCCCAAGGAAATAAAATCCAGGCCTAAGCGGCTAAATCAAAGTTATCCCTAACCATGTGCTTGTGGCATGCAGGTCCAAGTGAAAAGCTTGAGACTGAGTGGTTAAAGTCGTGATCCAAAGCAAAAAGAGTGTGCTTAAGAGCTCTGGACACCTCTAACTGGAGACTCTAGCAAAGCTGAGTCACAATCTAAAAAGGTTCACCCAGTCATGCGTCTGTGGCATTTATGTATCCGGTGGTAATACTGGAAAACAAAGTGCTTAGGGCCATGGCCAAGACTCATAAAAGTAGCTCTGTTCAAGAATCAACATACTTAACTAGGAGAATCAATAACACTATCTGAAATTCTAAGTTCGTAGAGAAGCCAATCATTCTAAACTTCAAAGGAGAAAGTGAGATGCCAAAACTGTTCAGAAGCAAAAAGCTACAAGTCCAACTCATCTAATTAGAACTAATATTCATTGATATTTTG
>NC_029774.3:57334357-57335352 GCF_000817695.3 Arachis duranensis | reverse complement strand
CATGATCTAGTTACTTTTAGGGATGTTTTCATTAGTTTTTATGCTAAATTCACATTTCTGGACTTTACTATGAGATTGTGTGTTTTTCTGTGATTTCAGGTATTTTCTGGCTGAAATTGAGGGACCTGAGCAAAACTCTGATAAGATGGCTGACAAGGACTGCTGATGCTGTTGGAATCTGACCTCCCTGCACTTGAAACGGATTTTCTGGAGCTACAAAACACCAAATGGCGCGCTCTCAACGGAGTTGGAAAGTAGACATCCAGAGCTTTCCAGCAATATATAATAGTTCATACTTTCTTCGAGATTAGATGATGTAAACTGGCGCTCAACGCCAGTTCCATGCTGTATTCTGGAGTCAAATGCCAGAAACACGTCACGAACCAGAGTTGAATGCCCAAAACACGTTACAACTTGGCGTTCAACTCCAAGATAAGCCTCAGCTCGTGTAACATTCAAGCTCAGCCCAAACATACACCAAGTGGGCCCCAAAAGTGGATTTATGCATCAATTACTTACTTCTGTAAACCATAGCAGCTAGTTTATTATAAATAGGACTTTTTACTAGTGTATTAGCTATCTCTAGACGCCTAGTCCTTAGACCTTCATGGGGGCTGGCCATTCGGCCATGCCTGGACCTATCACTTATGTATTTTCAATGGTGGAGTTTCTACACACCATAGATTAAGGGTGTGGAGCTCTGCTGTACCACAAAGTTTTAATGCAATTACTACTATTTTCTATTCAATTCGATTTATTCCTGTTCTAAGATATTCGTTGCACTTCAACTTGATTAATGTGATGATCCGTGATACTCATCATCATTCTTACCTATGAACGCGCATGACTGACAACCACTTCCGTTCTACCTTAGACCGGGCGCATATCTCTTAGATTCCTTAATCAGAATCTTCGTGGTATAAGCTAGAATTGATGGCGGCATTCATGGGAATCCGGAAAGTCTAACCTTGTCTGTGGTATTCCAAGTAGGATTC
>NC_029774.3:57315963-57334328 GCF_000817695.3 Arachis duranensis | reverse complement strand
CTAGATTCTATTCCAACCTGATTGAGAACCGACAGATGATTAGCCATGCTATGCAGAGCATTTGGACCTTTTTCACTGAGAGGATGGGATGTAGCCATTGACAACGGTGATGCCCTACATACAGCTTGCCATAGAAAGGAGTGATGAAAAACTAGAAGGAAGAAGTAGGAAAGCAGAGATTCAGAAGGAACACAGCACCTCCATACACCTATCCGAAATTCCCACCATTGGATTACATGAGTAACTTTATCTTTATTTTTTGTTTATTTACTATTATTTGATTTTCAAAATTCCATAATCAATTATTATCCACCTGACTAAGATTTACAAGATGACCATAGCTTGCTTCATACCAACAATCTCTGTGGGATCGACCCTTACTCACGTAAGGTATTACTTGGACGACCTAGTACACTTGCTGGTTAGTTGTGCGGAGTTGTGACAAAGTGTGATTCACGTTTGAGAGCACCAAGCCTTCGGAGCCATTGTTGATGATCACAATTTTGCCCACCATGGGGCCCAATCCCAACCAACTTTGGCGCCAAAGATGCTATTTAAAGCCAAGGATTGGAGAGCAAAAAGGGATTCTTTCATTCACACTCATTAGGTTTAGTTTAGAGTTAGTTTTAGAGAGAGAATGTCTCACTTCTCTCTAGGATTAGGATTAGAATTAGGTTTAGTTCTTAGATCTAGGTTTTCATTCACTCTTTCTTCTACTTCTACTTCTCAATTCCTTGTTGTTACATTCACTCTTCTTCTATTATTTTGTTATAATTTCCTTTATGTTGTTTCTATACTTTGTTGTAAATCTATTATTGTTTCTTCCATTTTCTTTCAATTCAATTCAAGGTAATTCATAATAATTGTGTTTCTTTTGATTTTTGTTGTTAATTCCTTTCAATAATTGTTGTTAGATTCTATTCTTGTTGTCAATTTACTTTGTTTTTCTTTTGTACCTTCCAAGTGTTTGATGAAATGCTTGGTTGGATTTTAGTGTAGGTTTTGTTCCTCTTGTCTTTGGTTGAGTAAT
This sequence comes from Arachis duranensis, assembly GCF_000817695.3. Classification (NCBI taxonomy): domain Eukaryota; kingdom Viridiplantae; phylum Streptophyta; class Magnoliopsida; order Fabales; family Fabaceae; genus Arachis; species Arachis duranensis. The sequence goes on along the minus strand of NC_029774.3, from coordinate 57,333,298 downwards.
TAGTGACTCTTGAGTTATCTAATTCCCTTGTTGATTGATAATTAGAAGTTGCTAATTGATTTGAATGCCTCTAAAGCTAGTCTTTCCTTTAGGAGTTTATTAGGACTTGAGGAATCAAATTGATTCATCCACTTGACTTTCCTCCATGGTTAGGGGTTAACTAAGTGGGAGCATTGGACAATTTGTTGTCACAATTGAGGAGGATAACTAGGATAGGACTTCTAATTCTCATATCTTGCCAGGAGCTTTGTTAGTTGTTAGTTTATTTTCCTTGCCATTTGTAATTCTTGTCTAAAATATTAAAAACCCCAAACATAACTCACAACCAATAACAAGACACTTCATTACAATTCCTAGGGAGAACGACCCGAGGTTCAATACTTCAATTTATAAATTTAGGGGTTTGTTACTTGTGACAAACAATCTTTTGTATGAAAGGATTATTGCTTGGTTTAGAAACTATACTTGCAACGAGAATTCATTTGTGAAATTCTATACCATCAAAAATCCAATCATCAAAATGGAACCGTTGCCGGAGAATTGCAATGGTGATATGTTTTTGGTTATTGTATATATGTGAATATTGTGAATAGCTTGATTTTTAGATTGCTTGTTAGCTTTGCTAGTTTTAGGATTTTGTTTCATTATTTCTTATTAGCTTTTATTTCTTGTTTTCTCTTTCCATTATGAATTCTCACTTTGGCTATGAGTGTGATTACAACTATGTTGTAGGTGATGAGAACTTCAATGAGAATGTATATCAAGGATGGGACACTCAAAGGTGGGAGGAGTCATATGCATATGATCAATCCTCTTGGCAACAACTCCACCAATGCACTATGAAGAAGAGTCATTCTATGATGCATGTCAATCTAACGGCTGTGGTGAATCCCCTTGTGACTTTCAAGAACCACCACCATATGCCTATGAGCTATATCCTCAACATAACCGACACCATACTCACAAGCCCCTTCTTAACAACCACCTTCATATGACCCTAATCCATATCCATCCTACCAACAACTATATGAGCCATATGAACCACATATAGAGCCACCACCATTCCAACATCAACACTTTCAAGAGCCACTCCCTCTATGTTATTACCAAGATGAACCACTCCTAATATATGAAAATTTTCAACCACAAGATGAATTCTACCTTCCACCACAACCTCACATGGAAGAATATTCATTTCTATCGATCCAAGAGCCATATGATCCCTATCATGATATCCAAGTGGAACAAGAGTCAAGAGATCATCTCAAGGAAGCATTGGATCAATTTCAAGCAACCATGGAGTGTATTGTGCAACAAGTGGAAAGAGTGGAAAACATTGAACCACCACAACTCTACCAAGAAGAACCACCTTCCTACTATGAACCCTTCTCCCAAAATGATGAACCCTTCCACCCACCCCAATCTCTAATGGATGAAAAGGGATGTGCAAAATTTCATGGCCGCCTTGGATGCAGTAACAAATCAATTAGCCTCCCAATGCTTGAACACTCAAGGAATTCCCATGGCTACATGTGGAGAATCGAATGAAGAACATAGCATGAAGGAAAGATTAGAAACTCCTGTAGGAAATGAGGGAATTTGCTTTGTGTTGGAACAATTGGAGGAAGCTAGGATTATCAAAGAAAAGGAAGAAATGGTTGAAGACTTAGGAGATACGGAACCCCCATGGGAACCTAGAGTTGAAGAAGACCCCTCCAAGAAGATTGAAATTGATGTTGAGGAGGGATGTGCACAACCTTCAAGGCATATTCCATATGAAGACTTGGATGGGATAGAACAAGAATTGAGTTCCCATGGCAATGAAGAGCAAGCATCAAATTCTAGTGGTGGTAGATCCTTTGAACTTAAAGAACCTTCTCCCGATGAGATGGAAAGTAATATGGAAGTAAATTTCTCTCACCCTCCCATTTATGAATTGAGTAAGGAAAAAGGCTTAGATAAAATTGTTGAACAAAGGATTGAGATTAAGAGATCTCGTGAGGAGGTGGAAGTCCTTAGAAATAGAAGGATGGGAGTGGAATACGCTTTGTCAAGAACCTTGGAATCATCTTTGCCTAGGTTGCCATCTACTCATTCATTTGAGTGGGTAAAACTCATTTCTATTAGCTTTATTGTCCCACTTGAGTATGGCTTACTTGAAACGGATGGTCAACTTAGGGAGCTTTGTGGGATGAAGTGTAAGCGGAAAAGATTTTGTGGTGGGCGTTACAAATCAAGGCTCATTATGGTTGATGCTTCAAACGTGAGATATAAAGGTTGGAGTAGTGCTCAACTAGATGGGTCTAGGAGGATTGTTGGCCACTATATTGAGAATTCATCATGCCTACCACCCGGATGGACTAATAATGATGATCAACTTCAAGACGGGTGTGAAAATAAAGTGTGGGATCCCATATTAGAAAAAGAGGATCAACTTTGGGAGCCCCAAGCTTGTGCAGAACTCCATCAACACTTGGCTCAATCAATGAGAACTCTTGGGGCACAATAGAGAACCAAGCATTGGTGGGAGTTCCAAGATGAATTCAAGCACAAACCACCTTGAGAGGAGCTCCCCATAAGTCCAACTTAAGGACAATAAACAAAAGTGTTAGGTGGGAGACACCCCACTATGGTAATATCTTTTCATTTTCTCTTTTTTAAATATTTGGTAGAATTAGTTTAATTTCATGTTTTGTTTAGTTAGTTGAGTTTAATTGGTAGTATAATATGTTAAATAAGATTTTAGGGTGTTTTGGTAGCTGTTTGGAGGTTTAGAATGCTTGGATTGGTGCAAAAAAACATAGAGAAAAAATTTGAAAAACAGAGCACCATCCACCCGTACGCATGCATCAAGTGTTTTGGACCATCCACGCACGCGCGCCATGCGTGCGTACGCGTGGATTGAGAAATTTCACCCCCAGCCAAAAACCCGAGAGTTAGGCCTGCACTGTGCGAACATTGGGCCTAAGGCACAAACCAATCCACGCGTACGCACACCTGGCGCATATGCGTTCTTGATCCTATTTGCGCAATGCGTGCGTACGCACGTTGTGCACGCACGCGCCGATAGTGCCACCTGCCCTCCTGGTACATCTTCCAGAGAGTTATGCCCACACTGCGCCAACGTTGTGTCTTTGGCACAAAACCACTTCTACGTGCGCGCACATGCCGCGTACATGCCACTCTCGGAATAAGCCATCGATGCGGACGCACTCTGTACGCGTACACGTCGCATCCATTGCACTACCATCCGTGCGCGCGCCATGCGTGCGTACGCGCGGATGTCCTTCCTTCACTACATTTCTTTTCTTCTCCCCTTTCCATTTCTTTCCTTCTCCTTTCTTCTGTCCCTCTCCTACCCTTCATCCAACACTTTCAAACACCATTGATAACCATTTATTTTAGTTAACTAATTAGTTAGTTAGTTAGTTGATTAGTTAGTTTTAGTTAGTTCTTCATTTCATTTTTTATTTTTCATTGTAAGTGTTGGATTGTTATTCTTGTTTACCATTAATTGCTGCTGAGTATTAAAAAGGGATGTTATCTCAACATCATTATGTTCATAATCCTTGTTGGATTCTATTGTTGAGGTTATATTTTGCTACTTGGTTTTGAGTTTTTCATGCTTACCTTTTGAAAAGTACCAAGTGATGACAATTGCCTTCGAGCTTGCAACTCTTCTTGAATTGCATGATTTGGCCACCATGTGATTTGAGCCCTATTCTTCGATTAGGCAACCTCTTGATGGATGATGTTGTGCATTTACCTTAATGCATTGTATTTCATGATCATATGCATCCATAGGCTTTAGCTTGAATGCTTTCATGCTTCTTTAATGCTTGTTTTACCTTACAAGTTCACTTAAAGCATCTCAAGCACACTAGGACAAGTGAAGTGCATGCTTCTTTTGTGACATAACTTTTTATGCTAATGTGTGTTCTAAAAGGTGCACAATTTAGAATTCACACACTTATTTATCATTAATGTCACACCAATTCACTCACTCAATTCTAGTGATTATTACCTCATTCCAACAATGTATGCTTCCTTGCTTCTGTATTTTCTCATCTTATGGTGTTATATTTTTGTTTTTCTTGCATGATGCACCACAAGCAAAAAATGGAAGCAGAAGAAGAACATACAGCAACCGATTGACCTACCAGCTGAAGGTAGCAATCCGGAGCGTCGCCGTCCCCCTTGCTCATCTTTGAATGCACCGAGGACGGTGCAAACTTTTAAGTGTGGGGAGGTCGTCTGACCGATCGGCGATTTTGGGTGACAAGTTTCTAATTCCAACACTTTTGCATTTCATTCTAGGATTTTAGGATTTTTACTTGCATTTTCTTATTTTTGCATAGGTATACACAATAAGCTTAGTCAAAATAATGAAATTTTTCTAGGATTTCTATCTATAGGGCACCAATTGATTTGAGTGAAAACTTTTCATAGAAATTTCTTGAATTATATATATTTTGGATCATGTTTTTGAGCTAAGAATACAAGCAAGTGAGATTTGAGCCTAATGGTGTGGTTACATCTTATAACCACTTATTTTCCTTCTTGTGTGCATTATTCTCTTTCTATGATTGTAATCTTTGATTTGTTTGATTCTTTATGTCCATTATTTTGTGTATTCATGCATTTATATGATTGAGGCCATCAATTCATTAGCTCACTTACCCAAATATCTTTACCTCTTATCATCCATTGTTAGCCAATTTGAGCCTACGATTAACCCACTTTGTTCTTTAATTTAGCACATTACAAGCCCTAAAGCGAAAAACAATAAATGTCCTTAATTTGGATCTTTGATTAGCTTAGGCTAGTGTGTGTGAGTATCATTCAAGTGTGGGAATCTTGGATCATTCAAGTGTGGAAATCTTGGGACATTGGAGGAATAAAAGGGTAGTTTTGTATTTTTATTGAAATTATTGGGAATTGGGTACATGCTCATGTATTAATCTAAATGTAAAACCTTATGCATTGATGCTCTTGTATATAGAAAAAAATGAGAAGAACAAAAGAAAAAGAAAAGAAAAAGAAAAAAATATGGAAAAAAAAAAGAAAAAAATAGAAAAAGAAAGAAACAAAGAAAAAGAAAGAAATAAAAAGGGGACAAAATGCCCCAAAGCAAAGTGAAGCCCAATAAAATCAATGCATATGTGTTGTGAAATAAAAAGGAAATGCATGAGTATGTGAAAAAGTGAGAAAAATGGGTAGTTAGGTTAGAGCTTAATTGTATAAGATGTCATAGGTTAGGTGGGAAGTTTAAGCTTATCAAAGATTCAAATTTCAAGCTCACTTGACCAAATATGCATCCTACCTTGACCCTAGCCCCATTACAACCTATGAAAAGACCTCATGACATATGTATGCATGCATGAAATATTTGTTGATTGTTAGAAGAAAAACAAATCTTGGAAAGCATGATTAGGAGAGAATTGAGTGAATCAACCCTAAACACTTGAACAAATAGAGTGCAAATACATTCGGTGAGGGTTTGATGCTCAATTACATGTTTCCACCTATAATCATTACTTTTCATGCAAGTTTGTAAAAATATTTAATAACTCAACCCAATTGTGGATTAGACTTGCTAGTCCATAGCCCTTGTGCATATATGCTTCTTGGGAATTGATTTATTTTGACCAAGCAATTGCATTCATTTAGATAGTTGCATTTAGATAGGTTGCACATAGTCTAGTTTCCATTGAATAAATGCCATACCCTTACTTCATTCTTAGTTTAAGCATGAGGACATGCTTGGTTTAAGTGTGGGGAGGTTGATAAACCCCATTTGAAGGGTTTATCTTGTATTGATTTTAAGGGATTTTATGACCTTTTACCCACATTTATTCAATGAATTAGCATGGTTTTGTGATTGTCTCCTTATTTGTGCTTAGATGTGAAAATATGCTTTTTAGGCCTTTAACTTGATGATTTTAATCTTCCTTTGATTCCACTAGATGCCTTGATGTGTTTGTTAGTGATTTCAGATTGAAAAGGCTAGGAATGGATCAAAGAAGTGAAGAGGAAAGCATGCAAAGTGGAGAAGATCATGAAAAGCCAAAGAGTTGAACTCGCCAATGGACGCGGGCGCGCACCCTGCGAAATGACCCATGGACGCGTACGCGTGCTTTGCGCGTATGCGTCGGTGCTGATATATGAATTTTTAATGAATTCGCACCCAACGAATTCTGAGGTGTTGTGGGGCCCAATCCCAACCAACATTGGCGCCAAAGATGCTATTTAAAGCCAAGGATTGAAGAGCAAAAGGGGATTCATTCATTCACACTCATTAGGTTTAGTTTAGAGTTACTTTTAGAGAGAGAAGCTCTCACTTCTCTCTAGAATTAGGATTAGTATTAGGTTTAGTTCTTAGATCTAGGTTTTCATTCACTCTTTCTTCTACTTCTACTTCTCAATTCCTTGTTGTTACATTCACTCTTCTTCTATTCTTTTGTTGTAATTTTCTTTATGTTGTTTTTATACTTTGTTGTAGATCTACTGATGAGTTTGGAAAACTCTTATTTAATTTTGATGATGAACAAACATTATTAAAATATTTAATTACAAAATTATTGATTTGATCTTAATTCATATTTGCTTAATTAATAATTTTGTTGTGCAGATTTTATGTTGGGCCGAGAAATGAGTTTCTGGTTTAAGCCCAATAATCAGCCTTGATGCATGACTTATATTTAGTGGCTGAATTTCTTATTGATGGGCCAAGTTCAATATTATTACAACCAAGCCAATGGTTAATTTTCCCCTGCTTGATCCGAAACAATATTCATCAGGAAAGCAAATGTTAACTAATTGGGCCAGTTTTAACTTCAATGCTACAAGCCCAAATCTCATTTGTGATGAATGGTTCCAAACTTGGTCCGAAACCAAGATTAAAATGAAAGCAAAATGCTTCCAATTGATCCAAGTATTTCACCATGTGATGGATTTCAAAAACTATTACATTATCAATTAATACATGGGAAATATGAGAGAGAAAAGTTCAGCTGAATTAATTGATGGCCATAATGACTACATGCCACTCTAAGCTAGGGAAGTAAAAGCAACTTTTACCAACAAAGTGGTTTATCACATTGAATTGCTTTTCTTCTATGCTGTTTATTCTCTCTCATCTCTTTCTTGTTTCTTCTTCGGTCCTTGTCCATGAAGCTATGGACGCTATGCTCATCAACAAAGAAAAAGAAGAAGTTGCATGCATAAAGACCATCGAGTTGATGGCACGAAAAAGAAAAAGAAAGGTATGTAGTGGCTGAGATTTTCACCAAATGTGGTTAGATTTGGTGAGGTAATCTCGAGCTCTTCATGCTCAAAAAGGAGGATGAAGATTCGGTCAGCCAGGGAGATTCTTGAAGCATGGCTTGTCTTTGATTCTGCTCAACCACCACAGGAAGTAGCTAGAGTGGTGAAGTGATGGTTAAGGCAGAGATTGAAGCAGATGAAGTCATCATCATCATGAAGCATCAAGGGCCAGAAATCCATCTTGGAGAGCAAGCCAAGGATGGAGAGCTCGGATTGATGAAGAGTGGTGATCAAGAAAGGACTAGAGGTAATTGCATGTTAGGTTTAGCATGTTTATCTCTTCTCTCTCTATGTGGCCGAACCGGTTCTGTTTCTTGAAGGAGGAAGAAGTTGGTTTGGGTGTTGCCTTCAAGTGTGGAGGCTTCTCTCTTCTTTAAAAAGAGAGAACAGCCACTGTTTGGAGCAAGGAGAAAATTTGAGAGTACAAGGCACAGAATTCTCAAAGCTACCTGAGCTAACAGTTTTCTCTTCTCCTTCAATGTATTTTGTTTTGTATTTTTCTGTTTAATTTTGTCATGTCTTGAGTCTCATGGAAAAAGGCAAACAGTGACGTTTGTATGAAAAAGCCATAGAGCAGAAAAAGACAGAGAGTGCAAAATTAAAAGAAAAAGCCATAGATGTCTTAGAGTTCCTTTGTACATCTCTGTTGTGTTTCATGATTCTGTGGGAATCCCTTTGTAAGTTGGGTTAGCACTTTACAAGTTGTAATCAGATTGATTATAGTAAAATTTCATCATGTTTGTGATGGAGACTGGATGTAGGCTGCACTGCACTTAGCAGCTGAACCAGGATATATCTGGTGTAATCTTCTTCTCCTTTCTACTCCATTTTTGTTTCTACTTTACAGGAGAAAAATCTAAAATTATCTCGTGCCAAGTGACGAGACAAAAAGAAAAGTCTCGTGGCTAAGGACGAGACAAAAAGAAAAGTCTCGTGGCTAAGAATGAGACAAAAAGAAAAGTCTCGTGGCTAAGGACGAGACAAAAGAAAAAGTCTCGTGTGCAGTGATGAGATAAAAAGACTAAAAGTTTCCAGAATTGGTCCAACAAGTCAGCAAGTGCAATCGAGCAAAAAGGGGGCTAAGATTCAACCCCCCTTCTCTTAGCCACTGAAACCATCAATTGGTATCAGAGCTTGGTCTCAAAGAGATTAAGCTTTGCAGCTTGGAGTAAAGATCCTCTTGGCAGAAAACAGTGGCGCAAATGTGGTGTCTTACAATCTGACTGAAGGTCAATCAAGCAACAGACCTCCCCTTTTCAATGGGAAAAATTATACATGTTGGAAGGAAAGGATGAAGATATTTGTACAGGCAGTGGATTACAGACTTTGGAAGATTATCCTTGAAGGGCCTCAATTTCCAACTACCACAAGTGCTGAAGGAGTAGTCTCTCTCAAACCAGAAGCAAGATGGACCGAGGAAGATAGGAAGAAGGTAGAGTTAAATGCAAAGGCAGTAAACCTGCTCAACTGTGCTATCAGCTTTGAGGAGTACCGACGGGTATCACGATGCACAACGGCAAAGAAAATCTGGGACAAGCTACAAATTACTCATGAAGGAACCACCATTGTAAAGAAGGCTCGGACAGACATGTTGAACAGAGAATATGAAATGTTTGCAATGAAGGAAGGAGAATCCATTGATGAACTGTTTGAACGGTTCAACTCCATCATTGTTGGCTTGGATTCTCTTGGAACTACACATTCAGAATTTGTGCTAGTGAAAAGAGTGTTGAGATGTCTTACAAAAGAGTGGGAAACAAAATCTTTAATTATTTCTGAGAGTAGTAGCTTAGACTCCATGACACTTGATGATTTGAGAAGAAATCTTCTTGCTTTTGAAAACTCCTATTTTAAAAAAGATTCAAAAAAGAAAGGAATTGCTTTTTCTTCTGTGACTAACCCTCTGGATGATGAATCCAGTGATAACTCTTCTGAAAATGAGTTTGTGTTGTTTGCAAAAAAATTCAGGAAAATGATGAAACTCAAAGGCAAAGGTAGCAGCTCAAGGAAGATGAAGAAAGACTTTAGCAAAGTAATCTGTTACAATTGCAAGGAAATGGGGCATTTCAAATCTGATTGTCCCAAGTTAAAGAAGGAGGAAAAGCCAAAAAAGGGAAAGAAGAATGGACTGATGGCTTCATGGGAAGATTTGGAAAATGACTCAGATGATGATGATGAAGAATCTGAGACTAAGTCACAGCCTTGTCTCATGGCAGATCATGTAGATCAGGTATTTTTTCAAAACCCTGACACCGAAGACCTTCATCTCATGATAGATCACCTCTCTGAAAAAATAAGATGTTTTCTGACTGATAATCAAGATCTTGAACAACAAATTTTCATTCTTAAAGCTAAAAATGATTTTCTCAAAGAAAAACTAAGGGAGGCCGAAACTGCTTATGATCTTGTTGAAGAAAATAAGCAGTTAAGAGCCCAAATTAGAAGCTGTGAAAGTGACCATTCTATCCTTGCATATGTAGACTGTTTCAAAAGAAATGAAGAGTTGCTTGAAGAAGTTAAAAGGCTTCAGGAAGACTTAGCCAAGTTTACACAAAGTTCTGAAAATCTTAATCAAATCTTGGCTAGTCAAAAACCTCTTTATGATAAAGCTGGATTGGGATTTTATAAAACTGATGAGAAACCATCTTTTAAAGATAAACCTTCTTCATCCAATGACACAAGGTTTCAAGATCCCACCTACTTTAACAAAACAGCAACTCCAACATTTTGTAGATTGTGTAATCGTAGTGGTTATTTTCCAGTTCAATGTTTCTTTGGTGAAAGAATGATTGGTGATAAAGTTTACAAAGTTGTTTTTATTACAATGATTTGGGACATAGGAGATGGTTTAACGTGAAAGGATCCAAGAAAATTTGGATACCTAAGGTCACTTGAGCTTATTTTGTAGGTATGCCTAGCATCCAAGAAGAAAGAAAATATGTGGTACATGGATAGCGGATGCTCTAGGCATATGACCGGAAAGAACACCTTCTTCATAAAGCTTGATGAATATGATGGAGGACTTGTCACTTTCGGTGATGATGCAAAAGGAAAAATAGTGGCTATTGGGAAAGTGGGTAAAAATTTCTCATCTTGTATAAATGATGTCCTTCTTGTAAATGGCTTGAAACATAATCTGCTTAGTGTTAGTCAATTATGTGATTTAGGTTTTGATGTTATTTTTAAGAAGTTTGTTTGTTTGGTTGTTTGTGAGAAAACTGGGGATATTTTATTTGAAGCCAAGAGATGCAACAATGTGTATGGATTAACTCTTGAAGATTTAAAGGAACAAAATGTAACATGCTTTACATCTTTTGAATCTGAAAAATGGCTTTGGCATAGAAAGTTGGGACATGCTAGCATGTACCAAATTTCTAAGCTAGTTAAAAGGAATTTGGTTAGAGGTGTTCCAAATATCAAGTTTGATAAGGATCTTACTTTTGATGCATGTCAATTGGGCAAGCAAGTAAAATCCTCTTTTAAAACAAAAGATGGAATCTCAACCAAAAGACCATTGGAAATGTTACATATTGATCTTTTTGGTCCTACTAGAACTCAAAGTTTAGGAGGTAAGCACTATGGTCTTGTGGTGGTTGATGATTACTCTAGATTTGGTTGGGTACTTTTTCTTGCTCATAAGAATGATGCTTTTCATGTATTCTCCACTCTTTACAAGAAAATTCAAAATGAAAAGGATTTGAAAATTTCCCATTTGAGAAGTGATCATGGAAGAGAGTTTGAAAATCAAGATTTTGAAAAATTCTGTGATGATTTAGGAATCTCTCATAATTTTTCATGCCCTAGAACCCCCCAACAAAATGGGGTGGTTGAAAGAAGGAATAGAAGCCTTCAAGAAATGACTAGGGCTATGTTATGTGAAAATGAAGTTCCTAAATTTTTGTGGGCTGAAGCTGTGAATACAGCATGTTATATTTTGAATAGAACAATCATTAGAAAAGGGTTAAAGAAAACCCCTTATGAGCTATGGAAAGGAACCCCTCCAAATCTTAAGTACTTTCATGTTTTTGGATGTAAATGTTTTGTGCTAAATAATAAAGAAAATCCTGGAAAGTTTGATCCAAAATCTTATGAAGGAATGTTTGTTGGATATTCCACCACAAGCAAGGCATATAGAGTTTATCTCAAGGAACATAGGACTATAGAGGAATCCATACATGTTACTTTTTGTGATTCTAACTTAATTCCCAGTACCATGATAGATAATGATTCAGATGGTGAAGAGACTGGAACAAGTAAAGGAAATCCCAAATCTGTACTAAATGAAGAATCTGTCAGCCCGGTTTTGTCTCGTCAGATTGAAGGAGAAACTTCCATTTTATCTCCTGAGCAGACACGAGAAACTGAAACAGTGAGACCACCAGAAGTTCATCAAAGCTCTACACCTGTCCGAAAGCCCAGGGAATGGAAGTCTATGAGGGGTTATCCTCATGACTTCATCATTGGTGATCCCTCTCAACGAATAACAACAAGATCCTCCACCAAAAGGCAAACCGAACTTAGAAACTTCGCTCTCTTGTCACAAATGGAGCCCAACAATGTCAAACAAGCTCTTGAAGATCCATCATGGGTCAAGGCCATGCAAGAGGAGCTTGCTCAATTTGACAAAAATGAGGTTTGGACACTAGTACCTCATCCGAATGGTAAGAAGGTAACGGGTACTAAGTGGGTGTTTAAAAATAAACTTGCCTTGCCTATGCTGCCCATAAGGGCTTCAAAATGTTTCAAATGGATGTTAAATGTGCTTTCCTTAATGGCTTTATTGATAGAGAAGTGTATGTGGCTCAACCCCCCGGTTTTGAACATAAAGATTTCCAAATTATGTCTTCAAACTTTCAAAGGCTCTTTATGGTCTTAGGCAAGCTCCAAGAGCTTGGTATGAGAGGCTTAGTGCCTTCTTGTTGGAAAACCATTTTCAAAGGGGTACCACCGACACTACTTTATTCATTAAAGCATCTAATGATGATATACTTCTTGTTCAAGTTTATGTGGATGACATTGTGTTTGGATTGGCCAATGAGTCCTTGTGTGAAGAGTTTGGAAAACTCATGACTAGTGAGTTTGAAATGATTTTAATAGGAGAGCTAACTTTCTTTCTTGGCCTCCAAATTAAACAAACTCCTAATGGCACTTTTATTGGAAAGTATGCAAAAGAATTGATAAAGAAATTTGGGCTAGAAAATTCCAAACCAATGGGAACACCAATGCATCCTAACACTAAACTTGAAAAGGATGATGATGGTCTAGATGTGGATGAGACACGGTATAGGAGAATGATCAGCTCACTAATGTATCTTACTTCCTCTAGACCGGATATTGTTCAAAGTGTGGGTGTATGTTCAAGATTTCAATCTCACCCAAAAGAATCCCATTTATCGGCCGTTAAACGCATCATTAGATATATTAAGGGAACATGTGATCATGGTTTATGGTATCCTAAATCTGATGATTTTTGTGCAGTAGGGTTTTGTGATGCAGATTATGTGGGAGATAGAGTGGATAGAAGGAGCACTTCCGGCATGTGTTGCTTCCTTGGAAGCTCACTCAATATGTGGTCAAGCAAGAAACAAGCCACAGTTGCTCTATCCACAGCTGAAGCCGAATATATATCCGCATCTGCTTGTTGCTCTCAATTAATTTGGTTAAAAACTCAATTGGAAGATTACAAATTAAAGATCAATAGTATACCCTTATTTTGTGATAACATGAGTGCTATAAACATTTCAAAAAATCTTGTTCTGCACTCAAGAACCAAGCACATTGAGATAAAATATCACTTTATTAGGGAACATGTGCAAAAGGGTACTATTGATATTCAATTTGTAAAATCTGAAGAACAAATTGCTGATATTTTTACAAAACCTCTCTGTGAAGATAGATTCTGCAACTTAAGAAAAAGTTTGGGAATGTTTGATTTAAGTTTCATTGAGAATTTGTGAATATTTGATTCTGTTCAGTTTTGCTCGTAGGTTTGGACGAGACAAAAGAAAATAAAGGCATGATGGAAGAGCTGTGGTCAAGGGGGAGGCAACGCAGAATTCAAATTTTTATGGACCCTACCAAAAATCTTTGACCCCACCATGACTGTTTTGTTAGTTCCTCATTTTTTGAAAAATAAAATCACTAAATCTCTTGGTTGTCTTATCAAATCTTGTTGGAAGAAGCATGTTGTCAAATCAAATATTTCCTTCCAACTAACCCCTTGATTCAAGGAAACTCCTTTTTCAGTTGTTGAAACCTTCTTGGTTAATAACCGTGTCCTTAATGGATAATAACTCCCTCCATTATCTCTTTCCAATCAATATTTAATGCACCTCTAACCTCCCTTCACTCACCTCACCCTTCGGCCACCTCTCTCTCTCTCAACTTCCATCACCATTCACCTCCAACCAAACAGACCGAAACCATGCACACTAAGGTGATAGCTCAGAAAAGTTCAAGAAAAAGAAAAGGTGGGAAGAACGAAGAGCCAAGTATTGAACTAGAAGAAGAATCAAACCCTTCCACCATTCCATCACCACACAGAGCTCAGAAGTCTAAAGGGTTTGCCTTGAATAACACAAAGGAGCCAGCGAACTTGGAGTCATGGGATTTCAAGAAAAAGTTCCATAAATCACATTCTCACTATGATCCGTCTAGGTTCAACTATTGTGCATCCTATGAATTCTACAATGAAGTCTGACAAAGCGCCATCTCTGCACGGCTTACCTCATTAATCTGGACTCCTTCATCAGCAAGGGGATCGATGTGTCTTTTCTCTTTGAAATGCTTCAATGGACTCCCTTACTTCACATCCAGAAGCCAGTTTACACAGGCTTAGTTCGAGAGTTCTACTCCAACATGAGACTTATTGATGGTACCCTACATTCATATGTGAAGAAAGTTCACATCACTCTTGACACTGCAACCCTTGGGATGGCTCTAGGCTACAAAGACAAAGGACCACGGGTATACATGTCCAAGAAATGGGATCTACAGGTTGGGATCACTTACCAGATGGCTTTAAATCACACCTGCGAAAGTCTCTCTAGAATGGATGGGACTAATCCAACTCTCAAGAACCTTGGTCCAGATAAGATAATTCTTCTTTACAAACTTATATCCCACGTTCTCATACCACATAGTGGCTCACTCCACCAGATAACAGTCTCTGACTTTCTTGTCCTTTTTGCTCTTGTTACTTCTTCTCAAATTTCCTTTGCATATCTTATGATAAGGCATATGTGGGAATCTGTAAAGAATACAAAAAATGCTAGTCTTCCATATGGCATGTTTCTCACCAGCATTTTTGAGTATTTTAAAGTGGATTTAACAAATGAAGCGGTTGAGAATAAAGTTTCAGTCATTAAGGGAATGTGATGTTGGAATACCTTGAGGACGAGCTGGAGTTAGTGGTGAAGACGGCACTGAAGAAGGAATTTGAGAATCTGATTTTGCTATTTGACTTGTTCTAGGCTCAATATGATACTATGTTTTGGATAACTGTTAGTACCATGTCTCTGTAATACTCTGTTGACACTTTTGGGATATATTTTGCATAAATCTTCTTTGCAGGTTCCCCTTGATGACAAAAAGGGGAGGAAAAGAGGAAATTTAGTTTCCAAAATTGAAATTGGAAAACAAATAAAAACAGGGGATGAGAACAGGGGATGAAATTTTCAAATTGAAAATTCATGATCACCTTTGTTCAAAGAATGCATGTTGTTATTGCATTTACTATGGTTGCTGCTTAAACTGAATTTGGTTTGTCATGATTAGTTAATTCTCATTTGGCATTTGGTTTATAATGATGCTTGATTTATTTTGATGCCTGGCTGTTGATTCATCATTGATAAACTTGTTGGATTGAAAACTTATTTGTGGCAGTTCCTTCAAATTGTGTAATGTATTAAAAGCTGCCTTGTTTTGTTACTCAAATATTTTTCCATCATGGTGTTTTGCTCTGATATCCTAAACAGGAAAATGTTTGAAAAATATTTGGATACCTTTTTTAGCAGAAAATCAGTTTATGATATCAAATGAGTTTTGATTATCAATTTAAAACTGCTCATAAATCAAGCATTTAGCATCATGAATATATATGCTAAATAACATTGTTACTTGAAGCTTGATTCTAATGTTACAAGTTAGTGCTTCCCTTGGTAAAATAGCATACATTAAAGGGGAGCCATGTGACATTTAGAAAGGGGGAGAAATTCAAAATCAAAAGGGAGTATTCTTTACTCAATCTCTAAATTTCTTTCCATTTCAATTTTAATAATGTTTGTCATCAAAGGGGAGATTGATGAGTTTGGAAAACTCTTATTTAATTTTGATGATGAACAAACATTATTAAAATATTTAATTACAAAATTATTGATTTGATCTTAATTCATATTTGCTTAATTAATAATTTTGTTGTGCAGATTTTATGTTGGGCCGAGAAATTAGTTTCTGGTTTAAGCCCAATAATCAGCCTTGATGCATGACTTATATTTAGTGGCTGAATTTCTTATTGATGGGCCAAGTTCAATATTGTTACAACCAAGCCCATGGTTAATTTTCCCCCTGCTTGATCCGAAACAATATTCATCAGGAAAGCAAATGTTAACTAATTGGGCCAGTTTTAACTTCAATGCTACAAGCCCAAATCTCATTTGTGATGAATGGTTCCAAACTTGGTCCGAAACCAAGATTAAAATGAAAGCAAAATGCTTCCAACGGATCCAAGTTTTCACCATGTGATGGATTTCAAAAACTATTACATTATCAATTAATACATGGGAAGTATGAGAGAGAAAAGTTCAGCTGAATTGATTGATGGCCATAATGACTACACGCCACTCTAAGCTAGGGAAGTAAAAGCAACTTTTACCAACAAAGTGGTTTATCACATTGAAATGCTTTTCTTCTATGCTGTTTATTCTCTCTCATCTCTTTCTTGTTTCTTCTTCGGTCCTTGTCCATGAAGCTATGGACGCTATGCTCATCAACAAAGAAAAAGAAGAAGTTGCATGCATAAAGACCATCGAGTTGATGGCACGAAAAAGAAAAAGAAAGGTATGTAGTGGCTGAGATTTTCACCAAATGTGGTTAGATTTGGTGAGGTAATCTCGAGCTCTTCATGCTCAAAAAGGAGGATGAAGATTCGGCCAGCCAGAGAGATTCTTGAAACTTGGCTTGTCTTTGATTCTGCTCAACCACCACAGGAAGTAGCTAGAGTGGCGAAGTGATGGTTAAGGCAGAGATTGAAGCAGATGAAGTCATCATCATCATGAAGCATCAAGGGCCAGAAATCCATCTTGGAGAGCAAGCCAAGGATGGAGAGCTCGGATTGATGAAGAGTGGTGATCAAGAAAGGACTAGAAGTAATTGCATGTTGGGTTTAGCATGTTTATCTCTTCTCTCTCTATGTGGCCGAACCGGTTCTGTTTCTTGAAGGAGGAAGAAGTTGGTTTGGGTGTTGGCTTCAAGTGTGGAGGCTTCTCTCTTCTTTAGAAAGAAAGAACAGCCACTGTTTGGAGCAAGGAGAAAATTTGAGAGTGCAAGGCACAGAGTTCTCAAAGCTACCTGAGCTAACATTTTTCTCTTCTCCTTCAATGTATTCTGTTTTGTATTTTTCTGTTTAATTTTGTCATGTCTTGAGTCTCATGGAAAAAGACAAACAGTGAGGTTTGTATGAAAAAGCCATAGAGCAGAAAAAGGCAGAGAGTGCAAAATTAAAAGAAAAAGCCATAGATGTCTTAGAGTTCCTTTGTACATCTGTGTTGTGTTTCGTGATTCTGTGGGAATCCCCTTGTAAGTTGGGTTAGCACTTTACAAGTTGTAATCAGATTGATTATAGTAAAATTCCATCATGTTTGTGATGGAGACTGGATGTAGGCTACACTGCACTTAGCAGCTGAACCAGGATATATCTGGTGTAATCTTCTTCTCCTTTCTACTCCATTTCTGTTTCTACTTCACAGGAGCAAAATCCAAAATTATCTCGTGCCAAGTGACGAGACAAAAA
>NC_029774.3:57277163-57315795 GCF_000817695.3 Arachis duranensis | reverse complement strand
ATCTACTATTGTTCCTTCCATTTTCTTTCAATTCAATTCAAGGTAATTCATAATAATTATGTTTCTTTTTATTGTTGTTGTTAATTCCTTTCAATAATTGTTGTTAGATTATATTCTTGTTGTCAATTTGCTTTGCTTTTCTTTTGTACCTTCCAAGTGTTTGATGAAATACTTGGTTGGATTTTAGTGTAGGTTTTGTTTCTCTTGGCTTTGGTTGAATAATTAGTGACTCTTGAGTTATCTAATTTCCTTGTTAATTGATAATTAGAAGTTGCTAATTGATTTGAATGCCTCTAAAGCTAGTCTTTCCTTTAGGAGTTGATTAGGACTTGAGGAATCAAATTGATTCATCCACTTGACTTTCCTCCATGGTTATGGGTTAACTAAGTGGGAGCAATGGATAATTTGTTGTCACAATTGAGGAGGATAACTAGGATAGGACTTCTAATTCTCATATCTTGCCAAGAGCTTTGTTAGTTGTTAGTTTATTTTTCTTGCCATTTGTAATTCTTGTCTAAAATCTTAAAAACCCCAAACATAATCACAACCAATAATAAGACACTTCATTATAATTCCTAGGGAGAACGATCCAAGGTTCAATACTTCAGTTTATAAATTTAGGGGTTTGTTACTTGTGACAAACAATCTTTTGTATGAAAGAATTATTGCTTGGTTTAGAAACTATACTTGCAACGAGAATTCATTTGTGAAATTCTATACCATCAAAAATCCACTCATCACAAACCTTCCTCCGGCAAGAGCAACGAGCATGTGATGAGACGCTCAAACCACTCGACGATACCGATCTCGTGCGCACTACCCAGACAACGCGTTTCTCGCCTGACCATGAAACGGCTAAGGACTCCCAGAATTTCCAACCTCGACCGGGAAAACTAAACAACGAGCTCCTTGCCAAGCCACAACGGCAAGTAAAAGTTCCTCCAGCGATGAGACTGAGCACGCTCTCTCTCTCTCTCTCTCTCTGGGGGACAATTGTTACGGACCTGGTTTTTGGGTCCCACACCGGAACGGCCTCCAACTCGATTACTCGAGATTTGGCCTCCTTTTGACGGCCCAAACCGACCCTGCAATCTCTAACCAATATTCAAAGTCAAATATCTATCTTATCTCAATGGATAAGATAAGATAACTACCCCAAGCTATATGAAGGGGAGCCAGATTCATTCTAACTTGAGCGTTGGAGTGTCTTTGCAAGTACCACCCCCTGTCGCTCCAACCAAACAATCCGGCTACCGTCTCCCGCAAGTTTTCGATCTATCTCACAACCCATACTAGAGACTTCTAGTACAATATATATTTTTATAATTTAGTTCCTATTTCTACTTTAACAAATTTGGTTATTCTTGTTCAACTAGAAATAAATAAATTTATAATTATTTACAAATTCAAATATATATTTTAGTACAAGTATTTTTTTTATTGAAATAATTCTAAATTTATTTGAACTACTAATTTTTTTTATGATATCATAGTTCTACCTTATTTTAAGTGAAATATGACCACTCATATTTTATTATTAGAATCAATCCAAAAAAGAATATTAAAAATTATATTTTAAATTTTTTATAAAATTTTAAATTTTTGCTTAATATTACTATCTTAATAAAAAAACTCAACATTTCAATGCAAGAACAAATGTCTTTTAGTATATCATTGAAAAAAATTATCTCATTTTATGTGGGATATACTTTATTATTGGTGTTATAAGTGAAAAGTTTAAATTCATAAAAAACGATAACATTTGAGGTTCATCTCATTGCTTACTTAAAAGTATGAAAATATGACAAATAGGTCATTTATTTTTTTGATTTGTAGACATTTAAGTTTTCGAAAATTTGAAAATATATTTAAGTATCTGACCTTTTGAAAACCTAAACATATTGATCTCTCGTGTGTCAGTTGGGTTTGTCAGACTCAATGAAAAAATTAAAATGTAACTCCCGTTGTACTGACCTAGTTGATACGGATGCACACGTGAGAGAATTTTTAAAATTGAACAAATTAAGTTCAGAGATCAATATATCCAGATTTTGAAGAGGTCAATGATTTAAATATCTGCGGACCAAAAAATCAGAGACCAGTTTGTCTTTTTCTCTAAAAGTATTAAGTCATTGGTATTTAAAACCAAATGAATTAAATGGATACTATCGAGATATAAAATATGCTTTGTTGTAAAGCATTCCATTCAAAAGTGAATTTAGGCATGTTTATGTGCTCGCGACTCTCTTATTTAATAATTTAACATAGATATCTTGGGATTAAAAAATCTTAAAATTTTATCGAAAATAATATAAGAATAAGAGAACTAAGATAATAATAATGGAAAAAGGATATTTTAAAAAAATAATTTTAACCAAAAAATTAAAATATAATAAAATAAAATATTTAAAATAAAAATAAGATATTTTAAATATTAAAAAAGTTAAAACTTAGTCTAAAGAGATTAAAATAATACTATACTCAATTTAATTTTAATGAAAAACGTTGTGCCTTAGCTTTTCTGTATTAAATATTTTGATACTGGATAATGCAGAAACTAGAATCCAAGAAGTAAATAGAAATATAGAATACAATACAAAAGGAGAGGAGAAGACTGAATCCAAGTAGAATTCATTAACATGTGCCAAATTGGTAACCTTCCGGAATTTTGGTTAGTGGCATGCGTACGTTTCTAAAAAGAAAGCAACTTCCAATCCTCTTAGCACCGTGCTGCAAATAAATACTCTCTAATACAGATAGGCAATAATTAAAGTTATTTTTTAAATTTAATATTTAAAATTTTATATGTAAACTTATATAATTATTAATAATAATTAATAAATAGTAAATAAAATAATATTAAACTATTTAAACTAATTTTTTAAAATCTTCTAAATATTATTGATGAATATACTCATGACTCATCTTGACAAATTGGCATCTCTCATAAGGCGAAACTACGCGGTGATTTCCATAAAAGGTTCAAGTTTATTAGGTACGGTTAACTTGTCTTAAACAATTCCTTCCTAATTTTTTTTAACAAGCTAGAAAAAAAGGGGGAATATGTGATTTTTTTTGTTGTTTTGTTTTGGGGAAACTACATCTATGATTTTATTATAGATAATTTGTTTCGAACTTTAGAAATTTCATAGTAGATATGATTTTCTGAATTTCTCATTTTAAACCATTGTTTAAGAAGTATTTACCATGCTAATTATATGTTTGCTATATAAATTTTTTGATATATTATGAACTATCAAAATAATAAATTGTTATGTAAAAATAATCTAAATTTAATAATACTATAATCAAATTTTTCTTATACCAGCATAACCAACTTTTAAAAACACAAAACTCAGTCACAATTATATTGTTATACTTTTATTCGTTTTTTATTATAACATAAGTTTAGTTTAATTATATTTTTATAATGTTTCATTATGAGTGTAGATTAATTCTGCTTATATAATTTTGATTTTAAGTGTGAATCAAATTTAATTATATTATTTATAAAATTATAAATATAATATGTACATGAATAATTGATTAGTAATAGTTATTCAGTGTTTATATTTTATAGAGTATAGTTCAATATAAATACCTGTATTTGATATCTAAATTTGACATCAAACAAGTTTTTTTTTCCTGTTTTCAAATTTCTTATATTATAAGTTTCCAACATTTTATTTTTAAACATGATGAACAAAAAACTACAAAAGAAGAAAAAGGAAATACTGAAATACAAAGATAGATATTTAGTAGAATAAAGTATGAGTTTTTTTTAAAAAAAATTAGAACATATAAATTTATTTATAGACGAACGAAATTAATTTCGCTTATTTATTAAAAAAAATTATGAACTTTTAACTTTTCTAAGTAGAATAGTACTATAATAGTTTATTCTATGGTGAATTCTATGATGTCTATAACTTAGTATCTAATTTTTGTCTAATTACTTTTTGTGACAACTTTTGAATATTTAATAATTATTTACTTTTCAATCCTGCTACCTTACCAATAATATTTTTACCAACTCTTTTTTATAACTGTGTTTAACGAAAGTGTCTTTATCTATGTGTCTAATAAAAATATATTTTTTATAGTTGTATCTAATAAAAATATCTTTATATATATATATTTTTTAGATGTGTCTCTTTATACATATATTTAAAATATAATAATTAATTACTGTTGACAATAAATTGACATATAATATATAGATATCCTATACTTTTTTATTTTTATAACTTTAAAATTAAATATTAATTTTAACACTTTTTAATAAATTAGCCAAACAATTTTAGACACGGTAGTAGCAATTACCTTATTCTATTTGTAAGTATACAAATATTTTTCCCAAGTCTTAACGTTTATGAGTTCTGACCGTGCTTACGAGGCGTACAAGAATGAAAAAGGTGGAAGACCAATAGCCAATAGCAATATGGATTGCCCAATTTAATTTGGAATGAATAATACATAATAGATAATACTCTGCCTCTGGCCTTAATAATTAATACTAATCACCATCATCACTTCACCAGGTTTGTAATTTCACTTTTATGCTTATTATTATTACTACCTAATACACCTTAATCGTTACTCATTAACTCTAATTTTCTAGTATTTAGCTTACTTAGTAGTTCACTATGAACCTTTGACCTCTTTAGTCTGATTAGAAACTAACTGAAACTGTTTTTGTCATGTTGAACCAGATGACTTGTAATCATGGGTTACAATTTCAAGTATGTGCTGGTTTTCATTTCTCTGATGTGTGTTTGGTGTGGAAGATTAAGATTCTCTTTGGCTTCTACAGATTCTAGTGATGGTGGTTTGGTTAGGTTTAATCTAAGAAAGCGGAATTTGGACCGTCATAGTCTTAGTGCTGCGAGAATCAAGAAGGCTTCTAATGCCGGAGATTTAGGGAGTGATGTTAACACAGATTCAACTCCTAATGTTGTGTATCTTAAGAATTATCTTGATTCACAGTATTTTGGGGAAATTAGTATAGGTTCACCTCCACAATACTTCAATGTTGTGTTTGACACTGGAAGCTCAAACCTATGGGTCCCTTCTTCCAAATGCATCTTTTCTGTAAGTTAGTTAACGGAAATGTAACGTACACACCAAAAATCAGTCATCACATATTTATGTATAAATACATGTATAGTTTAACTCGTATTCTACGCTGTTGGCTGATTTTGTGGACAGTTAGCATGTTAGTTAGTTAAGGTTTTGGCTATCCAGTGCTGCTTAAGGAGCCAAAATTGGAAATACTTCTGAAGAGTTTGACATGTTTATTGCATTGAAAAGTTAGACATTTTTGTTTGACTCTTTAAAAAATGCCCTGCTCTAGTTAGCAAAACTTTTTAATTGAATTATCCTTTTTTAATGTTTTCGGATTTTTTTAAGACTACAACAGAGCAAATGTAATCAAACTCGAGAGTTCATCTAAACTCGTGGAGCTTAGGTAATTTCGAATCGAGAAACTCAGCTATGAGTTTACCAGAAAAACATAAACTCGATTTGAGAATCTAAACTCATAAACTCGTGAAAGTTTGAGGTTGCTCGAGAGTTTGATAACTTTACATGAAAAACAAACTCTTCCTCACATAATGGGTTTGGGAACAATGCTAGTTTCTCAGATTGAACTTATTTTAGAAATAAATGTGACTGCAATGCAGATTCCTTGCTATTTTCATTCAAAGTACAAGTCAAGGATATCTAGCACCTATACTGAAATTGGTAGGTATCTTTGGATTATTTTGATATTTGATGATGTATCATAATGTTTTTCTTTTTGACATGCTTCTGTTTGGTTTTATATGTACAAAGTACAAACAGAAGGTTTGTTTTGTGAAACTCGGTTTCTAAAGTTGGTGTTGAACTGATTGGGAAAATTATCTAGGCACATCTTGCAAAATCCCTTATGGCCATGGATCCATTTATGGATTCTTCAGCCAAGATGTTGTAAAAGTTGGGGATATCATCATCAAAGACCAAGTCAGTATTTTACCCTCTTTATTTTATTTTATTTCAAACTGTATTGTTAAGTTTCATATGCTTTCTTAGTTGCATCGACAGATGGGTACTTTCCATTCTGCAGGTATTCGCTGAAATTACAAAGGAAGGATCATTAGCCCTTTTAGCTTTGCATTATGATGGGATACTTGGACTTGGATTCAAAGATATTTCAATTGGAGAAGTCACACCAGTGTGGTAACTTTATTTGTTTATTTGAGTGTTTCAATAATTCACATATTTCTTCATTTTCCTCTTATCATATAGTTATTAAACAATATTGCATGATTAGTGGTGTGACTAGTTTAAAGTACGATTCTTCAAAAGAGTGATTAGTTCTATGAATACAGGTACAATATGATAGACCAAGGGTACATATATCAAAATGTTTTCTCTCTTTGGCTAAATAAAGATCCAGTGGCAGAGATAGGGGGTGAGATTGTCTTTGGTGGTATTAACTCGAGACACTTTAGAGGTGAACACACTTATGTTCCAATATCTCAAAAGGGTTACTGGCAGGTTAATTCCAGATTTAGAACTTCATCTCTAATACTCCTCATCAACCATGTCAATATTAACTTTTTCTCTTGTACCTTCAGATTGATGTTGGAGATGTTCTACTTGCAAATAGATCAACAGGTTCTCTTACATTTCTATGATTTCTAGCAAGATATTTAAGCTATATGCATTGTTTGTTTCACTATTTCTTATGTTTATGATTCGACATGAATACTATGTTTCAAGATATTATAATAGTTACTAAGCATTGCATCTTATTAGTAAGTTACCTATCTATTGCTAACTTTTTTAGGAAGGCTATTCAAGAACTAAAACTATTAATGCATCTTTTGGTTCAATTTTGGGTAGCATTAATGTTTTGCCTGCGATTATGTGCTATTGTATTGCGATCGTAGCTCTGAATGACAAATGGAAAATTCTATGAAAACATTGTAGGGTTATGTGAGGGTAGCTGTGCTGCAATTGTGGATTCAGGAATCTCTTCAATTGCTGGTCCAACTGTATGATATCAGACATAGTATTTTTTGTATTTTAATGCATCTTTTTCTTTTTCCTTTTACTTTGGCATCTTTTTCTTACTAGTTAGTTACCTAGTTCATCAATCTGCAGACTGTTGTAACTCAAATTAACCATGCCATTGGAGCACAAGGATATGTGAGTCTAGAGTGTAAAAGCATTATCCACAACTATGGTGATAAGATATGGGATGCATTAATCTCCGGGGTTTGTTTTTTGTCCTTTCCCCTAATACTCTTACAATGTTATACACAGTTTTACCTAAAAATTAATCATCCATTACATACCTTATGTCTCAGCAGCTAAATCCTGAAATTTTATGTGCCAACATTGGACTCTGTTCGCATGACAAATATCAAAAGGAGTACAATTTTTTTTCCCTAATTTTATTACATGACTACTTGTTCCTTTGTTTTGCTTCTGAATTCTAATAAAATCTGGCTAACTTTGAAATGCAGTAATGTTATCGAAACAGTGGTGCATGACGAAAATCTGGATGGTTCAACTTCAAAGGAGAGCCCATTTTGTACTTTTTGCGATATGATTGTCTTCTGGATACAAGTTCAGCTCAAGCAAAGTAATCTGAAGGAGAAAATACTAAAATATGTGGATGAGGTTGCTGTTCTTATGATACACCGGTATAGATTAATTGTCTTATTTATATAGTTCTTAGACTTACAATCTTTCCCATTTTTGTCAATTTCAATTTGCAAAAAAGCTGTGTGAGAAGCTCCCAAGTCCAGAGGGACAAGTATTTGTAGATTGTAATAGTATTGCTGCTATGCCGCATATATCATTCACAATTGGAAACAGATCCTTTCCTCTTTTTCCACAACAGGTTTGAGTCTTGCAATTATTTTATTATTATTATTATTATTATTATTATTATTAGATCAACATGATTTTTTTACCTTCATTTCTGTTTTGGCACTACAAAAGTGAGAATGTTAATTGTATTTATTTGAGATACCCGGCTCATTGCCCATTTTTGCTTCTTTTTCCTTTCACAAAAAATGTCTGGTAAAATGCATACTTTAAAGTTCTTTAATGCAATCCGTATTTGGTTATTGTTTCTTTATCTTCCACATTTTTAGTATTCCTTATTTAGTTAGTTTAGTTTTTCGCTTTTGTTTTTTGCTGTTTTTCCCCCCTTAACAGTATGTCCTTAGAGTTGAAGAAGGAAGTTCTAGCGTCTGCTATGGTGGCTTTGTTGCTCTAGATGTGCCGCCACCGCAAGGTCCCCTATGGTAATTCCATAATTTATTTTATCAACGTTTTATATGGTTAATGTTTTATGTTGCTTCTAAATCAATGCAAAAAATTGAGCCTGCTGCACACATTTTTCTCTATCACTTTTCAAGTGTGTGACAGTAATAATGCATGATGTGCAGGGTTCTTGGAGATATTTTCTTAGGGAAATATCACACTGTGTTTGACTTTGGTAATCAAAGTATAGGGTTTGCAGAAGCTGCATAGTATAGTGATTCTTTATTAAGAAAATTTGGAGATTTTCATTTAGGACTCAGAAGCAGAAAATAATTGGTTGCTGCCCCTTTTTTTTTTATTTTTGGTCATAGGTTGCTGCCCCTTAAAAAGTCACAATATCTATGTATTAGGGCCTCATGTAAATGATGATGGCTCGTAGATCTTATTAATAAGATTTGTGACATTTAACATTGGTTGAAAAGGGTGATGGACATTAAAAGGATATTTGTGGGGCATTGCATTGTTGTTTATCTATGTAGTTATTGTAAAGAACTAAAGATCAAACAGGAGAAAACAAGAAGCTTAATTGCACCAGCCGGCAATCGAATCCGGGTATGTATTGGTATGTATTGTGGCAGGGTCCTCCGATATAAGATTCTTTTTTCAAGTATTGATTTCTTGAGACTTATAACATGGCATTCCCGTTAATGAAAAATAAGAAAGAAAAGAAATGATATTAATTTTCAATTCGTTTGTGACTTCGCGGTGTTCGCTGTGAGATGTGAGANAAAGTAATATTTTGATTTTTGATTCCTAAAAAAGTAAGATTTATATGATTTGTATTTTATTTTTAAGATTATATAAAGAAAAAAATGAAATAATAGCGTTATATTTTAACTTTGTTTTTTTTTATAAAATTCTAAGCAAAACAAATTTGGTGAATCAAAGAGGATTTCTTGGTCGAAGACCTCTTGTATATTTAAACAAATCTTTAGATTGACCATTCACAATAATAAAATAAGACATTATAGTTTTTTCTCCATTTAAGGGTTTGCCGCTGGCCAATGGGTTGCTGCATGCACAAGGCGGGATTCGAACCCCCGACACTTGCTTAAGCGGACTAGTGAGCTAACCACTAGACCAACCCAACTTGGTTAAATAAGACATTATAGTTATACATTCCTTTAATCACCTTATTCACTGACCACAAAAACCCAATTGCTTTATCTCCCTCCAAAAAAAAGCTCCACTCCATTGAGTCATTAAGTTTTACTTATATCCAGTTTTAGAGTCATATCACAATTTTCAAATTTTTTATTCTTTAAAAAATACATGTATTTACGAACAACTAAAACATTGCTATTTGTAAGTCTTCTTTTTATTAATACACTCTGATTATTACTTATCACTTTATTCATAATAAATTGTATTTTATACATCATAATCTTTAAAATTATGTCACAAAAAAATTAAAATAGACTAATCGATCTTACTTGAATCATTGTCAAAGCATTAAGTATTTAGGGGATCAAACAAATGTGTATGGTTGAGAGAAGATCATTGTTGCATTAATTATGTCATGCTTAATTTAATAGTGCTTCAGAGAAATTAAAAAATTTTAGTAGCAAAATCATCTTTTTCCAAAGCTGAAAAAGGATTTATTGAAAATACAACTCTCTTCTGCTGGACTTATTTGTCTCATAAGCCTTCAATTGTCTTGACTAGTGACTTTTCTTCTTATGGTAGATATAAAAACTGTAGGCTTAGCTGCATCAACCAAATCAAAGAGAGATTCGAAAAAATTCTAGGTAGTCTGGTCTATTCTCTCTAGATCCGGATACATCATTCCATTTTTATCTTCAAATTTCTGGATCCAGTTATGCCTATTTCTAGTTTGAGTCTTTGCATGAAAATATTGGTATTTTGGTCACCTAATTTGAGCCACTGCACTCTTATTTTTTTTTCGCCAATACCTCTCTTCTTTCAAATAAGCTTCCACTAACCCCTCCTCCATCCTCATAACTTGAATTATGTTCCCTACTGCCTCTATTTTTTTTCCCTCCTCAATTTTTTGTTTAAGGTCTTGGATTTGCAACAAAAAATTACTACTTTTACTCCTTTGCCATTTCACTCAATGATGCATGCACTTTTTTAGCTTTGTAAAGAACTAGATCATTGGAGAGCCAACAAACTATTCCACCTATTTTTAATTATCAGGTTCATTTCTTTATCCTCACACCATCTCTCCTAGAACCTGAAGCGCTTCTTCACTTTTCTCTGCTCTGAATATATAATCAAGAGTAGTGGTCTATGATCTAAACCTAGATCATTCAGATGAATAATCCCTGTTGTCGAGCATGTTTTTAACTAACTTGTTGTGGCTAGCTAGCTATCTATCTAAATTCTCTTAAATCAAGCCCTCTCAAGACCGAGTGTTACTTCAAGTGAATTTCTTCCTTCAAAATACCATTCCACCCAAATTGATAAAAGTATTGAAGTTATCAATAGACAAAATTAGTTTTCTCTTGCCACCCTCTTTTTCATGATAGTCTACTATGGCATTAAAATCTCCTAGTACCACATAATTACCTTCCAGCGCTACTAGCAGAATTAAAATGATCTCATTTTGCTGGTTTCATAGTTTTATATTCCTTCCTCACTATAGAGATGCACTATAACCATATCCTATAACACCCTACTACACAGAGTCTTATGCTATAGTCATAAAACTGAGGCAGCGAGGTATTATAACCTCTAAAAATAAAACCATATATATAATATAGGTGGAAAAGGGTTTTATCTAGGAGTCTTTTGAAGGAAAAATCAACAAATAGCGTTAAACAAAAAAGTGCATCACTCGCGTAATCAATAAACGTAAACTAGATGAGAATAGTACAAAGTGACATATACATATATACATAGAAAAAGAATTTCAAAGATACAGATACCAAAGCTTTTGACCTGGCTCGCAAAGCTAAAACCAGCCAGAGCATATATACATATATACATATATACATCAAGAACCCAAAATATCCAAAATACTGTTTTTAGAACATGTTTCTCAAAGCCAACCTTTAAGAGGGATAAAACATAATATACATATAGTGGAGATGATAAATATCTACATATATACATCAAAACCAAAATAAAGTCCAAAAAGCACAAACGATCTTCGCTGTCTGAAGCTCCCAGTATGCCTCAATGAGGTGTCTCATATCCTGCATCTGAAAACTACAAAATATGTATGGGGTGAGAACTAGAGATTCTCAGCATGGTAAAGATGCCTACATAAATAAGATATAAGGTCCCGAGAAAGGCAGAGGCAATCCTAGAACTCCGACATTCAGATTATAAAACATAGAGATTTAGAACGGAAACCATAAATAGGGGTGGTTCTCTCGGTCTCCTAAACTTAACTAAACTCTAACTAAAACCCTTAATCCTTCACCTTCATCCAGTCCTCCAAACTCCGGTGAAACCACACAGACAATAGCAAACTCAATTAGAGTACAAGTAATGCAAGTAGCAAGTATAACAATTAGGCATACTAATTCACATAGGCACTCCCAATTAATGCACAAATAAGCAAAGTAAACATATGCATGTGATGTATGCCTGCCTTATAGTTGATGAGTCTCATCTGTCGGTTATAAAGCCGAACCCGACATGTCCGGTAGCTAACCCTGAACAAAACACCAAACATGGAGCAAGTGAGATAATGCCGCGACCCTTGCATCTTACCCACGTACCCAGAGCAGGGGACAACTTCACCCTGCCTCTTACCCAGGTAGTGTTATAGTTCTCAACCCGGAGCAAGCGGCGACAGAAATCCACCCTTGCATCTTACCCGAAGTTTCAAACTCTTAACAAGAGCAAGTGGATAACACCATTGCATCTTACCCAGCAATCTCGCCTCTTCCCCGGAGGCATATTACAATCAAATTCAAGTTCATTTTCATTATTATTCCAATTCATTCATAATTAGTCAATCATCAATTCACCTTCCATACATTCTCAACATCTTTACACTTCCTCAACACATACCCGGAGCGAGTAGTCAGAGCCACCGCCTCTTATCCGGTCACATCTATCTTATTGTCATTCAAATCATTAGTTACAATTCATCAAAATCATCATCTTCATCAATCACTCCTTATCTCACCTCACGAACACTTCCTTAAATTAGTTAAAACTTTGCAAAACTCTTCCAAATGTTTTCTCCATTTATTTCAAAGGCGTACCTTTAATCAAAGGCTTAAAGCTCACTAACAGACTCTAAACAGGTGTAAAAAGGAGTTTGGGAAGCTAAAGAATTG
Organism: Arachis duranensis; assembly: GCF_000817695.3. NCBI lineage: Eukaryota > Viridiplantae > Streptophyta > Magnoliopsida > Fabales > Fabaceae > Arachis > Arachis duranensis. Next base: position 57,303,220 of record NC_029774.3, on the reverse strand, counting down.
GTTTAGACTTGAAAAATACAACTTTTTTAAAACAGCATATTTGTGCGTACGCATACCCTTGTGTGCATACGCACGGATACAAAAATTTTCCAAGTCACGTACGCAGCCATGTCCCACGTACGTGAGTATCTAAAATAGCAAGGAATACTCACGTTGCGTGCATGCCTCGCGTACACAAGCCCTGTTTCCTTCAAAAGGTGCAAAAAACCATATTTTTATACCGAACTTCGAACGCACATAACATTTTTGTTTTAAAATATTTTTCATCCATTCTTTGATCGGCATAAACTTCACGGACCCAAATTTCGTTTGAAACAAGTTTGACACAATTTAGGGAGCCGGAAGCCGAGTTATGGCACGCCGAAATTGGTTAAAAATCCATTATTACCAAAAACACCAAAACCTTTATCCTTTCCAAATTCTCAATATAAACCATGATTTTTACACCCAAACCAGTTTCAATAACTCAATACAATTCCTTACCATTACTGATGAATCCATATTTTACGATATATATTGGTTTGATTTGAGTGAATTTCATCGCATAAACCCACATTTATTCATCTAAATAGCATGCTTTTGAGATTTCTTCCTAAATTGTGCTTAATTGTGAAAACATGCGTTTTAGGCCTTAAAATAGCTAAAATTAATTCACTTTAATCCCATTTGGTGCCTTGATGTATTTGCTAAGTGATTTCAGGTTTCCAAGGCAAGTATAGGATGGAAGAAGTGAAGAGAAAAACATGCAAAAGGGAGAAATCATGAAGAAAATGAAGTTTGGAAGTTGCTGCAAAGGTGCGTACGCACAATGATGCGTGCGTATGCACAACAGTGACTTCGTGCAAGGATACGTACGCACCAAATGTTGTGCGTACGCACGATGGGATATTTGCGCAAAGATGCGTACGCACCGTAAGTCGTGCGTACGCACGACTGCATATGCGTAAGGTCATTAATGCAAATCACTAGGGGCGAATTCTGGGCCTCCAAAACCCAGTCCAACTCATTTTCTGAAGCTATTTAAGGCCAAAGTGAAGAGGAATGAAAGGGGGGAGCAATTAGGGTTTAGTTTTAGCATAATGTAGTTCATTTTCTAGAGAGAGAAGCTCCCCCTTCTCTCTAGAACCTAGGGTTTTAGTTTTTTTACCTTGTAATTTCTTGTTTTAATTCTTATTTTAATCTAGTTTCTTCTACCTTTCCTTGTTCTATTGTTTTAATTTCATTACTTTATTTTGTCACTTTTTTTATTTTTGCCATTTTTATGTATTTGCACTCTTGTCACTTTCATTTACATTTAATGCACTTTTATGTTTCTATGCCTCTTTTATTGCTTTATTGAGTTGCTATCTTTATTTTCCTTACTTGGTAGTTGTAGCATTTATTATTTCTTGTCATTTACCATGTTTTCTTTTTATACCCACCAAGTGTTTGATAAAATGCTTGGTTGGGTTTTTACATAGTTTTTCTCACTCTTGATTAAGAAATTGAGTGGTTTGGGTGAACTTGAGTGGTGGATGTCCATTCCACATTGTGTGAGGGTTGTTAATTAATTTGGTTTCCACTAACACTAATCTTTTACTAAGTTCATTAGTGAGTTGATTAGGACTTGTGGATTGAAATTAATTATGCCCTTTTGACTTATTCTCGATGTAGAGTTGACTAATTGGGATTAATCCACACACAATTATCATGTTTGTGGTCCACAACTAGGATAGGAATCTCTAATTACCCAATTCTCACCAATAGCTCCTTTTGGCATTTAAATTCTATTTGTATTGCTTTTACTTGCACGTTAAGTTACTTTCTTATTATTTACCTTTCATGCCATTTACATTTCCTTGCCTTTCTATTTCATTGCACTTTATATTTCTTGCAATCTCATGCCATCAACCACCATTTCCCCTAATAGCCAATAACATGACACTTAATTACAACTCCTAGGGAAGATGACCCGGGATTTAAAACTCCCGGTATTTTTACATTGATTGTGACATTTTTAGATTTAAATTTGATATTGGTCAACTGTTGGGTTTGGAACTACACTTACAACGCCGATCTTATTTTGAGATGAATTCTGAACCCACTTTAGGCCATTGTCAAGTTTTTGGCGCCATTGTCGGGAGTTGCAATGGTGTTTATTATTGGCTATTGTAAATATGTAAATATGTGAATAGTTATTTTTTATTGTGAATATGTTTATATGTGCATATGTAAATAGCTTCCTTTGATTGTTTGCTTGTTCGTGCTAGTCCTGGGAGTTCATTTTATTTGTTATTATTATCTTTGGTTTTTGTTTCCTTTTTATCCTATGAATTCTCACCCATTGCATTGTGAGTATTGTTGCTATTGTGCCATAAGAATTGGGAATTTCAAATGCTTGTTACCTACAAGGAGTGAAAGGAATTCAAAATAAGATTTAGGTGCACAAGCTTTTGAGCCTCAAAAGCCTAGAAGAATACAAACTTGGGTGGGATTTCAAGGAAGTTTGATGAGAGCTCTCCATAAGTCCAACTTAAGGACAATAAACCAAAGTGCTAGGTGGGAGACACCCCACCATGGTAACATTGTTCTTACCCTTTTTCTTGTATATAATTTTGGTTTATTGCATTTTTGCTTATTTTGGTTTGCTTAGGATTAGTTTAATTTTTGAGTTTAGTAGGTAAATTTGCATGTGGGTGGTGCACAAAATTGTGATTCACACTTTTCTCTGGTACAACTAACCAGCAAGTGCACTGGGTCATCCACGTAATGAAATCTTACGCGAGTAAGGGTCGATCCCACGGAAATTGCCGGCTTGAAGCAAGCTATGGTCATCCTGTAAATCTTAGTCAGGTTGATTCAATTGGTTATGAGTTTTGATAATTGAAAGATAAATAAAACTTAAATTAAAATAAAGATACTTATGTAATTCATTGGTGGGAATTTCAGATAAGCGTTTGGAGATGCTTTGTTGCTTCTGAACCTCTGCTTTCCTATTGTCTCTATCCAATCATGCGTGCTCCCTTCCATGGCAAGCTGTAAGTTGGTGGATTACCATTGTCAATGGCTACCATCTGTCCTCTCAGTGAAAATAGTCCAGCTATGGTTTCTGTACGGCTAATCAACTGTCGGATTTCTCATTTCGGATGAAAAATACCAGGCACAGCTACTGCACAGCTAATCATCTGTCGGTTCTCACTTGTGTCGGAATAGGATCTCTTTATCCTTTTGCACACTATCACTGCACCCAACATTCATGAGTTTGAAGCTCGTCATAGTCATCCCTTCCCAGATCCTACTTGGAATACCACAGACAAGGTTTAGACTTTCCGGATCTCATGAATGCTACCAATTGGTTCTAGCCTATGCCACGAAGGTTCTAACCTCACGAACTCGGTCCGTGGATCAGAGACCCAAGAGACTATACTCTAGCTATCATCCAATGACTACGTGAAACATCATGTAAACCGCTTGTGGTTGTCAGGAACGCGGATCTTGGCTAAGCGAGTAATGAAGATAGTGGGTGATTGTCACGGGTCACCCCTTCATTTTGACTTAACTGAATTAAGTACAAGAGTATATCTTGGAGAAAAAGTAAGCGTGAATTGAAAGAGAAACAATAGTACTTGCATTAATTCATGAAGAACAGCAGAGCTCCACACCTTAATCTATAAGGTGTAGAAACTCCACCGTTGGAAAATACATAAGAGAAAAAGGTCTAGGCATGGCCGAATGGCCAGCCTCCCAAATGTGAAAAATGGCATAAGCTCCCTGATACAATAGTAAAAAGTGCTATTTATACTAAACTAGTTACTAGGATTTATAGAAAATAAGTAACTAAGTGCAGATAGTGCAGAAATCCACTTTCGGGGCCTACTTGGTGTGTGCTTGGGCTGAGCATTGAACTTTACACATGCATAGGCCTTTGCTGGACTTAAACACCAGCTTGGATGCCAGTTTGGGCGTTTAACTCCCGTTCTGGTGCCAGTTCTGGCGTTTTACACCAAAAAAAAGGGGTCTCTGGTGGGTGTTTTGACGCCAGTTTGGGCCATCAAATCTCAGACAAAGTATAAACTATTATAGATTTCTGGAAAGCCCAAGATGTCTACTTTCTAACGCAATTAAGAACGTGCCAATTGGGCTTTTGTAGCTCCAGAAAATCCACTTCAAGTGCAGGAGGGTCAGAATCCAACAGCATCTGCAATCCTTTCTCAGCCTTTGAATCAGACTTTTGCTCAGGTCCCTCAATTTCAGCCAGAAAATACCTGAAATTACAGAAAAACACACAAACTCATAGTAAAGTCCAGAAATGTGATTTTTGCGTAAAAACTAATAAAAATATAATAAAAAGCAACTAAAACATACTAAAAACTATGTAAAAATAATGTCAAAAAGCGTATAATTTATCCTCTCATCACAATACCAAAATTTAAATTGTTGCTTGTCCCCAAGCAACTAAAAACAAAATAGGATAAAAAGAAGAGAAAATACAATAAATTTCAAAATATCAATAAAGCTTAGTTCCAATTAAATGAGCGGGACTAGTAGTTTTTTACTTCTGCACAGTTTTGGCATCTCACTTTATCCTTTGAAGTTTAGAATGATTGGAATGCATAAGAACTCAAAATTCAGATAGTTTTATTGATTCTTCTAGTTTAATATGTTGATTCTTGAACACAGCTACTTATAAGTCTTGGCCGTGACCCTAAGCATCTTGTTTTCTAGTATTACCACCGGATACATAAATGCCACGGACACATAACTGGGTGAACTTTTTTAGATTATGACTCAGCTTTGCTAGAGTCCCCAATTAAATGAGCTCAGAGTTCTTAAGCACACTCTTTTTATTTTGGATCACGACTTTAACCACTTAGTCTCAAACTTTTTACTTGGACCTTCATGACACAAGCACTTGGTTAGGGATATCTTGATTTAGCCGCTTAGGCCAAGATTTTATTCCTTTGGGCCCTCCTATCCACTGATGCTCAAAGCCTTGGATCCTCTTTACCCTTGCCTTTTAGTTTAAAGGGTTACTGGCTTTTTGCTCTTGCCTTTTGGTTTAAAGAGCTATTGGCTTTTTTTGCTTGCTTTTTCTTTTTCTTTCTTTTTTTTTATTTTTTGCCTTTTTTTTTGCAAGCTTTATGTTTTTCACTGCTTTTTCTTGCTTCAAGAATCAATTTTATGAATTTTTAGATTATCAATAACATTTCTCTTTTTTCATCATTCTTTCAAGAGCCAACAATTTTAAATTCATAAACTTCACTATCAAAAATATGCACTGTTCAAGCATTCATTTAGAAAAAAAAAGTATTGCCACCACATCAAAATAATTAAACTATTTTCAAGATAGAATTCAAAATTCATGTACTTCTTGTTCTTTTGCAAATAGAAACATTTTTCATTTAAGAAAGGTAAAGGATTCATGGAACATTCATAGCTTTAGGACATAGACTCTAAACACTAATGATCATGTAATAAAGACATAAACATAGACAAAACATAAAGCAAATGAAACGGAAAATAGAAAAATAAGAATAAGGAAATTAAAGAACAGGTCCACCTTAGTGACGGCAGCTAGTTCTTCCTCTTGAAGATCCTATGGAGTGCTTTAGCTCCTCAATATCTCTTCCTTGCCTTTGTTGCTCCTCCCTCATGGATCTTTGGTCCTCTCTAATTTCATGGAGGATAATGGAGTGCTCTTGGTGCTCCATCCTTAGTTGCTCCACATTAGAACTCAAATCTCCTAAAGAGGTGTTGAGTTGCTCTCAATAGTTGTGTGGAAGAAAATGCATCCCTTGAGGCATCTCAGGGATTTCTTGATGAGAAACTTCCTCATGCTCTTGTTGACGTCCATGAGTGGGCTCTCTTGTTTGCTCCATTCTCTTTTTAGTGATGGGCTTGTCTGCTTCAATGGGGATGTCTTCCTTTATGACAATTCCAGCAGAATTGCATAGGAGACAGATGAGATGAGGAAAGGCTAACCTTGCTAAAGTGGAGGACTTGTCAACCACCTTGTATAGTTCTAGGGGTATGATCTCATGAACTTCCACTTTCTCTCCAATCATGATACTATGGATCATGATAGCCCGATCCACAGTTACTTCGGACCGGTTGCTAGTAGGAATGATAGAGCGTTGGATGAACTCCAACCATCCTTTAGCCATGAGTTTGAGGTTAGGCCTTCTCAGTTGAATCGTCTTGCCTTTGGACTCTCTCTTCCATTGGGCTCCTTCCACACAGATATCCATGAGGACTTGGTCCAACCTTTGATCAAAGTTGACCCTTCTAGTGAAAGGATGAAGATCTCCTTGCATCATTGGCAAGTTGAATGCTAATCTCACAGTTTTTGGACTGAAATCCAAGTATCTTCCCCGAACCATTGTGAGCCAATTCTTTGGGTTTGGGTTCACACTTTGATCATGGTTCTTAGTGATCCATGCATTAGCATAGAACTCTTGAACCATTAAGATTCTGACTTGTTGGATGGGGTTGGTGAGAGCTTCTCTACCTCTTCTTTGAACCTCACGTCGGATCTCCGGATATTCACTCTTTTTGAGCATGAAGGGGACCTCGGAGATCACCTTTTTCTTGGCCAAAACTTCATAGAAGTGGTCTTGATGGACCTTTGAGATGAATCTCTCCATCTCCCATGACTCAGAGGTGGAGGCAACTGCCTTCCCTTTCCTCTTTCTAGAGGTTTCTCCGGCCTTAGGTGCCATTAATGGTTATGGAAAAATAAAAAACAAAGCGTTTTCTCACACCAAACTTAAAAGGTTTGCTCATCCTCGAGTAAAAGAAGAAAGAAAAGAGGAGAAGAAGAAGAAATTTAGGAGATAGAGGGGGTGAGTGGTTCGGCCAAGGGGGGTTTTAGGTGGTTATGATGTTTGAAAATAAAGGAGTGAAGAGGGGTATTTATAGGGTAAGAGAGAGATGGGATCCGTGTGAGAATGGGTGGGTTTGGGAGGGAAGTATTTTGAATTTGAATGGTGAGGTAGGTGGGGTTTTATGATGGGTTTTTGGAAAATAGTGGATGGATGTGAATGATGGAGAATTTTGGGAAAAAGGGTAAGATTTGATAGGTGAATGATGTTTGGGGAAGAGTGTTATGGAAAGGTGTGAAGAGGAGAAAGAGTGAGTTGGGGTAGGTGGGGATCCTGTGGGGTCCACAGATCCTGATGTGTCAAGGATTCCTCATCCCTGCACCTTTCTGGCGTGTAAACGCCCTCGGACAACCCTTTCTAGCGTTTAAATGCCATTCTGCTGCGTTTCCTAGCGTTAAACGCCAGGTTGATGCCCTTTTCTGGCGTTTAACGCCAGTTAGATATCCTTTTCTGGCGTTAAACGCCAGTCTGATACCCCTTACTGGCATTTAACGCCAGCCAGACACCAGACACCCTTTTCTTGCGTTAAACGCCAGTCTGTCTACCAATTCTGGCATTTAACACCCAGAATGCTGCCAGACTAGGCGTTAAAAGCCCATTCTGCTATCCTTACTGGCGTTTAAAAGCCAGTGAGCCTGTCCTCCAGGGTGTGCTATTTTTTATGCTATTTTTGATTTCGCTTTAATTCTGCAGCTGTTTTTGTGACTCCACATGATCATCAACCTAAAGAAAACATAAACTAACAATGGAAAATAAAATGAAAAAGTAATTAACATAGATAAATAAAATTGGGTTGCCTCCCAATAAGCGCTTCTTTAATGTCAATAGCTTGATAGGAAGCTCTTACAGAGCTTCACAATTGCTCAGAGCATGATTGTGGCCTCCCAACACCAAAGTTAGTGTTTGAGTGTCGTGTGATGACAAGTCATCATATACCCATTTTTCAAGCTAATTTCACTTGTTTTATTAGTCTTTATGCACTTTCTTGCATCCTAAGTAAGTGATTTGGAATGAAAATGCATAACTTCTTTAAATCAAGCAACTACCATTAAATTGATGCTAACTCATGAGGTTTGAGATAAATTTAATTGATTTTTAATTGATTTATAAGCCTTGTGAATTTAGTGATACTTTGAGTGGTTGTTTTGATTATTTGAAGGTGAAGAAAAGAAGAAAAGAGGAAGCGTGGCTTAAGAAAGCATGGCTCAAGAGATAAGAAGTGTGGCACATGGAAGGGAGGAAGCAAACATTACCCTCCACAAGGGCACACTGCTCTCCAGGAGGGCAACATAATGAAACAAGCTTGAGAAGTAACACTGCCCTGCCCTCCTCAAGGGCGGAGCACAATTTGATACCAAAGGTCAAGGAGAGCAAAAACTCTGCCCTGCCCTCCTCAAGAGCAATATCGGGCTCCAATCAAGAATAATGCAAAGGAAAAAGCTTACCAATGCTTGCCACAAGGATTGAACTCGGCACCATGAGGAAGCAAGGAACTAGGCCTTACTTTGGTGCCAAGAAAACCAAGGAAAAGAAGTAGCGTGTGCATCCACCGAGTTTCGAACGCGGAGCTTCACTTTTGGCACATTGCCCTGCCCTTCGCGAGGGCAAGGCAGCATTTTGTGGTGCACAGCCAGCGCACCAGATTGGCACACCAAGGAGTCTCGGCCAGCAAGCACGCACGCACGGGCAGCAAAATCTTGCGCACCAAAAAAACTCTGCCCTGCCCTCCACAAGGGCAGGGCAGCATCCTGCAGCACCACACGCACCAACACACACGCACAAGGCCGCACGCACATTTTCCTGCCCTGCCCTCCACAAGGGCAGGGCAGCCTCCTGGAAGCAAATTTTCTTGGGCTGAAAATTGGATTAAAAATCCAATTTAATTCATTTCTTCACCAAATCAAAAGCCCATCTAAATTCCAAGATCCAAGAATAGAAAGTGTATAAATAGGAGATAGTTTGATGTAATTAGGACCTTTTCTTTTGAGCTTTGAATCTTTACTTTTATTTTTGAACTTTTGAACCTTCTCTTGGAGACTTCACTGAGATTTCAGAGAATTGGGGAGGAGAATTGATCTCTCTTCTTCCTCGTTCTTGCTTGAGCATTTTTACTTTTTCTTGTTTGAGTCTTGGGTGTGAAGAATTGAGGAATTTCTGTCTCAATCTCCATTCAAGATCTCTCTAATTTCCCTTCTGCACAATTGAGTTGAATCCAATTTCTTTTACTGCTTTAATCTTCAATTTCTTGTTAATTGCTTTGTGAACTTGGATATGGGAAGGCAATTGAGATCTAGACTCTGCTATCTAGTCTCTAGAGCCCTGAGATCCCATTTTCCTTTTGGGTTCTTCTGTGAACCCCTGTTGCAAGTTAATTTCCATTTCTGTTTGAGATCTAGTCTATTTCAATTTATCTCTTGTTTAGTTAATTGTTGCAATTTAATTTTCCTTGCTGAAATTCTGAATTCCTAATCCTCAACTCCCCTTTCCATTCAAGCAATTTATATTTCTTGCACTTTAAGTTACTGTAATTTACATTTCTTGCACTTTAAATTTCAGTCATTTAATTTCTTGTTCTTTAAGTTTCAGCATTTTTACTTTCCTGCTCTTTAATTTACTGCAATTCTCCCCTCTCCCTTTACATTCCAAGTGATTTAGTTTCTGTTAATGATAAACCACTTAACCAATACTTGATTCGCTTGACTAAATCAACCACCAAACTAAAATTGCTCAATCCTTCAATCCCTGTGGGATCGACCTCACTCCCGTGAGTTTTATTACTTGATGCGACCCGGTACACTTGCCGGTGAGTTTTGTGTTGGATCATTTTCCACACATCAAGTTTTTGGCGCCGTTGCCGGGGATTGAAATAGATTGACAATGATTAAGTGAAGTGGAGATCTAGATCAAGCACTTTTTCTTTTCTGTTTCTTTAATTTTTGACTAACACACTAACTGCTTGAAAATTTGCCTCTATCAACTCACTAACTGTTTGAGAGTTTGTCTCAACTAACTGCACTCAATTCTCAAGAGTGCTGTTGTTTGTTCCTCCTAATTGTTTGCATGCCACAGGAAAATAGGGAAGTCAGAAGAAAGACTATCATTGGAAAAGAAATCTCTGCAAGGGAAGAACATTATTGGAGAGGAAGAATCTGAGGAGGAATTCCAAGAGATGGAAGGAGATCCATCAAATCCCAATCAACCAAAAGGAGGAGCCAACAATAACCCACAACAAAGAAGAGTATTGGCTTCCTACACATTTGCAAATGCTAGACACTGTGGGAGTAGCATTCTTGCTCCTAATGTAAATGCAAACAACTTTGAACTAAAGCCACAACTCATCACTTTAGTCCAAAACAATTGCTCTTTTGGAGGAGGACCATTGGAGGACCCGAACCAACATTTATCCACTTTCCTGAGGATTTGTGACATTGTCAAAACCAATGGTGTGCCTCCTGACAGCTACAAGTTACTGCTCTTCCCATTCTCTCTCAGGGATAAAGCCACTCAATGGCTAGAAACATTTCCAAAGGAGAGCATCAACACTTGGATGATTTGGTGAGCAAGTTTCTTGCCAAATTTTATCCCCCTCAAAGGATCATAAGATTGAAGACTGAGGTGCAGACATTCACTCAAATGGAGGCTGAAAATTTATATGAAGCATGGGAAAGATATAAGGCACTGCTGAGGAAATGTCCACCAGAGATGTTCACTGAGTGGGACAAGCTGCAGAACTTATATAAGGGACTTACTCTGAAGGCTCAAGAAGCACTTGATCACTCAGCTGGAGGCTCATTACAACTCATGAAAACTACAGAGGAAGCTCAAAATCTCATTGATATGGTGGCTAACAACCAATATTTCTTTGCTCACCAAAGGCAACGCCAACCATCACAAAGGAGAGGAGTAATGGAGTTGGAAGGAGTGGATTCAATCTTAGCTCAAAACAGAATGATGCAGCAGCAGATTCAGCAACAATTTGAGCAAATGGCCAAAAGAATTGATGGCCTGCAAGTTGCATCAGTGAGTGCCACAAGCCAACCATCAACTACTTGGGGGCAAAATGAAGAAATTCAAGAAGAGCAACAGCAAGAGCAAGTCCAATACATGCACAACCAAAATCCTGGAACAAATGAAGTCTATGGTGATACTTACAACCCCTCTTAGAAAAACCATCCCAACCTCAGATGGGGAGACAACCACAATCAAACTCAGCAGCCATGGCAAAGAAACCCAACTCAAAACAATTGGAAAAACACAAATCACAACAACCAGCCAAACACTAACCAAAACACATACAGAAAACCACAAAACACTTATCCCAACTCTAACCATTATCCACCCGAACCTAGAGAGGCAGATTGGGCAAATCTCCAAGCAGATTTCTGTTGAAAAACCATCAAGCTCACTACCAAGTGACACCATTCCTAATCCAAAAGAGGAATGCAAGGCAATACAGTTGAGGAGTGGAAAAATACTGCTGAAAAATGAAGAAGCCACCAAGAAGTCCAAGGAAAGTGACAAGAAACAAGTTGAAAAAGAGGCAGCCAAGGATGAAGATGCAACAGCAAGCAATTACCCTAAGAATCAACCTCAAGAAAAAGAAGATAGACCACAAAATCTGAAGAAGGGAAAGCAGATCATGGAAGAACCAAATCCAAGACAACATCAAGTGGAGAAAAACTTGACACCTCCACTGCCTTATCCCCAAAGATTCCACAAAGAGACTAAGAACCAACACTTTTTAAATTCCTAGAGATTTTCAAGAAGCTGGAAATCAACATACCTTTGGATGAGGCATTGGAGCAAATGCCTCTGTATGCCAAGTTCCTAAAAGAGCTTATTAACAAGAAAAGGAGTTGGATTGAAAAAGAGATCATGCTGCTCACTGAAGAATGCAGTGCATTAATCAGAAAAGGGCTCCCCCCAAGCTTGAAGATCCTGGAGGTTTCTTCCTACCTTGCACTATTGGAAGTCTATTCATCAACAAGGGGATGTGTGACTTAGGAGCAAGTATAAATCTAATCCCATCTTCTTTAGTGAAAAAGCTTGGCATAGGAGAAGTGAAACCAATACAGATGTCCTTGGAATTGGTGGACCAATCAGTGGTGTATCCTAAAGGGTTGATTGAAAACCCTTTAGGTAAGGTTGACAAGTTCATCTTTCCTGCAGACTTTGTGATCCTAGATTCAACAGAGAATGAGAATGACTCCATAATACTTGGTCGACCATTTTTGGCCACTGCTAGAGCCATTGTAGATATAGAGCAGGGAGAGCTAACCCTCAGGATGCATGAAGAAAGTATCACCCTGAAAGTATTTCCAGAATCACAAAGTAAAAAAGAAACAAGCAAGACAAGTAGTGACTTTCTTCCAGGGCAAGCAACCAACAACACAGGAGAACAGAAAAATGAGCAGGTGCAAGAAGGAGAAGGAATTCAAAAAGAAGTCGAGATAATAAAAAAACAGGAAGGTATCACAACTCAAGTCACTGTCAAGGGAGAAAGATCAACAAGAAAGAAAAAGATGAAGAACAAGAAGAAGGCTTACAAAGGGTGGAAAAATAAGAAAATCCCAACTAAAGGATTTTCCAAAGGTGACAAGGTGCAATTAGTATATCAACAGCTGGGAACAGAAGATCATTACACTGTCAACCAAGTACTCTCTCTGGAGCATATTGAAATTGAGCATCAAGGCACACAGAGAAAGCTTACAGTGAGAGGGGACAAATTGAGACACCACCAGCATCACCCGCCCTAAAGGGAGTTCAATGTCAAGCTAGTGACAATAAAAGAGCGCTTCATGGGAGGCAACCCATGATTTAAGATTTCTGTATTTTCTTTTATCCAATAAGCTATGATTACCTGCGCATGATTTTGAACTTTCATATTTGATAAATGCATACATTATTTTAGAGCATAAGTCAGACTTCTAAGTTTGGTGTACCTTACGAGGGGGGACTATTCTTAGAACATATGTGAAATCATTTTGATGAAGCATATGACCAAACACTAAGTTTGGTGTCTGCATATATAACACTGTTCAGCAGATCATTTCCTATTCATGGAATCAAAACCATACAGAAAGGGATCATGCATCATTAATTTTTTTTTTTGAAATATAAAATACATCAATTGTGAAGAATGATTTGCATCACTAAGCCATCCCCTCAATAAGAGATAAGTTTGGTGTTCACCAACTTTTGACATCTCTAATTAAGGGACACAATTGATCACAAAAAAAGGGAAAAAATATATAAACAAAACAAAACAACTTTCTTCTTTATTGCAAATCACTTGCCAACGTCTATATTAATGTTCTAAGGCTAGCTGTTTTGGTTTATTTAGGAGGAAGAGATTGCAACAAATGCAAGGAGGGGCCACGGCTAGGACAAGCTAAGTGAGGAATGGTCACATGTGCCTAGAGAAATGCGCTCCTTGGGAAGCAAAATTTGCATGCATGCATCATCGAACACCTAAATGCATGCAACCAATGAGAAGAGAATCCTCGTCAAAGCCTCAACAAGGCATGCAGACCGTTCAATCCATGAACCTTCTGTATGATCAACTCAATCTCAACCCTTCATGAGCACCAACGAACTCCTTCCTCATTCATTATGGTTTTGTTAGAAAGTTTGAAGAATTTGCCTATAAATAGCCGTTAGCACTAAATGGCTTACACATTCATACAAACCACTTTCACTTGTAAACCATGATCTCCTCTACTCCCGAAACTAAAACCAACATTTCTTTTCTCTTACACAACAAAACCGAGCATCATCCCAAACACAACACATTCTTCTCTTACTTCCATTTTTCCCTCCTTTTCACTTCAAATCTAATGGCCTCCTCAAGTTCAAAAAGAAGGCCAGGAAAGGAACCAATGGTGACCGAGCCTCCATCATATGATACAAGAAAATTTAGGTCCCAGTTCCATGAAGGAAGATATCATAGATTCATGAAGACAAAGAATGTTATCTATGAGAAGGGCCTTGAGTTGAAGGACGGGGAATACCCCATCATGAGGCAAATCACTAAAGAAAGAAGGTGGGAACTTTTATGTGCTCCTCTCGTTGACATCAGTGCAGTCATGATCAGGGAGTTCTATGCAAATGCTGTAAAAGAAAACAAAGATAGTGCTCCTTACACAAGTTATGTCAGAGGAGTTGAAGTGAACTTCGGTCCAGCAGCCATCACTAGAGCTCTAAAGTTGAGAACTATAACTTATGCAGAGCCTAGTTATGAGACCAGATTGCAGATGGAAAACAATCCTGATGAGATCTTGCAAGGGTTATGTGTGGAAAATACAGACTGGGAAAGAGATTCAAAAGGAATTCTAAGCCACTTGAGGAGAATAAATCTTACTCCTGTGTCCAAGGGATGGTATGAGATAGTAAGGAGGTCTATCCTCCCTACTGGAAACGCCTCTTGGGTCACAATCAAACGAGCACTCTTGACATACTGCATCCTACATGGAGGAGAAGTCAACCTCGCTTAACTCATAGCCGACAGTATTCAAGAGATGGCTAACAGCACAAGTAAATCAAGTGGTCTTGGACATCCAAGTACCATCCTCAGGCTATGCAACAGAGCTAGAGTGATCTTTGAAGATGAGGACACAGAAAAAGTGAAAAAGGGGAAAGGAATCACTAAGAAGAGTATGGAAGGAATGAATAAAGAAGATGATCAAGAGGGGGTGGTAGCTCCCAGACAAAGGAGATCACAAAGAGAGGAGGGATAAAGAGGAACGAGAAGCTTGGCAGCGTCAAATGGAGGAGAAGCAAGAGAGATGGCAACAACAAATGATGACTCAGCAGCAAAAATTTCAAGCACAGATTCTTGAAGGACAAAAAGAACAATACAAAGAATTCAAAGAATCATATGATAAGCTGTATTTTAGTCAAGCTAAAGCAGGGGAATATAGTCACAACCTGTATCAATGGAAGAATATTCATCACACTATGGAAAAAATTAGATATGTGCAAAGAATGGAGAGTGATGAAAACATACAAGCAAGGTTGGAGTATTTGACCCACAATTTGCCAACACTCAATCCACACATCAAGTTTTTGGAATGCCCTGAATTTGAAGCCAAGCAAAAAGCAAGGTCTCATCATTATACGGAGTTAACACTTAATAGATTGGAAGAAGTTGGACTCTCAGGGCTCTTAGATTCTGTCTGGGATAGAAGATGCCCTGGTGAAGAAGTCCGAGACTACTCCATTTTGGTTATATTGATGGCCTTGCACTATCTCTTTGGATTCTCTTTTGTATTGCTTGGGAGAGTACTAGGAGGAGTTTCAGTAACTCTTTTACTCAGCTGATCCACTTGTGCCTCCAAATTTCTGATGGATGACCTTGTTTCAGTCATAAAACTGAGAGTGGCCTTAGATAGATCAGAGACTATGTTTGCTAAGGCAGAGGGACTCTGCTCAGAATTCTCTGTCTATTGCTGAGAAGATGATGGAAAAGGCTTGCTATTGCCAAACCTATTTCTCCCACCATTATTATTATTGAAGCCTTGTTGAGGCTTCTGTTAATCCTTCCATGAAAAATTTGGATGATTTCTCCATGAAGGATTATAGGTATTTCCATAGGATTCTTCCATGTAATTCACATCTTCCATTGCAGGATTCTCAGGGTCATAAGCTTCTTCTTCAAAGGAATCTTCTTTAGTACTACCGGATGCAGCTTGCAATCCAGTTAGATTCTGAGAAATCATATTGACTTGCTGAGTCAATATTTTGTTCTATGCGAATATGGCATTCAGAGTATCAATCTCAAGAACTCCTTTCTTCTGAGTCATCCCATTACTCACAGGATTTCTTTCAGAAGTGTACATGAACTGGTTATTTGCAACCACTTCAATGAGCTCCTGAGCTTCAGCAGGGGTTCTCTTCAGATGAAGAGATCCACCAGAAGAGTGGTCCAATGACATCTTGGACAATTCAGGCAGATCTTTATAGAATATATCTAAGATGCTCCATTCTGAAAGCATGTTAGAAGGACACCTTCTGATTAATTGCTTGTATCTTTCCCAAGCTTCATAGAGGGATTCACCTTCTTTCTGTCTGAAGGTTTGGATGTTTACTCTAAGCTTGCTCAGCTTTTGAGGTGAAAAGAATTTGGCCAAAAAAGCAGTGACCAACTTGTCCCATTTCTCTAGGTTGTGAGTCCAACCATGTCCTAGCTCTGTCTCTTATAGCAAAGGGGAAAAGTATAAGTCTGTAGACCTTAGGATCAACCCCATTGGTCTTAACAGTATCACAGATCTGCAAGAATTTAGCTAAGAACTGATGAGGATCTTCTGATGGAAGTTCATGAAACTTGCAATTCTACTACATTAGAGAAACTAATTGAGGCTTAAGCTCAAAGCTGTTTGCTCCAATGGCAGAAATTGAGATGCTTCTTCCATAGAAGTTGGAAGTTGGTACAGTATAGTCACCAAGCATCTTCCTTGCATCTCAAGCATTTTTGTTAGGTTTAGCTGCCATGTCTGCTTCTTTTTCGAGATTTTTTGTAAGGTCCTCTCCGGAGTGTTGTGCTTTAGCTTCTCTTAGCTTCCTCTTCAGAGTCCTTTCAGGTTCAGGATCAACTTCAACAAGAATGTCCTTATCCTTGTTCCGACTCATATGAAAAAGAAGAGAACAAAGGAAGTAGTGGAATCCTCTATGTCACAATATAGAGATTCCTTTATGTGTCAGAAGAAAAGAAGAATAGGAGCATGAGGTAGAGAAAGAAGAAGAAGAATTCAAACACAGAGGGAGAGAGAGGGTTCAAATTTTTAGATGAGAAGTGTTACTACTTAAATAAAATAAATAGAAAGAGATGAGAGAGAGAGTATTCGAATTTTAAAAAGAGGGAGAAGAAAAATATTTTTATTTTTATTTAATTAATTAAGTTAGTTTCAAAAATTTGAAAAAGTAATACAATAAAATTCAAAACTAAAACAATTAGTTAATTAAAAAGATTTTTGAAAAAGTGGTTAGTGATTTTCGAAAATTGGAAGTGGAAAAGTGGTTAGGTGGTTTTGAAAAAGATAAAAAATAGTAACTAGTTGAAAAAGATTTGAAAATAAATTTGAAAACATAAGAAGTTAGAAAAAATTTGATTTTTAAAATTAAAGTTGATGACTTGACTAACAAGAAACTAAAAGATATGATTCTAGAATTTAAAGATTGAACCTTTCTTAACAAACTTGAAATTTTTGAATCAAAACATTAATTGTTAGCAAGGATTTTTGAAAATATAAAATAAAATTAAGAAAAAAATTTTTGAAAAATTAGTTTAAAAAATTTTTGAAAATATTAAAAGGAAAATAAAAGAAAAAGATAAGATAGAAAAAGATGATAAAAAAAGATAAGATTTTAAAATTTAGAAGAGATGAAAAAGATAGCCATTTAAAATTATAAATTAAAACATGAAAATTTGAAAAAAAATCGACTTGGAAACAAAATTACCTCTCTTGTGTTATGTTGGCGTTAAACGCCCAAAATGCTATCCATTCTGGCGTTTAACGCCCACTTGCCTGCCTCTTTGGGTGTTTAATGCCCATCCAGATACCCTGGCTGGCGTTAAACGCCAGGAATCCTTCTTTACTGGGCATTTTTCTAAACGCCCAGAATGCTGCCGTTTAACGCCCAGAATGATACCTTTATTGGCGTTAAACGCCCAAAGTGCATCTTTACTGACGTTTTAACGCCAGTGAGCTCTTTTTTTCTGTGATTCCTCTGCTTTATGTTCTGAACCTTCATTTCTTTGTATTATTTACTTGAAAAGATATATATTTTTTATTTTTTTTAATTTGAAATTTTGACTTGACTAACAAGAAACAACTAAATTTTAAAATTTTTTGACCAAGTCAACTCAAAATATTTTGACTTTTGAATTTTGAATAAGGAGAGAGAAAAACAACAAAATGAAACAAAACATAAAATTTTAAGATCAAAACAAATAATGCATGCAAGAACACCTTGAATGTCAAGATGAACGCCAAGAGCACTTTGAAGAACATGATGAACATCAAGAACATATTTTTGAAAATTTTTAAGAAAAGAAAGACATGCAAGACACTGAACTTAAGATTTGACACTAGAATCAAACAAGGAACACAATTTTTTTTGTTTTTATGATTTTATTAAATTTTTTTTTTATATTTTTCAAAAATAAAAATAAAAAAGGTTAAACATAAAAT
The DNA here is from genome assembly GCF_000817695.3 of Arachis duranensis. Lineage (NCBI taxonomy): Eukaryota > Viridiplantae > Streptophyta > Magnoliopsida > Fabales > Fabaceae > Arachis > Arachis duranensis. Next base: position 57,285,171 of record NC_029774.3, on the reverse strand, counting down.
AAAATTACCCAATCTAAGCAACAAGATGAACCGTCAGTTGTCCAAACTCGAACAATCCCCGGCAACGGTGCCAAAAACTTGGTGCACGGAATTGTGCTTCACACTTTTCACAACTCCGGTACAACTAACCAGCAAGTGCACTGGGTCGTCCAAGTAATAAAACCTTACGCGAGTAAGGGTCGATCCCACGGAGATTGCCGGCTTGAAGCAAGCTATGGTCATCCTGTAAATCTTAGTCAGACGAATTCAATTGGTTATGAGTTTTGATAATTGCAAGATAAATAAACTTAAATTAAAATAAAGATACTTATGTAATTCATTGATGGGAATTTCAGATAAGCGTTTGTAGATGCTTTGTTGCTTTTGAACCTCTGCTTTCTTATTGTCTCTATCCAATCATGCATGCTCCCTTTCATGGTAAGCTGTAAGTTGGTGGATCACTGTTGTCAAAGGCTACCATCCGTCCTCTCAGTGAAAATGGTTCAGCTACAGTTTCTGTACGGCTAATCAACTGTCGGATTTCTCGTCTTGGATGAAAAATACTAGGCACAGCTACCGCACGGCTAATCATCTGTCGCTTCTCACTTGTGTCGGAATAGGATCTCTCTATCCTTTTGTACACTGTCACTGCGCCCAACATTCGTGAGTTTGAAGCTCGTCACAGCCATCCCTTTCCAGATCCTACTCGGAATACCACAGACAAGGTTTAGACTTTCTGGATCTCAGGAATGCTGCCAATTGGTTCTAGCCTATACCACGAAGGTTCTAACCTCACGGACTCGGTCCGTGGATTAGAGACCCAAGAGACTATACTCCAGCTGTCGTCCAATGACTACGTTGAACATCATGTAGACCGCTTGTGGTTGTCAGGCACGCGGATCTTGGCTAAGCGAGTAATAAAGATAGTGGGTGATTATCATGGGTCACCCCTTCATTCTGACTTAATTGAATTAAGTACGAGAGTATATCTTGGAGAAGAAGTAAGCGTGAATTAAAAGAGAAACAAAAGTACTTGCATTAATTCATGAAGAATAGTAGAGCTCCACACCTTAATCTATGAGGTGTAGAAACTCCATCGTTGGAAAATACATAAGAGAAAAAGGTCTAGGCATGGCCGAATGGCCAGCCTCCCAAATGTGAAAAATGGCATAAGCTCCCTGGTACAATAGTAAAAACTGTTATTTATACTAAACTAGTTACTAGGGTTTACAGAAAATAAGTAACTAAGTGCAGATAGTGCAGAAATCCACTTTCGGAGCCCACTTGGTGTGTTCTTGGGCTGAGCATTGATCTTTACACGTGCATAAGCCTTTGCTGGAGTTAAACGCCAGCTTGGATGCCAGTTTGGGTGTTTAACTCCCGTTCTGGTGCCAGTTTCGGCATTTTACGCCAAAAAGGGATCTCTAGTGGGCATTTTGACACCATATTGAACCATCAAATATCGAGTAAAGTATATACTATTATATATTGCTGGAAAGTCCAAGATATCTACTTTCCAACGCAAATTAGAACGCACCAATTGGACTTTTCTAGCTCCAGAAAATCCACTTCGAGTGCAGGAGGGTCAGAATCCAACAGCATTTGCAGTCCTTTCTCAGCTTCTGAATCAGACTTTTGCTCAGATCCCTCAATTTCAGCCAGAAAATACCTGAAATTACAGAAAAACACACAAACTCATAGTAAAGTTCAGAAATTTGATTTTTGCATAAAAACTAATAAAAATATAATAAAAAGCAACTAAAACATACTAAAAACTATGTAAAAATAATGCCAAAAAGCGTATAATTTATCCGCTCATCAGTGGGTCATGAAATTCTGGATGTTTGAATGTTTTTGGGGTTGAGCTTTCATTGAAATAAGGCTTGGTACCTTAGAATTTTGAAAGAAAATTTTTGTGAAACAGGGCATTTGTGCGTGTGCACAAAACTGCGTTTTTGGCCACCTGTGCGGCCGCACAAGCTTGTGTGTCTGCACACTCCTTGACATGCTCTCTGATTGCAGCACCAGCACAGCTTGTGCGTGCGCGCCGCTCTATATTCTGTGACCTGTGCAGCCACACAGACGTGTGTGTCCGCACACAAATTGATAGCCCCTCTGGTGGGAGCATCGGCACAGCTTTTGTGCATGGACCCCTACTCTCTTTGCGTTCTTTGCGTGCACACGGACCTATGTGCGCACGCACACATGACCCTTTCCTAAAAAAAAAGAAGTGTTCTGTGCGTGCGCACACCCTTGTGCGCCCGCACACGTCTTCATCCCTCTTCTGCCAGGAGCGCTCTCATAGAGTGTGCGATTGCTCACCTTCCTTTTTCCTCATAGTGTGTGTACGCACACGTTTCTGTGCGTACGCACACCCCTATTTTCTCACTATTATGCTTCTTTTCCCTTCTTCTTCTTCTTCTTCTTCTCTACTTCTTTCCTTCTTTTCTTTTCCTCTCTCTTCTCCCTCTTTCACCCTATTTTACGCTTGTTCATGTTTGTTTTGTTTGTACTTCATTTTTATTTTAGTAATTATATTAGCTTTAGTTTAGTGGCTTATTGATTGAATAAGTTGCAAGTGTTTGTTTGATATTGATTAGGTTTCTTGTTGCTTGAAGTTTCCACCAATGCACATATACTTTGCCTTAATTTACTAGCACCTAGTGGGCTTGAATACTTATGTTTTGATTGTACCACTAGGACAAATTATATAAGTGCATTGAATTAAGTGATTTGAGTTGAAATTACTTGTTTACCATGATTTGCATATCAAATTCACCACATGACCGGTACTTACTCCTTGTTAATGCTTTGCATTTGTTTAAGTGACTTAACTTGATTCTTATCAAGCTTATCACTTTTTGTAACAAGTACCTTCCCATGTGACTTTTTTATTGTGTTTCATTATGAATAAGGAGTTTCCGTTCATTAATGGATTGGTTATTGTGTATTGTGCTATTTTATACCAATTTTGCGCTTTCACTTGCACGATTTCAGTAACCAATATCAAATACTCAATTCACTTTTGTGGCTACCTAGGGTTGTTTGTGCCTTAAGTTTTACTTATTCTTTACTTGCAACCTAGGCTATTTAATTGAGGACCATATCATTTCTTTTGATTACGTGGTTTACGTTTCGCTTAGCCAATGTGTTGTGTTCTATATTATGCGCGCATTTAGAATATACACATTGCTTTTTATCATACCAGACACATCTTACTTTTTCTCAATTGTTGTTTATTTGTTTACAAAGTAACTGGAGCCCGCCAGCTGAAGGTGAAGCCTCATAGCCCTTCATCCCCCGGATCATGTACATGCACGGAGGACCGTGCACAATTTAAGTGTGGGGGAGGATCGCCAACTTCAAGGGGCTAAAAATTTCTCTTCTTAAACACTTTGCAATATTCTTTTTATTCTTTTTCTTCAATTTTTGCAATTTTTGTTCTTATTTGCACTTTGTTTTATTTGGTTTGTTTATATTTCTTTAATCCTTATAGTATTACAGTAGTAAATACTTGCATGTGCATGTTAGATTGAATAAGTTTGGTAAAAGCAACAAGAAAATTTCATGAAATCCCTTTTAGGGCATGCTATTGATTGAATTGAGAAATTGTTCTTCAAACTTGCTTGAAGTATTTTTCATAGAACATAGAAAAGAGTTAGAACAACGCACCTTGTGAGATTTGAGCCTTGATTGTTTGGTTGCACATCTTAAACCATAAAGTTTGTTCTTGTGTGTTATAAACTCCTTCTATGATTGTGATCTTTGATTTGCATGATTCTATATGTCCATTATTTTGTGTATGAATACATGTATATGATTGAGGCCATTGTTTCAAATAGCTCACTGACCGAAATAGCCTACCCTTTATCTTCCATTGTTAGCCAACTTTGAGCCTATGCTAAACCCATTTGTTCTTAATTTTAGCACATCATAAGCCTTAAGCAAAAAACAATAAATGTTCCTTGTTTAGATCTTTGATTAGCTTAGGCTAGTGAGTGTGTTTGTCATTCAAGTGTGGGAAGTTTGGGAACATTGGATGGGATAAAATGGCATTTTTTTTATGTTTGTCAAAATATTAGAAATTGGGTACATACTCATGTATGAATTATGTTAAACCATATGCATTGATGTTCTTGTATATATTTTACTTTGAAAAATAAAAAAATAATAAATAAAGAGAGAAAAGAAAAGTAATAAAAGGGGACAAAATGCCCCAAAGTGAAGTCAATAAGAATCAATACATATGTGTGATGATCAAAAAAAAAAATACATAAGTGTGTGAAAAAGTGAAGAATGGGTAATTAGGTTATCATTGAATTGTATAGGTTGTCACAGGTTAGGTGGGAAGCTTAGGTTAATCAAAGATTCAAATTCTAGCCCACTTGACCAAATACAATCTTACCTTGACCCTAGCCCCATTACAACCCATGGATAAGTCCTCTTGATATTTGTATGCATGCACTAAATAATTGTTAATTGTTATATGACTTGCAAATCTTTGAGAAACGTGATTAATGGAGAATTGAGTGATTAAGCCCTAAACACTGAGCGAATTGAGTGAATACACATCCGGTGAGGGGTTCGATCGCTCAATTCTATGTTCTTGTGTCCTATTTTGTATCTTCTTGCAAGTTGTTGGTCAGCTAGTTTTGAAAATCTCAATTCAATTCTTTGGATTTTGATCATAGTGTATTGACTCTTTGCCTTGGCCCTAAGGCTTGTTTTGGATTGATTGGAATCTCTTGTTTATTTTCTGCCAAACTACATAGGAAATCATATTCTACATATAGATAGACAACATTTAGTGTAGTTGCATGCATGTAGTTAGCTGTATTGAATAAATTGCTTTTCCCCTTTTCCCTTCTCCTTTGATTGTGATTAGCATAAGGACATGCTATTGTTTAAGTGTAGGAGAATTGATGAATCCATATTTGACGATATATTTTGGTTTGATTTGAGTGGATTTCATCACGTAAACCCACATTTATTCATGTAAATAGCATGCTTTTGTGTTTTCTCCCTAAATTGTGCCTAATTGTGAAAACATGTTATTTTGAGCTTAAAATAGTGATTTTAATCCCACTTTTATACCATTCGATGCCATGACATGTTTATTGAGTGATTTTAAGTCCTAGAGACAAGTTTGGCAAGGCAAAAGTGGAAGGAAGCATGCAAAAAAAGGAGAAAACATGAAGAAAACAAAGGAGAAGCACACATTGGAGTGTGCGTACGCACAACTATCTGTGCGTACGCACAAGAGCCACAAAACCATGTGTGCGTACGCATGACATCCTGTGCGTGCACACAAAAGGAAAATCAGTATGTGTGCGTACGCACATACCTGTGTGTACGCACAGGTCCCAGCGCGTGACTAATTTAATGGAAATTGCTGGGGGCAATTAGGTTTAGCTTTTATCATGTTTTAGTGTAGTTTTCTAGAGAGAGAAGCTCCCCCCTCTCTCTAGAATTAGGGTTCTTTAGTTTAATTTCTTGTAATTTCTACTTTTAATTCTTGTTTTCATTTACTTTTCCTTGTCATTTATTGTTATTGCATCTTTGTTCTTTTCATTTCTCTTGTTATTTTCCTTTATTTTGTCATTTTCATGTTTATGCACACTCTTGTTATTTTAATTTTCAATTAATACAATTTATGTTTTATGCTCATTTAATGCTTTCTTTAATTGTTATTGTCATTTTCTTGCTTTTGGTAGTTAGCTTTTGTTTTTAATGTAATTTAATGTTACTTTATTCTCATGCACACCAAGTGTTTGATTAAATTCTTGGCTTAGTCTTTACTTAATTTTTCTCCATTCTTGGCTTGAAATTGTTGACTTTGGTGATCCTTGAGTCATTGATGTCCATTCTTGTTTGATACATTAGAGTAGTTAGTTGATTTGGTCTCCCTTGACACTATGTGACCCCTTAGTGTTGACATAGGACTTAGGGATTGGAATCAACTATGTCTACTTGACTTATCTTCGACGTAAGGTTGACTAAGTAGGATTAACTCTTCATAATCATCATGTGTTTGTGGTCAATGGCTTGGATAGGTAACCTTAGCTCTTAGTTACTTGCCAAGAGGTTTCTTGCATTTGAAGTTTCCTTTTCTTGCATTTTATTGCTCTTGACTTTTATTACTTTGACCTTTATTTCTTGAATGTTTAGTTTTCACACTCTTGGTTGAGAAATTGGTTATTTGGGTGGAATTGAGTTGTGGATGTCCATTCCGTATTGTGTGAAAAATGACTAATTGGTTTGGTTTTCATTGACGCTAGTCTTTCACTAAGTAATTAGTGAGTTGACTAGGACTTATGGATTGAGATAAATTATGCCCTTTTAACTAATTCTCAAGGAGAATTAACTAATTTGGATTGATTTCACACAATTGCCATGTTTCTGGTCTATAACTAGGATAGGAATTCCAAATTCTCCAATTCTCACCAAGAGCCCCTTTTTAGTACTTAATTTCCATTTTTAATGCTTTTACTTGCTTTCTTTTAATTCCTTGCAAGATCATTTAAATTCTTACTATTTATATTACTTGCTCTTTCTTGCATTCCCAATCCCCCATGCTCTCTCTCATAGCCAATAAATGCACATTTCATTGTAACTCCTAGGGAAGACAACCTGGGAGTTTAATACTCTCGGTTTATTTTGTGTATTGATTGTGACTATTCATTTGATTGATGGTCAAATTGTCGGGTTATCATTATACTTACAACGCCAATTCTATTTTTAGATAAAATTCCTAACCTATGCAATTTGGTCGTTGTCAATTACCATAACATGTTCAAACTAAATCTTACCATTTTCCACTTTAAATTCATCTACAAATCTAACTACAATTTCAATATTAATCAAACCAACACAATTCTTTTCTATTCAAGATCACATGTCAACAACATTCATTCACCATCAAACACCAACATCATCGACCATATCAACTCAAATACATATTACACTACTTAAAACCACTAAATTTGTACCAATACATAATCTAAATTTACTTCCGTCAATCATTCAACAATTCACACTCATTATTCTCATCAATCATCTTCAAAACCACCAATATTTTTATTGAGATTACTAATATTTTAACATACATACATGATTCCAGCTATCTTATGGTCATCTAACCTATGTTTTCACGAGACATTATATATTATTTACAAGAAAACGACACCATACCTTGGTCGATTCTTCCCTAAGCTCAAAACCACCAAAATTCAAGCTTCAAAGAATTTAATAGTGAATACAATCGTGAGTATAGTCCAACCGACACTCAAATCTCGCATCAAACAATTCTACAATCTATTGTCGAGAGTATTAATCTCCCGAGTCGTCCTCCCTTGGAATTGCCATAGAATGCATGTTATTGATTAGGAAACCTTTGTTGTGGTTTTTAAAGATTGGTGTACTAGTTCAATACTAGTTCAAGCTAGCAAAAGTAGATAACAAACAATCTTTATTAAAGGACTTGGCCAAGGGTCAACATTAGAAGTTCTATCACTATAGTTTTCTTCAATTTTGATAACAATTAAGTCTTGCTTTACTTAATTGACCCTGATGAGCGGATATTTTATACGCTTTTTGGGGGTAATTTCATGTAGATTTTAGCATGTTTCAGTTAGTTTTTAGTAGAATATTATTAGTTTTTAGGCAAAAATCATATTTCTGGACTTTACTATGAGTTTGTGTGTTTTTCTGTGATTTCAGGTATTTTCTGACTGAAATTGAGGGAGCTGAGCAAAAATCTGACTTAGGCTGAAAAAGGACTGCTGATGCTGTTGGATCCTGACCTCCCTGCACTCGAAATGGATTTTCTGGAGCTACAGGAGTCCAATTGGCGCGCTCTCAACGGCGTTGGAAAGTAGACATCCAGGGCTTTCCAGCAATATATAATAGTCCATACTTTGAGCGAGGATAGACGACGTAACTTGGCGTTAAACGCCAAGTTCATGCTGCTGTCTGGAGTTAAACGCCAGAAAAACGTCATTATCCGGAGTTGAACGCCCAAAACACGTCA
>NC_029774.3:57267373-57276657 GCF_000817695.3 Arachis duranensis | reverse complement strand
AAAGTCTAAACCTTGTCTGTGGTATTCCGAGTAGGATTCCGGGATTGAATGACTGTGACGTGCTTCAAACTTTAACCTGCTGGGCGTTAGTGACAGACGCAAAAGAGTGATTCTATTCCAGTAGGAGCGGGAACCAACCGGTGATTAGCCGTACTGTGACAGAGTGCGTGAGCATAGTTTTCACTGCGAGGATGGGAAGTAGCCACTGACAATGGTGACACCCTACATAGAGCTTGCCATGGAAGGAACCTGCGTGTGAGAAGAGGATTTCAAGGAAGAGTTGAAGTCAGAGGACAAAGCATCTCCAAAACTCCAACATATTCCCCAGTGCTGCAAATCAAAGTAACATTGTTCCCTCTTTTATCAATTCCAGTAATTTCACTTTTAATCCAAATAATCTCATTGACATCCTGACTAAGATTAATAAAATAAATATTGATTGCTTCAAACCAATAATCTCTGTGGATTCGACCCTTACTCACGTAAGGTATTACTTGGACGACCCAGTACACTTGCTGGTTAGTTGAACGAAGTTGATCTTGGACCAGCTCTATTATCATATTCTATAAAGAGATACAATTTCGTCCACCAGACCCCTAATTATAGAGGAGATTCAAGTGAAAGTAGCTAGCTTAAGTCACAAGTCCTAGCTTCACCCTAAGGGAATCTAGCTTTAGTGCACTTCAAACCAATTAGCAATTCTTAATTCTCAATCAGCAATTGACATCTACTATTCAAGTTTTTCCAATGGTTCAAACCCTAAGCCAAGTGAAAGACTTTTACTCCGTAACTAGTGTTGTCATTTTATCAAACAGTTGGTGAGCATTCATAAGAGACATTATGAAATTGAAGTGAAGAATTGGATTCAAGAGATCTAAATCACATAATCATCAACAATTGAACAATTACAAGTAATGGATAAGAAAGTACCTCAAGTCACTAGTTCCAAATCCAAGTAACAAAGTCAAAGCTAGATCCAAAGTGAGAGGATCAAAAGAACACAAATTGAGAATAGGAGAAGAGTATATCTACTAATTGCATCAAAATAAAAGTGTATACAATGAATCTCACCAAGAAAATCAAAGGAAAATTACAATAGAGAATGAAATCCTAAGATAAGTTGGAGGTTCTCTCTCTACCCAAGATGTAACCAACTCTAGGAAAATATCTAAGAAAGTGTAAAAATGAGTGATTCCCCTAAAACCTTTAATCCTTGGCCTTCTTAAGCTTTTTCCTGCCAAAACTCTTCCTCAAAACAGGGTTTCTAACTGCTTCCACGCGCTGGTCACGTGCAGCACGCGTACGCGCCCCTGGGGCAATCGCAATCCGTGCGTAGGCGTAATGTGCGCGGGTGCATCCATGAGGATCATGGCCTAGCCGCTAAATGCGCCGGCTCGTAGCTTGGCTCCTGGCTTTGGCTCTGGTGGTGCAAATCTGCGCGGACGCGCCATGTGCGCGCGCGCCACTGCTGAAGTTTCCAAAGCTCAATTTTCCATGATCCTTTCCTTTATGCATGCTCCCATTATCTCCTCCAAGTAATCCTTGCCCTATAAACTCTGAAACCACTTAACACACGGGTCACGGTATCGAATGGTACTAGAGGAGGATTAAAAATATATCTAATTTAGTGCAAAAGAAGCATGTTTTCATCCATGAGGCAAAATTGGGAAAGGAACACAAAATCATGTATTTTCATATGAATAAGTGCGTAGGATCATTGATAAAACCCTCGAAATCAATACAAGATAAACCCTAAAAATGGGGTTTATCATTATCTTTTAAGGATTTCGACTCTTGAGGTAGGGGTATATTTTAATAAGAAAATATTTTGGATTTTGAATACCTGATAAGTTTAGTAGATTAATGCAAATGGATAAATGCCTGTGATATAAATGATTTTCTATTGAGATTGATATGTTGTGTTGGTTATTTAATTAGTTGATTTCTGGATTTCTGGTGAAAAGGATTGAATCTGTGGATTTTGGTTTTCTTTGATTCAAATTGATAATGATGGTTTTGGAAACATTGATTTGTAATGTTAGTTTTGATTGAGTTGAGGTTGAAAAGGGAGGACCTGTGATGGGTGACAAACTCCAGTTTTTAGGAGAGGTGCTGCCAAAAATTTTCTAAGAATTAGAAGGAGTTTTGATTATGATTTTGGAAATGAATTTGACTTGAATTAATTATCAGAAGAGATAAGTTTTAAACACTTTTATGGATTTTAAGGAGAGTCGGATTCCCTTGATTTGGTCAAATGGTGATTTTAATTCATTTGATTTTTAATAATAATGAAAAGAGATTTGATTAACTAGCTAAAGACGTTAAAACAACAATTTAAGTATAATTTCAAGGGTTTGGAGATAAGTGAGTAAGTTTGAAGGCTATTCTTGAATTAAGATATAATTAGTGACAATTGGTTTGATGGAGGTTTAATGGTGATTTCAATATTTAGGAAGAGGATAATGATTGGGTATGATTGAGGTATGGTGACGAATGAGATGAGATTGAGAATGATGTGGATATTGATGAATTATGATTGAATTATTCATATGGCTTTTGAAATTGAATTATTTGAGATACGAGTTTCCTTGGGTAGACGCAGTGGCTTGCCATCACTTGCTCTAGGTTAAGATTCGATACTCTGTTGACCCACTATCGCAAGATGTGACCGGACACTTTAACTCCCCAGGTTCCCCCATGGGCATGCATATATATTTGAATTTTGAATATTCTATTATATTTGAGCTTGGAGTTTGACTCCATGGATATTATTTTTTTAGCTTGGGGATGTGCGCACAAAGGGACTATCCAATGGTTAACTACCAAGACATTCCAGGTTGGCTATATAACCGACAGATGAGACTCATCATATGACAGGCATGCATCATATGCATTTGTATGTTTTGATTGAGTGTGCACTTGCTTTAGTTAGCCTAATTGCTTAGCCATGTTTATCTGCTACTTGTTTTACTTGCTGTACCTGAATCCTATCTGTGATTTCTTTATTTGTATTGTATGTGTATGTTTATCTGAGAGACCCCTTTTCGTGGAGGCGTGATGAAAGTGGTTTCTGGTATGTGGTAATGAAGGTTGAGACAGGTGGACTAGGTGTTGCCTGAGTATTCTAATGTATAGGAATGAGCGAGGTAAGTTGGATAGGAAGTCACTAGGCACATCCTTGGTCCTTTACATTTCTTTAAACTAATCGCCTTACTGAATTGTAAACCAAATAAAACTTCTTTACGATCTTTTAAATTAAGTTTCCTCCATAAAGGTTTTCCAACGATTATTTTAAGGATAAACTGTTTTGTAATCAAATTAATGCTATTTGCAAGTATTTCTTTGCTTTGATGGTATTTCCGTCCCTACTAAGAATGTGTGATTTGTTCTCACCCCAAAATATTCCACCCTTTCAGTGATACAGGTTCGAAGACTCAGTTTGAAGCTGCGGGCGGTTGTTGACTTTATTTATGAGTTAAGTTACTTTCATAGAATTTCCTCGCGTGTTGCTTAAGATTTTTATTTTATACAGAGGGATAGGTATTGTATCTGAGTTTTATTTTGATTTACTTGTATAATATTTATTATTATTAGTAATTATGTGATTATCGTTACTTGGTGATCTTTGATATATGATTTGTAATTGGAAACAAAATTTTCTGGCATTTTCTTAAAGAATGAAACACGATATCGAACGAAATGCTCAATATTATATAGTTAATAAGGAAAATAGGTTAGTAATACCTTACTTTTGGTACGATCATGACGTACTGCAAGTTGGATCGTTACATGTTGTAGTCCCATCATAGTCATCATCAGAAGATTCATGATTCTAATGCCAATTCTTAAAAGTGTCATGTTTCGTACTTTTGGACAATATTTGTGTCACCTTCTGCTTCTATTTTTCTAATTCATTCAAATGGTTAATTAAATTGAATGATCCTTTGCAAAATTCCCATATCAACTAGATTATTTTCTAAATGATCATCATAGCAATGAACCTACAAAAATGTAATAAAAAGGACATCGCAATCACTTTCTCACATGTTTTACTCAAGGGTGGTCGCTTGTGTTTACTCTTGAGATTGATTTTTACCTTTTATTGAACTCATCACTCTTATCTTTTACTACTTTAAAAACCCTTCAATTGTACTTTAGAAACCAAATAAAGAAATAAAGAAAAGCAACAAAAGTAGAGTTAAATCACAAATATAACTAGAACAACAAGATAAGACACAAAAAAATTATCAAAGTGAGAAAAAGGACTCAACTAACAAAATATATAATTGTAATTTTTTTCAAATTGAATGCTTTTTCTTTTTTTGGAAACCAAACACAATTTTATTTATTTTTTTAAGAACATAGGCGCTATTGTTTTTTTTTTTAATGAAAAAACAAACTACGTGAAGATTCAGAAAAGAATTCACAAAATGACAAAGAACACAACAAAAATGGTGGTTGTGGTAGAAAAGAACCTTTAGGGTGTGTGTGGTTGGAGGAAATACAAGTGTATTCCCTAGAATTTTGAAATGGGAATATCTTATTCACATATTTGGTTCAAGGTTTAAAAAATTATTCCTGGGTATATTTCACTCCCTGGAATCAAAATCCCACCAATTTCATTCCCATCTCCCCCTGATTATCTTTAATTCCAATGGGAATGGAATGTGTATAACAAAGTAAAAAAACCAAAACACCCTTGTTAATTTAATTGAAACCCTTCTTTTAAAATTTTTCCCAATTCATTTAAAAAAATGAAACCCTAGCAGAGAGCCCCTCCTCCATGAGAACCGATTCCTAGCGAGTTTTTTCTTCAAATTCATGGAGGCTCCACCGGCGTCGTATTTCGATTTGCACGACCACCGCACTCCTTATTCTATAAAGGAAATCATTCACGTTTATGTTCATCATCACAGCTCACCTTGGTTCACCACCACTGCATTTTCACCGCCATCATCGTGACTCTGTTTGGATCCTTTGCATTGTATGGTCGCGTGTGGCCTCTCCCCACCGTCTGAGCTCGGTTGCTCGTGCATCTCTTGCCTCCACGTCTGCTCGAGTTGTGCTTCGTGTTCATGTCGTCTCCCTCGCCTCTCTCCCTCCTTGCATATTCCTGTTCCTGTTCATCTTTTTTAAGCACAGGTTTGTTCTAGGTTTGAAATAATATTAACATAATTTGTTGTTGAAATGCAATACAACAACAAACTTAAACTGTTAGCGCTGTATGGCTTTCTGTTAGAACTTGTGGCTTGACATTATTTATATTTGGATTTTTATTTTTTATTTGTTATTTATTTTTTTTTTTGAACTATGTTTGTGCTATAATTTATTGGCATGAGGGTTTGTGCTAGGTTTAAAAAATTTTGTCAAATAGTTGATTCATTTGCTGTTAATCTTATCGTTGATTAGTTTGTGATACTGAATAGAATATGTAGTTATGTTAGATGCATGTTTAAATTGCTATTAATCAAAGGTTGAATGTTGAGGTTATAAAATAGAGCTGTTAATCTTATGTATGTATTTGGAATTGAAATGTGATTTCAGTTTTAGTTCTGACCTCATTGATTATAGTATCCTTAATTCTTTTGTTACACATTTCATATAAAAAAAATTGGGAGTATTTTTCAATCTTTTTCAATCTTGTTCTTTTGCTTTTCAAGGTGGAATTGAGAGTGTTTTTATGGTTGGACTTGTGACAAAATAATTGCCTTTGAGCTTTTTCGCTATTTTGGTATTGCAAGTGTTCCTATGCTCATTTCAGTGTATGTAAAATAGTATTGAGACTGAGAATTTGGTTTTCAAGACACTTATGTGTGCGCTTATGAATTTTATTTTTCCAACTGAATATGGGTCTCATGGGGATTCTAGGGACGACAGTGAATAACTATCTTTTCAATATTTGATAAACTAAAATATTTTAAGATAGAGTAGAAGTTAAATTTCAGTTAAATGTCATTTGTTATCACAATTCTTGAGACGTCTTTGCGATGAGTTCTTAAATTATGGATACTAAACTTTCAGTTTTACCTTGACGGGTGAGGGGTGACACAATGTTTGAGGATCGTTTGATTTTATCTCCATATTCTATATTTTGTTTCATTTCAATTTTATTTTAGTTTTATCCTTTAATATTTTATTTGATTCCATTTTAAAGTAGTAAAAAGTTATTTTTAAGTAGTAAAAAGTAGCTGTCACTACTTTAAAGAAGCATTTAATTGAGGATTGAAATTTGATATATGCTTTATCTCCATCTTCAATTATAATTTCTTTCAATAAATTTTATGCAGAAAATATATCCTAGCATTCGGGATTACTCGCTAGAACTTTATTATTATTTGTGGTTTAATGACAGGAAGAACCTTCCTAAAGTTTATTGATCGTACAAAAATCATAATATGTTAATCAATTATACTTCAAACGTGAATTACATATCTATATAAACGTGAATGGCTACATTTTGCATATCCTGTAATTATTTCTCATATAAACTATATAAATCATTTAATAAAGTCCTTCATTAGTCCTATTGCACTTCAGATTCCTTTGATCTATGCACCTACTTCCTTTGAGTTTTTAGATATTAATCTGTAAATAAAAATTGTTGAATATATCTTGTTACTTGTTTACTAATCTGCTTATAAAAATTGTCTCATTTGTGTTATTTTCTGTTTATTAATCTGTAGAGAATGGAAGAGAATTCTCGACCTAATTCAAAACAAACTAAGCATCAATGGACATCACATGAAGATGCCAAACTAGTTGAATGTTTAGTGGAGTTTGCAACTACTTCTTAGAAGTGTGATAATGACACATTTAAATCTGGTTATGAAAAATATTAGGAAAAAATGCTTCATGAAAAGATCCCTGGATGTGATCTTAAGGTATAACTTTTTTACATAATACTTGCTTTCTTTATTTATAATTGTATAGTTGTGTTATAATTGTATAGTTTGTAAATTAGATAATCTGAATCTGTTTATTAGGTAAATTATTTATAGTTTGTTAATTTACAATAGAAGAATGCCTCTTTGGATGAATTATGGTGCCATTGTATCAAAATTCAATTTATTAAATTTAGTTTTAGTAGTAATAATTCTAAATTGTTATGCTATGTTTAGGCTAATCCACACATTCAATCAAGGATGAAATTGCTAAAAGGACAATATTTTGCAATAGTTGAGATGATGGGCATGGCTGGGAGTGAATTTAGTTGGAACGACAAAGATAAAATGATTGTGGTGGAGCGACAAATTTTCAATAAATGGAAGAGGGTAAATTATAAACAACTTTTTTAATACAAGTTTATTTATCTTACCTTTTTAATATTTATTGCTTATTTATTTTTCTTTTATTTTCAGTCTCATCCTAATGCTAATGGCCTTTACAATATACTATTTCCATATTTAAGGAGTTGGGAATAGTATTTGGTAGAGATAGGGCTCAAGGAGGCAATGCAGAAAATATAACTTAAGCAGCTGCTACAATGGAGGCTGAGCGCGAAATAACCTTGAGTGATCGGTAAGTGAATGAAAACACTCAACTAAATTCGGAAGAGACTAAAATGGAACATGATGCTGATTCTCAAGTACGTAAGTAATTGACTCTAATTCATGTACATAAATTCACTTATTATTGACCTGTTGCTGTGTGCTTTCTTGGATTTTGGAGTGATTCTTCATTAGTTTAATAGTTACTGTTTTTCTTTTATTCTTCATTAGTTCAATAGTTACTATTTTCTTGATTCTTGATTCACTTATTTATATATTACTCGCTTACATTACTTTAACTTGTGACTGTGACTGTGATCAGCCTTAACTATTCCCATCATGTTGAGCATTTAGATAGCAATACTGATCTTTATTTCTGTGAAGTATAATAACAAAGAAGAAAAGGATATGAATGTAATTATGCAAATAGAATTAGAATCAGGGTAGTTAATATTCTATTAGGTTCTATTTAGTTAGTTAGTGTTGTTAGTCTTGCTGGCCAAGACAGAGGTAATGCTTGTATATACAAGTGTAGAGCATGTATAATCAATTAGGCTCCTTGTTCTTTATTTCTACCAATATTGAATAATCTTCTTCAAGTTTATAGTTTCATCATCTCGAGCTTTTTTCTTTCTTTCTTTCTTTTTTTTTTCTTGCAACACACTCATCGATGTTGCTTTCAATTTTAGGAGCCTCTAACTCCTGATGTTCCTGCTACTTCTGGTGCTTCTACTACTCCTAATTTTCATCTATAGAAAAGAATAAAAGAAAAAGAGGGAGTAAAAGTAAGAAAGTGATTGACATAGTAGCATAATCAATTAAAGATATGAAATGTGCTTATCAAGAACACACAACCGTTTTAGTTGATATGGTTTTTTGTTTTAAGCATGAGAAAGAAAGAGTTAAGCACAAAACAAAGCCAATGGCACTGTTAAGGAATTTTCCTGGTTTGAACATTGAAGATAGAATGAAGGTTGACCTTAACATTATAAGGGACAATAGTCTGATCAACATGGTGTTCCAACTTCAACTAGGAGAACTTTTACCATTTTTAAAGAAATTGATTTAAATTTTGCTATTTTTAAATTTTTATAGATTATATTACATTGTCGATTTTTAAATATTTAATACATGTGTTCAAATGTTGAGATTTGTTTTGTACAAGTTCAATGATGAATTATGAGACGAATTATAGATTATGAGATTTTTGGAAATTTAGATAAGTATTTTGTGTTAATTTAATTGTGATATTTGTTATTAGGAATATTTTAGTAAATTTAATTATGATAATATTAATTTTAATTAAACATTTGTTATTAGGAGTATTATAGTAAATTTAATAGTAGAGATATTTTTGTAAATTCACACAAAAGTTTAATATAAAAAATAATAATAATCGATTAGTTTTATATTTAATTTTTTAAGAAAATTAAAAAATTTGATATTGGGATATTTTTGGAAATAAAAATAAATATTTTTATTTAAAAATAATTAATTAAAAATTGTAAGGACATTTTGGACAAAATATTCACAATTTCTAAATATACTAAATATGAACTAAACAAAAACTAAAATATTTTTAGGCATATTATTAATATTCTATAGATTTTATTTTTACAAACCAAACATAAAAAAATTATATATTTAGTAATACTATTTTAAAAATTCATATTCCTAATAATGATATTCTTAGACATAAAAACTAATCCTTCAACTAAATATACCCTTCATGTGTGTAAGTGAATGGGTGTGTAGGTGTGTATATAACCAAAAAAAAAAGAACACAACCAGAACATA
>NC_029774.3:57262593-57267328 GCF_000817695.3 Arachis duranensis | reverse complement strand
CCTTATGTTTTTTTTTTTTTTTTTAATTCAAAAGAACAACAAAACTTGCACAATATGATAAGAAAACCAACCTTTGATGCTTAGACGCCTTTTATTTTATTTTTTTTGGTTCAAATTGAAAAATAAAAATGGAAAGGTATAAGTGAAGAACAAAAAAACGGAAAGATATGACGCAAGAATGGAGAAGATGTAGTAAATTTTTGTGAGGGTATAAAAAGAAAAAAAATATTTAATATCAAACAATATTTGACGAAACTTAGGATAAGATAAAAATAAAAAAAAAAGAGAATTATTTTACCTCAATTTGATTTTCTGACCAGTTAAGAAAATTACTTTATTTCTTTTATTCACACTAAAATTAAAAAAAAAATCAAATTTCATTCATCAAAGTTAAAAAAAAAATTGACTACAAAGTTTTAAAATTTTTATCTCTCTTAATTTTAAAATTCTAATTCATAAGTCTACTAAGACAAAGTGTACCAAATTATGATTAGACCTAAAACGATAAAAAAATAAAAATTTAATTATTTTGTTGGTTTCTTTAATTTTACTAAATTTTTAATTAAGTTTTTATACTTTTTATTTTTTAATTAGGTCACTATAATGATTTTAATTTTATAATTAGATTATTTTTAGTGTAAAAAATATTAAAGCTGACTGAATATTTTTTTGCAAATTGAAAGTATTCATAATTAAAAATTTAGCTAGATCTTTGACCGTATATGTTTTGGACAAAATATTCTGTTAATTTTAACGTTTTTGATATAAAAATAGACTAATTATAAAATTAAAAGTAGTATAAGGACCTAATTAAAAAAATTTAAAATATAAAAACTTAATTAAAAATTTAGTAAAATTATAGAGACTAATAAAATAATTAAATTTAAAATAAATATTAATAAAATGATATATATTTAATTTAACTTCATTAATAAAACTTTTTAATATAACTTAAAAATATTTTTAAATGTTACTATTATAATTAGATCAATAGGACAGTTCTTAATTTATCTTACGAAATTCGTATAAATATGTACGAAGATACCTTCTTTATTAATTTCAGTCATTACTGGCACATGTCGGAAAAACAGGCACTTCATTAATAATTTTAATTCATAAATTTGCATGTACATTATTATTACAACTCAAACTTAGTAAATATTATTCTCCACATAAATAATTTGATATTTAATACATTCGGAATTTTTCCTTTGTTTTCTCGAAAACCTCCTCAGCAACAATAGCCTCATTGCCATCAGCTTTTTTAATCTCTAACTGCGCTTTCTGATAAAATCCAGTACCACGCAATGCATCAGCAATGAAATCATCGAACCCAATCGCAATTGCTGCCTCAGCTTTTGCCCCATATACCAACCTCTGTATTAAGAAAAAATAAAAAATAATAATAACTGATTTAGTGAAAAATGGCCAATAACTTTGATGGGGTATCACACATTATTAATATGATTATATAACTTTTAGGTAAAATCATTTTATATTAATTATCCTGGTTCAATAGAACTACTGTATGTCCAAAGCTCACTTAAGCGAAGTAAGTTTTTTTTCCGATTTACAATATCCATCATTATTTCTATTTTTACCATTCATGCAATGTTATGCGCAATTAACAATAAAACATTTATAATATGAATTAGTTAATAAGTTAGGGCGTTTCAATAAACAATTTTGTAATCAATTTGAGATTTTAGGTTGTTTAATCAGTGCAAACAATAAGGGTGACAAATATTATGTACCAGAATAATTAATAAAGAGGGGAAAACGAAAATTCAAGGCTGTTTGATTTGAAATTTTTTTTAATGTTTTTTTATCTTTAATATTTAAAAAGAATAAAAAACAAAGTATATATATATTTTACTTCTAACCTTAACTCTTGAAAGGTGGATTGCACCAAAGCACATGGGACATGGTTCACAAGAAGCATAAATTTCACACTCTGAAAGTTCTATCTGCTTCAGTTTTCTACAGGCCTGTAAAATCAAATAATTAATTACGTCAATAAATTTCACCCAAAAATCCATCACTTAAAACAAATTAAGTTTTCTGCACAAAAAGCATTAAGATGGACCCTCTGATTATTGCAATCAATTGTCATTTGTATATATATAATTTTTTGGTGTACTATTCTCACTTTGTTTATGATTTTAATTTTTTAATGTATTGTCAATTTAAAACTATTTTACACATACATCCAATCACATAACATTACATTATCACCAAAAATAACTAATTTTTACATTAATAGTATAAATGATTATCCAAAAAAATATTTATAATTGTACAATAATATAAAATATTTTATACTGTTAGTGTATCAAAATTAAATTTTTTGTTTATTATTTTTGTAAATTTACTTCGCAAAATTAAAAGTGTTATTAATAAATCCGAATAAAGTAGTCTTTGACTCCTTGGTGTCAATTTATTGTCTAATTAATCATGAATTCATAAAAGTGAGGTAACATTGTAGTAGTGAGTTCTTTACTACAATCCCCATTCCATGTTCATTCTAGTCATATTGATATTATTAAGATTTTTTTTTTTCCTTTCACAAGATAATATTGAGACTTTAAAACAGAACAACTCCCCTGAGGCATACCGCATGCATATAAGATTGGTAAGTCATAATCATGGATACTATGCTTATGGTATTAAAAAAATAAAAAAATTCGCATAATAATATGTTATTATATAAAATAAAAATAAATGAATGATATCCTTCGTTGTCATATGTAATAATTTCAAAGAAAGGTAAAAAAAAATTGGCATAATTTCAGCCATTTTCTATTAGGACTCTACTCAATCTATAAGACATTATTAGTGGCAACGTTATGGATCAAGAATAAGATGATTAGAATTTTATTTTAGGTCTTATAAAATATCATATTAATATTTATAAAATTATATATAAATAATAATAATAATAATTTGAGATTAAATATGAGATTTGTCATTTTAATATTTGATTTTAATTCAATTTAAACATTATATAATGTAGTAAAATTTAATTAATTTTTTATTAAAATAAAATCGTTTCTCTATACTAAAACTGATCTCAAAGATAGATCTAAGTTAAATTTTAGAGAAGAACCAAAAATTAATTTTACAATGCAAAAAGATTAAAATAAAAATATTAAAAAGAGCTAAACTAAAATTTATATATAATTTATGAAGAAAAGTTAAAGCGAGGGGCATTGCCCCCTAGTTATGTGAGGTTGCACTTCTAACTGATTTTATTTCATTAATCATCTTTAATGTGGAGTAAAATTTGAAAATAGAGTTATTTTCTATTGATGTCAAATTTAAAATTCTAAAAATATTCTATTTGGAATCATACTTGCAATATTTTGGAATCTAGAATGAAGTTGAAGTATTAATTTGTGATAAGATAGAATACATCTACCCTTTCGAGTAATAAGATCGTTAAAATGGATCAAACATATGGGTTAGTCCATCCGATTAAAATTAGCTAAATTTTTTATTTTTAAAATCAGACCTATTTAAACTTTAAGGTAAATAGATTCAGCCCAATTAAGCCAAAAAAATAATGAGCTAAACGAGCACTTCACACTTCACACTTTTTTCAATGTTTCACTTAATTTAATCTGAAGACTTGCCCATCCACTAAAAAAATTCTGTTAGTTTAAGCTTTTCGGCTCTAAAATGGGTTTTTTTTTTTTCTAAATTTTTTTAAAGCCTAAAGCTATATTTTTTATCCTTTATTTTTTGATAAAAAAATATACGGACTATAACCCGTATAACTTGTGAGGCTAAGTTCAAACCTAAAACTTAAGACCCGTAAACAAACTAAAATAAGCAACTCAATCGAATTTTCAGTATAATATCTCAGTCTATTATCATTTTTCTTAAGTTTTCAATGCTCAACTTTTCTTTAAGTCGGTTATAATTTTTGTACTCACAACAACCAACCACCAGATATATACTCATTCTTGAGAGCCTTTTCAAGTTGGTCGAAAAAATTGTGGCTATTTAGTTAGTCCGTCCATTTTCAAATAAATATTCGTTTGAACAAACAAATTTATTTAAAAAAATTAATGTATCCACTAAAAGTGTATAATAATCTAACCTCTCTTATTACAGTTACTTCTGCATGAGCAGTTGGATCAGTGTTCCTTAAAACCATGTTGTGAGAAGCAGCAACAATTTCATCATTACAAACAATAATAGCACCAAAAGGGCCTCCATCTTCACATTCAACACCTTTATATGCTTCTTCAATGGCTTTCCTTAAAAATTTGTGGTCTCTGTCCTTTATTGCTAATAGTAACAATAATAATATAATATTCATCAATGTCAACATCACAAGCATAGTAATTAATTAAGTGCTAATATTATATATATAATAGATTCTAAGATAAAAATATTTTTATGGCTGTGTTAATTATATAAGTGTTGTTAATATTAATGTCACATTTTTCTATACTTTGATCATATTTTATTTTTTACTTTTTAAATTAAAAAACATTATGAAATAATTAAAAAATATTACTATAATTTCAGCAATACTTTTTAAAATACCGCCCACAAAGTTATATATATATATATATGCTTAATGTATCATAATCATACACACTAAAACGATCTCATATATATCTTGAAACAATTTTGCATTGATACTTTCTACCAAACAAGAAAGGTTAGATTAGAGGCATTACCTTCTTTGTGGCCAGCAAATGCAGAAGCTACAGCAACAGTTCCA
>NC_029774.3:57241678-57262548 GCF_000817695.3 Arachis duranensis | reverse complement strand
GATTTAAAAAAAAAAAAAAAAGAAGAAAGGGTAAAAGAAAAGAAAAAAAAATGCCAACAAAATTGGATTGATATAACATGTCACATTTTATGCAAGTTGAAGAAGCTTTTTGGCCTTTTGGGTATATATATGGCTTACAATTTGCATATATAATATAATAAAAACAAATTATACCATGATATAGAGTAATATATAAAAAAGAAACAAATTATTGAGGCAATTTAGAGTGTAACATTATGATTAAACATACCATAATATAATTACAATTATTGCGACTATAATGTAAATATACGTTTTATTAAAATAGTGAGGCAAATTTTATGCTTTAAAAGTTAATTGGGTATAATTCTTCTCTAGCTTATACCGAAAAAATTGCTTGAAATGAAAAATTAAAACGTCGTATGTATAATTGTTTAGCTCATTCACAAAAATAAAAGAAATTATTTGAAAAAAGCTATAAATGGTCAAATTGCGTTTTAATTTTTAATTAATTTTCTCACTTGTTTTCTCTCTTTTACTATTCTATCAATATCTCTCTCATTCATTTATTCTAACCATGTTTCTTGGCTGGTAACTGAATAAAATTAAAACAGGACACTATTTTAAGAGCAAAACTATTATAGTTTATCATACTTAATACTCATACACATCATGCCAAGGTATCCTAATAATATTGATTATTATTTGAAAACAAACTAATATGTATACTTAAACAAGAAAATTTAGATACCCAAAGAATCCACGAAAAATAAAAAAGATGGAAGCAAAATTAGAGAAAAGTGATGAGTTATGGAATTTCAAGGAAGAAAGAAAAAAAAGTGAATGTTTAACAATTAACAGGAAAATGACAACTGTGATAGATAAAAGAGAGGGTGGGGGAGTAGTTAAGTGCATACCATTAATTTCTTCCATAACAGTCTTCATCCTAGTAACGAATCAAAAGAGCAATTGGATAAGATAATTGGAAAGCTTTATTGTGTTGGATATGAATGCAAAAATCACTGGACCTTGAAAGGCTATATATAGTAAGATTGATGATGGCGATGATCAAGAAGAACATTCCAAGAATCCGGCACAGAAGAGAGAGAAAATGAGATCCGCCATGATTGTAGAATATGGTCCCCTCCTACTACAGTGAAAGTAAATAAAAATTAATTTTTTTTTAATTATATATTGTGGATTTCATAAAAGATATATAGTTAAGTTTCAAAACTTAATTTTTATATATGCGCGGTCAAAATTTTACAGAAATAATAAATAATAAATTGTGTATTACCACGTCAAAAGAGCAATTAGTTAATTTTGACTACTTATTAAAAAGTCATCTAATCTATTATATATTATATATTATTAAAATCGTCTTTTTTTTCGATTAATAATATAGTTGATGTGACATATTTTTAAAAATATTTTAATTTATTTTATTTAATTTAATTGAGATAAATATTAAATTATTTAATTTTTTGACTACATTAATTATAATTAATTAGTTATACTAATTATTTGATTTGATTAGAATAAATAAATTGACTTTTTGTTTTAATTTATATTTTTTTGTTTTATGTATTTTGATTAAGAGATATTCTTTATATCCAAGCAATTTTGGCATCTAAGTTCATCCAAGCAATTTTAGGTTACGCGCTTTTTTCGCTTTTTTTTCTTTCCTTACGCTTCTTCTCTTCTTCTTCTTCTCTTTTCTCCCGCGCTTTTTCTTCTTCTTCTCATGCTCGTTTACGCACGGAGCGTCTTCTTCTTCTTTTTCTTCTTCTTCTTCGCCTTCTTCTTCGCGTTCCTCCTCCTCTTCATTCTCCTCCTTCTTTTTCGCATTCCTTCTTCTTTACGTATTTTCTCCTTATCGTCATTCTTTTATTGTTGTTACTGATTGTATTTTTTTGTCTTTTTCTCCACTTTCCGGTGAAGAAGCAATAGAAAGTGAAGAATATTAATAAACCATCTTTCTGCTTAATAAACCGAACACGTACTTGTAAAATCCGATCAAACCGTAATTAATTAAATAATAAATAAAATAGGAACGAATATGATTAGAAAATTTAGCAATCGGAATTTGATAATTTAAATATGATATTTGGACTCAGTGAATTTTTCGGAGTCAGAAAACATAGTTTTTTGAATAAAAATGCGCACTGAAAATTTGACCGGCAGTATTGGCTGAGATCTGTCCGGTACTGTGGTTGAGAAAATTAATTAGAAGTGAATAATTTTAAGAAATAAGAATTTATAATTTTGGAAGATAGAAATATTTAAAATACGATTTAAAACTCTAATCTTAAAGGTTTCGACCCAAAATTGGGCCAACAGACTAAACCTAGTGAACTGGGCCCAAGTGGGCCCGAAATCCAAAATACATAAACACTAGTTATGAGTACTTCAGCTCATTTACCCTAAAGAAAGGGTGTGGGGCGGATAGAGAGAAGAGAGAAAGAAAACCTAGCTTTCCAAACTTCAAATCACCATAACTTTCTCTCTGGAACTCCGATTGACGAGCCGTTTGCAGCCACGCGTCGCTCTTCTTATCCGCTACAATTCTTTCTAAGTTTTGTGGTGAATATTTTGTTTTTCTCTGCCTAATTTTGATTTTTTCTCTAAAAATGTGATTGGCTATGGGTGTTGAGTGATTTTATGATTTTGATTATTTAGGAGTGCTCTAGTTTGAGCCATTGGTGAGTTCCATCAACCAATTTCGCGGGTTAAGATAAGGAACCCTCTAACCCTTGTGATTTATCAATTTTATGAACCCTAGATTGATTATAAGTGTGAAAATTGATTATGTTAGAGTATTGGGTGATTTTGGTGCACAATTGGAAGATTGATATTGCTTGTGGGGCCTTGGTGAGGCTTGGAGCTAAAGGTTGGTTGATACTTCCAATAAGCATCTCAATTATTTTGGCTACAAGGGGTACGTTTTAAGTTTAATTTAAGTACCGTGTGGTGTGATGATAATTCTTAGGCTAGATGCCCCTAGGATTAATTTTGGATTATGTAAATGGTTGGTACTAATATGCATAGTTAGTATGTAATGTGAATTAATGATTGGGTTGAGAATTGTGTGAATTTGTATGTTTAGTGTGTTGAGAATTTGATGAATTGGATAATGAATATTGGTTTGTAGAATATGCATTAAATTGTGAATTTGGGCCGGAGTCCGGAAAGAGGTAAGGAAGGTAAGTTGATGTGTGTATTGTGTAAAGATATAAGAGATTAGATGGATTTTAGATATTGACTGTGCGAATAATTGGTTCGATTATTGAAGAATAAGATTTGAGGAATTGAGGTGTGGAATTCGATAGTTTTGGTTGACATTGTGTAGATGAGGTAGGTTTGGTTTTGGTTGAGTGTAAGTATATGAATGTGGTTGGGTTGAGGTCATTTGGATGAGTGGAAATGAATTTGGCTTGTGAACATTGGAATAGTTGATGATTTCTGTTTTTGGGTAAAAACTGATTTTTGACCAACTTTGGCAGCCCGTAACTCAATCCTCAGAGTTAGAAATTCTAGGATTTTTGTGAAAGTTTATTCAAAGATCTTTCCAACGGTTCAGAAATGGTTGAAAAAGGAATTTTGTAGAAGAAGTTATGTGGGTTGGAAGTTTGGAGTTTGAAAATGTAATCCTGCAGTTTTTAAAACTTAGTAAAATTTTTGGTAAAACGTACTTCGACGCGCACACATGGCCAACGTGCACGCTTCACTCACGATTTTTACCCTCTCACACGTGCACCTGGTCGACGTGTACGCGTCGCTGTATTGATGCAGGTGCGTGGTATAAATTCCAGAGATCAGAGTTGTGATGGTAGCATGCCGGTTTTGTGCGAGGAGCACAAAACGCATCCACGTGTACGCGTGGCTGGCGCGCACGCATCACCCTACTTCTCTACTTTCCATGCGTGCACATGGGTGTCGCTTACGCGTCACCCACTTTTCTCCGCTTCTCACCCGCACGCGTGATCCCGTTCTTAGCAAAAATTGATTTTTGAGTTTTTAAAGTCGAATTTCAGACTTCTAAACCTCCATTTTCATCCCTTAAGTCCTAAATCTTTATATTATGCCTAGTAATGAAGAGAAGCTAGGACATGTGGTAACTTGTGGATGAAGTAAAGTGGGAATCGATGATGAATGATGAGTAATGATGATTGTATGAGTTGCTGAGAATGATTGTGAAAGGTGTTGTGTATGTTATGAGCTGGATGGCTGTGATAAGCATTGAATTATGGCTGAGTATGTATATGTATATGACTAATGATTAAATGATTATGATTGATTGAGGAGGCTTGAACATATGGTGAGTATGCCGGAGATGCATATATGATTAATGAATGAGTGTGGTAAATGAATAATGATGGAAAATGTTGAATGTGAATATGCTTGTGTTTTCTCTCTGGTTGTAAGGGTGACAGGGCATGGATTCCCTCTAATAGTAGTAAGGCACAACAGAGAGAGAGAGACTGTGTCCGGGTAGTAGCAAGGGTCGTGGTTTGTTCCGCTTGCTCCGGGTTATTGTCTAAAAATTGGTAATAATGAAGGGTGATTATGAATAAATGTATATTTGTGTTACCTGGGTAGTAGCAAGGGTGGTACGTCATTCCGCTTGTTCCAGGTTAATGTTTGAGATTTGATAACAATGATGATTGATTTTAAACTGACTGAATGTATGTTTTGAGATCCTAGGTAGTAGCAAGGGTTGTGGTTCGTCCCACATGCTCCAGGTCAGAGATTGTGATACCTGGGTAGTAGCAATGGTTGTGGTTCATCCCACTTACTCCAGGTCAGAGATTGTGACGCCTGGGTAGTAGCGACAGTAGTGGTGATTCCACTCACTCCAGGTTGAGCTTTTAAACACCCGCCTTGATAGTAGCCACAGTAGTGGTTATTCCACTAGCTCTGGGTTGAGCGGGTAGTAGCAAGGGGGTTGTAGCTCAAATTTACTTGCTCTGCGATGGGTGTTTCTGTCCACAGTTAGCTACCAGGACGTGTCAGGTTGACTATGTAATCGACAGATGATATCAACAGCCATAGGACAGGCATACATCATGTGCATATGTTTGAATTGTTTGGGTTGCCTATTTATTTTGGATTGCTACATCATATATGCTATGTTACCTGATTATGTGCCACTTGTTCTACCTGTACCTTATTGTGTATTACTTGCCTGTATTGCTTGTGTTTGTACAATTGAAAGGTCCCTCATGCTGGTGTCGGTTGACGCTGAAGGTTGTTCTTGTTGAGATGGAGTAATGATATGATTAATTTAAAATGATGATTATTGCATGAGGTAATTTGAGCTCCCTGGATAGACGCAGTGAAGAGATTTCACTTGCTCCAGGTGAGGATATGAACTATGGATATAGAATTGCTGAGACAGAATAACTGGTGATGGTTTTGTTTATGATTCTGATTATGATTCGTTGGAGAGTTAGAAAGTTGGGAAGCATGAGGAAGATGAATTAGATTTAGCATTCCCTTATAACAGTTGCCTATTTATGGATTCGCGAGAACATAGGATGAATATTTGGTGAAAGAAAGTTTAGGATGCTTAGTGAGTTTTTATTATAATGCATTGTATTTATTTGGCACTTTTACCGTACTGGGAACCCATGGGTCGGGGGTTCTCATTCCGTATATATCTCTTGTTTTTCAGATACAGGTCGAGGTGCTCAGAAGTGAGCTGTGGTTCATATGAGAAATGGCGAAGATCTTTATATTCTCTATTTTATATTTTGCTTAGAATCTCTCCGCCTTTATTTTGAAAAGCCTATATTATGTATTGAACTCTTTTGAACTTGCCTATAGAGGCTCTTATATTTCTTTTGGGAGAGATTAGGAGATATTGTTGTCAACTACTTTCATATTATACCCTAGCCGGCCTAAACTTCGCGGGTCGCGATTAGTGGCTATTTACTTATGTTATATATCTATATACTGTTCTTATCTTACTCTCCTTTATGCCTTTATCTGTATATCATTTTCGACTTCAGGCTTTATCTTTAAGTTGTCGAAACGTGAGTGATACGACTTCGCGATTTTATTTTTACTCTTTTCAGGCTTCTTGATTAATACTCCTTTCAATTTTACTTATAATTATGTATTAAAAATCCACCTTGAGAGTCATACCACCTTATTATCATTGACTTATGACTCAAGCATAAGGATTTGAATATTAGAGTGTTACATTATGGTATCAGAGCCATTCGTTCTCGTGAGCCTGAGGGGTGGAACTGCTTATGCTTCAATGCATACTCTAAGTCTGTGCCTGTGCTAGTTAGGGTATCCGACTGATACGTCTAGCATGAAGTCCATGAGTTTACCTTTGGTACTTTGAAGCACTAGACCTCCAATATTGAGAATGATCAAATTGATATCGATTATTTGGTGCGTATAGGAACTAGATGGCGCTTCGTGGACGCGATCGAGGCCGTGAGAGAGGTCGTACTAGTACTCAGGGACCGGAAACCAACCCGAATAACCTGGTAAACTTCATTTCTATGTTGGAGAACATGGCTGCTACTATGCAGGCCACTGCAGAGGCTCTTTGGCAATAGATAAACAATAATGGCAATGGCAGAAGTGGAGCTCAGGGCCCGATGACACTGGCAACCTTTTTAAAGGTTAATCCACCTAAGTTCAAGGGAACCACCAATTCGACCAAAGCCGATACCTGGTTTCAGGCTATGGAGTGAGCACTGCAAGCGCAGTTGGTACTTGAAGAGCAGTGTGTTGAATTTGCTACCTATCTACTCACTAGGGAAGCGTTGCATTGGTGGCAGGAAAAACACGACGCCTCCTGTAGCATGATGATGATCCTATTACCTGGAATGCCTTCCAGGTGGAATTTTATAAGAGTTACTTTCCAAATTTTGCCAGGATAGTGATAAAGCGCTATTTTACGATTTATTTTGTACTAAATTGAGTGGATTTTATCCATTATTCTCACACTTATTCATAGAATTCGCATGTTTTACATTTTTCTTCCTAATTTTGTGGTATGATTGAAGACATGCTTCTTTGGCATTAAATTTGCTAATTTTAATTCTCTCTTATTACCATTCGATGTCGCGATATGTTTGTTAAGTATTTTCAGGGTTTATAGGGCAGGAATGGCTTGGAGGATGGAAAAGGAGCATGCAAAAGTGGAAGGAACACAAGAAAGTGGAGTTTTGAGAAGCTAGCAGCGACGCATATGCGTGGGCGACACGTACGCATGATTAGTTGATAAACCCCATATTTAGGGTTTATCTTGTGTTGAATTTAGAGGGTTTTGTCAAATTTTCTTCCATTTATTCAATGAAATAGTATGATTTTAGTTATTCTCCTTTAATTATGCTTGAATGTGAAAACATGCTTTTTAGGTCTTGAAATAGCTAAATTTAATTTACCTTGATTCCATTAGATGCCTTGATATATTTGTTAAGTGGTTTTAGATTTAGGAGGCAAAGATTGGATCAAGGGAATGAAGAAAAAGCATGTAGAAATGGAGAACTCATGAAGAAATGAAGGAATTGCAAAAGCTGTCAAGCCCGACCTCTTTGCACTTAATCGATCATAACTTGAGCTACAAAGGTCCAAATGAGACGGATTCAATTGCGTTGGAAAGCTAACATCTAGAGCTTCAAAACGATATAAGATTTGTCATAGTTGCATCCCATATAGGGTGCATACATGCACTATACGCGTACGCACTGATGCTGCATGTGACTTTTTAAAATGCAACTCGTGGCCAGCGAATTCTAAAGCCTTGTGGGCCCAATCCAACTCATTTCTGATGCTATTTAAGCCAAGGATTGAAGAGGGATGAACAAGTTAGTTACCATTAGTTTAGTTTAGATGAGTTTTGGAGGGAAAGTTAGTTTTAGAGAGAGAAGCTCCTACTTCTCTCTAGGATTAGGTTAGAGGTAGATTAGGATCTCTTAGATATATGTTAATTTCATGCTTTGATTTACTTTTCCTTTTATCATTCTTCTTCTTCTACATCTCTTCTCTCTAGTTTAGCATTTAATTCTTGTAATTCTTTACTTTTATGTTGATACACTTTTGTTCTTCTATTTTCCTTTAATGCAATTCATGATTCATGTTTCTTTATTGTTCATTTGATTTGTTGTTGTTTAATTCCTTGCAATTGTGTAGTGTAGATTTACTTTCCTTGCAATTTTACTATGCTTTCCTTTTATGCCTTCCAAGTATTTGATGAAATGCTTGGTTGGATTTTAGAATAGAGTTTTATGCTCTTGGCTTGGAGAGGTAACTTAGGAACTCTTGAGTTACTAATGTCCAAGTGATTGATGATTGGGAGCCATTGACTCTAGTTCTCACTAACTGAATTTTTGGAGAGTTAGGACCTATGGACTTGGATTGATATATCTCATTTAACTTTCCTTTACTACTAGTTAGAAGATGATTTAATGAGATTAATCCTTGCCAATTCTCATATTGTGGTTAGTGATAGGGATAGAGATCCTTGATCACCAAATCTTGCCAAGACCTTTCTAGCCATTAGTTTACTTCCTTGTCATTTATCTTTCGTGTTTCTTCAAAACCCCAAAAATAATTCATAACCAATAACAAGACACTTTATTGTAATTCCTAGGGAGAATGACCCGAGGTTCAATACTTTGGTTTATAAATTTTAGGAGTTTGTACTAGTGACAAACAACTTTTTGTATGAAAGGATTATTAATTGGTTTAGAAACTATACTTGCAACGAGAATTCATTTGTGAAATTTTATACCATCAAAAATCCAATCATCCCCAGTGCAGCAGACAAGCGGCACGTACACGTAGATGATGAGTACGCGTGACCAGGAATTTGTTCAGTGATGCGTACGCACGGGCGACGCGTACGCGTGACAGAGCGTCACGTGCTACAATTGCAAAAAATATTGGGGGCAATTTCTGGGCTACTTTTGACCCAGTTTCAGGTCCGAAAATACTGATTAGAGGCTACAGAGTGAGGCTGGAAAGAAAGAATCAATTATTTACACTTTCATTCACATAATTTTAAGTTTAGATGTAGGTTTCTAGATCCTCTCTCTTGGTTTTAGGGTTTCTTCTTTCAAATTCTTCTTAGGTTCAGGTTCAATCTTCCTTTAATTTAGTTTTGTTCTTACTTTTATTTGTTTAAGCACTTTAGGTCATCTTCTTCTCTTGCTAATTTTCCTTTTTTGCCATTTTTTATGTTTATGAGCTCTTGTTACATTTGATTTATTTTAATGTAATTTATGTTTTCCATGCTTATTGTTACTCTCTTTAATTATTAGTCATTGATGCTTGCAATTGGTTGTTTAGATTTAATATTCCTTGTAAATTTTATCATGCTTTTATTTTGTACTTACCAAGTGTTTGATAAAATACTTGGTAGGATTTTTAATTAGATTTTTGTGTTGTTAGCTTAGATTGAGTAATTTGGAGACTCTTGAATTGTCAAAGTCTCTTGTTGGTTGGTGATTGAAAGTTGGTAGTTGGCTTGAGTTTCACTAACTCTAGTCTTTGATTAGAACTTGTGAACTCAAGTTGATTTGCTCACTTGACTTCCCTTCAATTGTTAGTGGTTAACTAAGTGAGAGCAATTTGCAATTACCATCACAATTGACAATGATAATGAGGATAGGAATTCCGATTCTCAACCCTTGCTAGGACTTTTCTTAGTTGTTAGTTTATTTTCTTGTTATTTACATTCCTTACTTATTAAACTTAAAACCCAAAAAGGTACAATCTCATAACCAATAATAAATACACTTCCCTGCAATTCCTTGAGAGATGACCCGAGGTTTGAATACTTCATTTAATTTTATTGGGTTTGTATTTGTGACAAACAATTTAAATATTGATTGAGGTTGAATTCTCGATTTAGAAGTATACTTGCAACGCAATATTTTTGTGAAAATCTTTACCGACATTTTTCTTCTGTCAAATTTTTGACGTCATTGCCGGGGACTTACAAATGTGTGTCTTATTATTGGTTATTGTGAATATTGTGAATGTGTTTTCCTTTTTGTTTCTTTGTTAGTTGTTTCTAGTTTTAGGAGTTTATTTTTATTATTTCTTATTAGTTTTTGTTTTTACTTTCTCTTGTTACTATGAATTCTCACCCCTTTGGCTATGAGTTTGGTTCAAATTATGTTGTAGGGGATGGAAGCTACAATGACAACGTGCATCAAGGTTGGGACAATCAAAGGTAGGAGGAACCTCAAGCTTATGGTCAACCATTTTGGCAACAACCTCCACCAATGTACATTGAGCAAGAGCCATTCCAAGGTGCATATCAATCCAATAGCTATGGTGGACCCCTTTGTAGTTACCAACAAGCCCTACCATATGCTGGTGAACACCCTCCACAACATAATCCTCAACCACCATACTCACAAGTCCCCTTGAACCAAACACCTCCATATGACCCTAACCCTTATCCACCATACCAACTACAATATGAACCTTACATAGAACCACCCCAATTCCAACACAATTATCCTCAAGAACCACTTATGAGCCCTTTCTCCCAACAAATGAACCTTCCTATCCACCCCAAGCTCCCATAGATGATACCTTTAGTATTATTCTTCAAGGACAAAGAGACCTTCAAAATTCAATCCAAGCTCTTATATCCCATATGGAACCACCCTTTACCTCCAATAATCAACCCTCAAGCTCTAGTGTACTTCCTTTTCCACCACATAATGATCTCTCCATCCTACCACCACCCTCCATGAAAGAACATCCATATCCATTAATCCAAGAGCAACATAATCCCAATTATGCTAGTGACATGGAATAAGAGAGAAGGGATCCTCTTAGGGACTTAATGGATCAGATTCACGCATCCATACTTCAAGAGAAGCAAGAGGAGGCCCAGAAGGTGGAGGTAGCAAAGACCCTTGAAGATGAAGGAATAATTGAAGAATTAAGGGAGGTTGAACAAGAGCAAAGTTCCATCATTGAAGAAAGTTGTCAAGAGGTGGAAGACATCAAGGAGGAGTTTGATTTTGTACTAGAGCAAGTGGAGAAAGCCGAAATTATCGAAGAAGATGAAGTGGTTGAAGACTTAGGAGATGCGAAATCTCCATGGAAAACTCAAGTCATAGAGCCTCCTTCCAAGACATTTGAATTTGATGTTGAGGAAGGTTGACGAGAGGACTTTTACCGGTAAAGAATTTCACAAAAATAATCGCGTTGTAAGTATAGTTTCTAAACCAACAGAAAATTCTTTCGTACAAAAGTTTGGTTGTCACAAGTAACAAAACCCAATAAAATTTATAACCGAAGTATTTAAACCTCGGGTCGTCTCTCAAAGAATTGCAGGAAAGTGTATTTATTATTGGTTATGAGTTTTCTGGAAAATATGGAGTTTGGGCAATGGACACAAGCATATGATTATAAATTAAAGCAATGAAAATTAAAAGAGATTTATATTATTCTAAATAAATAAAAAGCCTTGACAGGAGGAATGATTAATTAGAAGTTCTATCCTTGTTAGAATTTTCTCAAGTGTAGTATCAAAAGGTTGTTATTTTCACTTAGTTAACCCTTACTAAATAAAGGAAAGTCAAGTGATTGAGTTAACTCTTATTCGCAAATCCTAGTCCTCTCCCTTGGGAAGGTCTAGCGTTAGTAAATACAGAATTAGCCAACAACTTCCAATTTAACTAATCACTTGAGTATTCCAACTCAAGTGTCTCCTTTTAATCAACCCCCAAGTCAAGTTGGGAGTCTACTTTGTAATCATGCATACCATCTTTCTTGTTGGGAGTTTGGAATAGAAAAGAGACATGATAATGGAAATAAAATTGAAAGTAATTAAATAAATAATAAAATTGAGAATAAAAAAATTAAATTAGAAGAGAAATCAAATTAAAGGAACATTGAACCTGGAATCGAGAAGAAGCAATCCTAAAATTAAGAGAAATCCTAAATCCTAAATCCTAAGAGAGAGGAGAGAGCCTCTCTCTCTAAAAACTACATCTAAAACCTAAAATTGAGAATTTGAATGAATGTTGTGTCAATGTCGTATTCTCTCTATTGAATGGATGCATTCCCCCACTTTATAGCCTCTAATCTGTGTTTTCTGGGTTTGGATTTGGGCTGAAAAGGACCCAGAAATCGCTGGGGACGTTTTTCACAATTTTTTGCACGTAGCGTCCGTCACGCGTGCGCGTGGGTCACGCGTGCGCGTCATTTGGAAGTTTTTCTTGTCATGCGTACGCGTCAGTCACACGTGCGCATCACTTGTACTTTGCGCTAGGCATGCGTTCGCGTCGTCTACGCGTGCGTGTCGCTTGGGTTCTTCGTGAGTCACGCGTCTGCGTCATCCATGCGTGCGCGTTGCTTCCATTTCTGTCAAAACTTCATTTTCATGCGTTCCTTCCACTTTTGCATGTTTTCTTTCCATCCTCTGAGCCATTCCTGCCTTATAAAGCCTGAATACACTCAACACACATATCACGACATCGAATGGTAATAAGAGGGGATTAAACATAGAAAATTTAGGGCCAAAGAAACATGTTTTTAATCATAGAACAAATTATGGGAAGGAATTGTAAAACTATGCAAATAATATGAATAAGTGTGAGACTAGTGGATAAAATCCACTCAATTAAGCACAAGATGTACCTAGTGGTGCATCAAATCTCCCCACACTTAAACAGTAGCATGTCCTCATGCTAAGCTTAAGAGAAGCTATAAGAGTGAAAAGGAATGGTAAGACTTATGAAATGCAATGCAACCTATATATATGAATGCAACTATATGCTGAGATATTTCTATCTACTTGGTTAAAAGTAAATAAGTTCTCTAAGACAAACATAAATCAAATTCCACTAATTTAAATCATACAGTAAAGACAAGTAAACTTGTAAGAAGATAGTTCATGAAAGCAGGGAACATAAAATCAAGCATTGAACCCTCACTGGTAGTGTATATGCACTCTAATCTCTCAAGTGTCTAGGGTTGATCACTCTACTCTTCTCTAGTCATGCTTTCTAAAACTTTGTTCTTCATCTAACCAATCAACAAATATTTAATGTACTAATACAAATATCATGAGGTCTTTTCAAGGTTGTAATGGGGCTAAGATAAAGGTGAGGATATATATATATATGGCTAAGTGAGCTGAAATATGAATCTTTAATTAACCTAAGCTTTCACCTAACATACACACATACTCTATATAACTCTAAAATCATGCCTAGCTACATAACATATCAATACACATGGATTTTTAATTTTTTTGGTCTCACATGAGTAGGTACCCAAATTCTCAATATTTTATTAAAGTAAAAACATAACACATTCCCTTATTAACCCATGTTCCCACAGTTTTCTCACACTTAGTTGATACACAATCTCTATTTTAAGCTAACCAAAGATTCAATTGGGGTGATTACTTGTTTTTCCGCTTAAGGCTAGTGATGTGGTAAAATATAGAACAAATGGGGATTAAAAAGTCTCAAAGTGGCTAACAAAGGTAAATGGAAGGGTAGGCTATTTGGGATAAGTGAACAAAAACAAATGATGGCCTCAATCATATGCAAGCATGTAACACATTAAACATTGGACATATAGAATGGAACAAAACATAGATTACAATCATAGAGAAGAAAACACACAAGAATAAAATATTATGGTTAAATAATGTAACCATGTAATTAAGCTCAAATCTCACAGGGTTGTGTGTTCTTAGCTCTAAACCATGTTCCAAATATAAGATTCAAACAAGTTTTAATGAAAAGATTTTAATTTAAATTAGTGAATATTTTCAAAAATAGGGTTTTAAAAAGAACTTATTATTTTTCAACTAGGTAGAATATGCATAAAATCAAACAAACATGCAATTAAACATACAAATGCAATAATGAACTAACAAATAAAGTAAAATATTGGTGTTGAGAAGAAAATAACTAACCCATGGAAATCAATATCGACCACCCCACACTTAAAGATATTTTAGGATAGAGAAACTCTTTAAAAAGAGCTTTTGATAGAGAAGAAATAATTAAGGGATAAAAAAGATAGCATGCTCATATCATATCAAAATTCATAGTAAATTTAATATTCAGATATTGTAAAAATGTATCGTGTTTATTTAAAGACCAAAAATATTTGGTAACCAAAGAAAATTAGGCAAAAACAGATATACCTTGTCTTATTTAGCATTTATTAATTGTTGCAACAATTAATAATATTAAATAAGACAAATTCTATATTTTTTGTCTTCCTAATATTACTCAAGACTACCTTATTGTAAAACTAAGTTAAATATAATCAGTATATATGAAAGATATTCATATAACTAGAGAAAAATAATTAGGACTCTTAACTTATTTTGTTTATTACCTTTTTAATTATTAAATAATAAATTATTTATCTTTTTAAAATTTTTAAAATATAATATATATTTTAAATATTAAAAAAATAATTAAAAAGATAAATTAAGAGTAGACTCTCAATCATCGCTCATAAATAGTGGTGACAAAAAAGATCAAACTCGTCGTGTTATACCGCTAAAATCGCAAAAAAAAAGGTGGCTCAAACGAAATTTTGAATTTGTCAAAATTTAAAAATCCACTAAAACCGCATGCC
Organism: Arachis duranensis; assembly: GCF_000817695.3. Taxonomy (NCBI): domain Eukaryota; kingdom Viridiplantae; phylum Streptophyta; class Magnoliopsida; order Fabales; family Fabaceae; genus Arachis; species Arachis duranensis. The sequence goes on along the minus strand of NC_029774.3, from coordinate 57,247,968 downwards.
AAGGAAGCGCAGAACAAGCTGGTCCGGTGGGCTGTCATTCTTTTTCTTTTTTTAAAGATATTTCAATAACTTTACAAATTATATAAAAAGTTAAATAAAAAATCAGGATTTTTCACAAACTCTACCCACTAACAATAAACGCACTCACACATGCCACCCGCAGTCCATCTAACCCTTTCCTGACCTGAGTTTCAGTTTGGCTCCCTCCTCGGTCCTCACTCTTTGGCTCCTTGTTGTTCCGGTATTCATTGGGCTCCCTGCGTTTGTAACCTTGTCTCTTCCCTCATCAGTCTTCAGTCTTGTAGTGTATCCGTCACACAATCGCAGTTCGCGACGGCGCTGTGTCTCGTCCATACTATGTACTGTGTCTTCAGTCTCTCGGTGTATCCCTATTGTCGTCGGTCTCCCACGTTGCATGTCCCTGTCTCATCCCATCAGTCGTCACAAAATCGGAATTTCGGTAGTGCTGTGTCTCATCTCGCCTTTGTCCTGTCTTTCGCTCCTCCTCCTTTGGTTTTTGACGGTTCTATGTCTCTTGGACTTTCGACCATGCTCCTCTCTCTTCTTCTGTCTTTTGACGAGGCATATGTGGATCATATGTTTGTTTTGTCATTATTATGTTTGAGACTTTGGAACTTATTATTTATTAAGTTATTTTTATTATGATTAATTTCACATAAAAAAATTATTATAATTAATTAAAAATTTTTTATGGATTAATAAATAATTTAAGATATTATTTTATATATTAAAAATTAATTGAATAAAATAATTTTATTATAAAATAAAATAATCATTAATATATTAAATTAAATTTACCATAAAAAATTTTATTAAAAAATATTTCGAAAAAAAAAAGACGAACTGATCTTCTAACCCGTCAATTCACGTTTAAAACAAAATAGCAAATTAAATTCATATTAATTTAGCAGGGCCAGCCTGCCCGCTCCATATTTGGGCGGGGCACCCCTACTCGTAAATAAGATAAAAAGAACTTTGTATTGGATAGATGATACAGTCATGCTGATGCGGATTGCTGTTGGAAGGTAAGATGAATGTGGAAAAAGACAAAAAGACAAATATACATTGAATGGAGAATTGATAATTGGTTAAAATGTGTAGACTGTAGATAAATGAAGCACTGACCGAATGGAATTTGAGATGTGGAGTTGGTGACTCATCCTAATGGCATGTGATCATGTGCTGGAGATCACATTGTAATTGTATGTACAAATTATTAATTAATTATTGTTAGTCATGACTTCATGGGATATCACCACTATTCACAAAAGTCGGAATGTTTTTCTTGATTGATCTTGTGAGTCACCCACACGCACTTTCCTATGCACGGTCCTATCCTTTCATCTATATGCATGTCCAAAAATTTATTTTAAATATGTTTCTTATTTTATAAAATATTTATTTTTATTTTTTTTATTTATCAAATTTAAATTTTATCTATTTCCGTTTTTACCATTTGTTTGCTTTATTAGTATTGATATAGTAGATTAAATTTTAGTATAATATGTTTTGTTATGTCATTACTTATAAATTAACTAAAATATTAAAATAAATAATTTTAAAATTTGATTACATCATAACAAAAATTAAAAATTAAAAGAACTAAACAAAAAAAATTATGTTTTATGAATAGTTTTATTTTGTAATTTTAAAAAGAATTCTGTTACATATTAAATCTTTTTGATAATCAAATTCAATTAAGTTGACTCTAATCTAACAAAAATAACATTTATTACATGCAGCGTGTACACATGCACACTTTACTAATGCAAACATATCCTCCTCCTCCTCGGTTCCTCCTCCTCCTCCTCCTCTTCCTCCTCTTCTTTATTCTTCGTATTCTTCCTTTTTTTCTTCGCATTAAAATTAAAAGAACTAAACAAAAAAAATTATGTTTTATAGATAGTTTTATTTTGTAATTTTAGAAAGAGTTCATCTATACATCCAAGTCTTTTTGACAAATCAAATTCAATCAAGTTGACTCCAATTTTCTTTTTTTTTTCTTCGCATTCCTCCTTTTTCTTCGCCGTGTTCCTTTTTCTTCTTTGCGTATTTTCTCTCTATCATCTTTCTTTTATTGCTGTTGTTGTGGCCCTTTTTTCTTTTCTTCTTTTCTTTTAGTAATTTTGCAACATTGATTTTTCTTCTTTTTTTTATGTTATTTCTCCTAAGAAAGTAAAATAAGAAGAATTATGAGAAAATGAACGAAGAAGAAGAAGATGAAAAAGAAAAAGCAGAAGATGAGGAGAAAGGGAAAAAATTTTGAATTATGCATAACTTATCATAATAAAAATACACCGAAAGCATTCCAAAATAAACCATATTATAATTCAAAATACACCAAAATTGAAAACACTTAATTGACAGTCTGAACTTGAAAATATACCGAAAGCATTCCAAAATACACCAATTTATAATCCAAATACACCGAAACGGGAATAGACAGATTCATCAAAATAATTCGATTTAAAATAATAATCCACTTGCCCTAATTCAATTGACAGTCTAAACTTAAATCATTCATTATTTTAAGGGCAATTTACCAATTTAAAATGATTGGATGAATCCTTTACCAGATTACAACATTTGGAAATTGCATACCAATTTGTCTTGTTTGAGTTTATATAGAAACCGTGGGAGCCAACCACGGATTCCAAATGCACATAAACCGTGGGAGGTAGCAGGGTTTTATGAGTTGGAAATGCACAATGTATACCGTGGTAGGCAGCCACGGTTTACACTTTATTAATGAAAAGCAGAAACCGCTGGAGGTAGCCACGGTTTATGAAGAAGAAAAAGCATAAAACGTGGCTGGCAACCACGGTTTATGAAGGGCATTCAATGAGCATAAAACCCTGTAACCTAGCACGGTTTATGTATAATGAAAATCTATATATATTCGAGTGAGAATGTAGTTGCTGAGGAGATCATTATCACAATGTCAAGTGAGGAAGAGTGTGTTCTTGTCTTAGTGCATTGCTCTGGAAAAATTAAAAAAAGCAAAAAATATGGTGTGAAGTTCACTGATAGAGAACCGTTGAGTGTATTTGTTAGTTCGTCAAACAGTTTGTCTGATTTGAAGAGCACCATCTTGCAGAAGCTTGGAGTTTTTGGGAGCAAGGTTGTGAAGAAGATCTTCTACAAGATTCCCATCGCTGTAGTTTCCAGCGGTGTGATGTATGATACATTCGTGTTAGGGGCTGACGAAGATATTAGGGTTCTATTTCATTGCGTGAGGAGTTTTCCTGAGGTCAGAATACACGAGTTGTATGCGAAGTTGGAGGTAACTCTGGATAGTTCTGGGGCATCGGCTCCTGTTCATAGCTCGACTGCCGCAGGCAGTGCGTCTTGCTCGGCACCAGCAAACCGGTTTTCTGTTCCGCAGGTTGCCTCTCCTTCGTTTGCGGCTGATCTGGTACCAGCGGTTGCAGTTCCTACTGCACGTTCCCCTAATGAAGGGGTCCTGCAACAGGCATTTCTGGGGGAATCAGGTCGTGCCACAGATGATGAACATCAAGAATTCGGGGAACCTGATCGAGTAGAGAATGCAATGCGGGACGATGACTCTGACCAGGAGCCTGTAAATATATTTGGGGACAGCGACGATGACACCGGTGCCAATCCACAAGCACAAGAAGGTCCTTCAAGTTCCGGCACACAGCATTACCCTCCACACTTCTCGACGTTAAACTTGGAGGCTCTGGGTGAACATACGGCCGGAGTTGCTACAGTAGGTGGTTCGTCAACCGAATTTCAGATTGGGCAATCCTTCCAGAGTAAAGAAGAAGCTGTTCTTAGTGTGAAGGACTACAGCATCCGTCGAGGTGTTGAGTACCGAGTGTTGGAATCGGACCATTTGAAGTATCATGGAAGGTGCAAGGATTTCGGCAAAAGTTGTAGTTGGCTGATTCGGATTTCGCTCCGTGCACGGAAGGGAACTTGGGAGGTTAGGAGGTACAACGGTCCCCACACTTGCTTAGCAACATCTGTTTCCAGTGATCACCGTCAGCTTGATTACCACGTTATCTGTGCGAGGATTTTTCCGTTGGTTAGTGCGGATGCTGCAGTACCGATCAAGGTCTTGCAACAAGCGACTGAAGCTGATTACGGCTTCAAGCCCAGTTACCGGAAGGTTTGGAAAGCAAAACAGAAGGCAGTTGCACAAATATATGGAGACTGGGAAGAGTCTTATGCCGAATTGCCACGTTGGATGCTAGGCGTGGAGTTGACGATGCCCGGGACAGTTACTGTGTTGCAGACGTCATGTGGCAGCAAATTTCAGCCTTTCTTTCAAAGGTAAAGATGCGAGAAGAATGCTGGTTAATGCTGCGTACGCAAAAACTGAGGCGGAGTTCTATTACTGGTTCGACATCATGCGTACTGAGAATCCGGCAATGTGTGATTGGGCGAACCGGATGGAGTATGAGAAGTGGACGCAACACCAGGATAGCGGTAGACGGTTCGATTGCACAGGATGGGAACTCAAACATCCTCCCCATAGCATTCGCCCTTGTGGAGGGAGAAAATGCCGAGTCATGGGCATTTTTCTTGTCCAACTTGAGAAGGCATGTGACTCCACAGGAGGGTATCCTTGTTATCTCGGATAGGCATAACGGTATCAAGTCTGCACTAGAGGATCCCGTGAATGGTTGGCTGCCCCCACGTGCTTATCGGGCGTACTGTATCCGTCATGTGGCAGCAAATTTCAGCATTTCTTTCAAAGGTAAAGATGCGAGAAGAATGCTGGTTAATGCTGCGTACGCAAAAACTGAGGCGGAGTTCTATTACTGGTTCGACATCATGCGTACAGAGAATCTAGCAATGTGTGATTGGGCGAACCGGATGGAGTATGAGAAGTGGATGCAACACCAGGATAGCGGTAGACGGTTCGGGCACATGACAACAAACATCAGTGAATGTGTGAACTCCGTCTTGAAGGGAACTCGCAACCTCCCGGTCACGTCGTTAGTTAAGTCCACATACGGAAGGCTTGCTGAGCTATTCGTTATCCGGGGACAAACAGCAGAGGCGCAACTTGGAGCTGGACAAGAGTTTTGTCAGGCATTGGTCAAGGGTATTGAAAGGAACATAAGAGAGTCAAGGTGCTTCACCGTCACGTTGTACGACAGGCACCAGTCGGAGTACACGGTTGCTGAGACGACACCGACTGGAAACTTCTCCTTGGGTAGCTACAGAGTCTCGCTGAAGGATCACACATGTGAATGTGGGTACTTTCAGGCCCTCCATTATCCATGCTGTCACGCGATTGCTTGTTGCGCCCACTCCCGGCTTAATTGGGCAGCATATGTGCATGAGGTGTATCGTATGAGTGAGGTGTTCAAAGTTTACAGTAACGGGTTTGTTCCGCCCATACCAGAAGGCCTATGGCCACCATATGCCGGGCCTACTATCATTCCTGATCCTAACATGAGGCGAGCCAGGGAAGGTCGGCCGAAGGCAACTAGGATCCGCGGTCCCATGGATCGATCTTCTGAGAACCAGCCCAAGCGCTGTGGCCTCTGTCGACAGCCAGGTCACACGCGGAGGAACTGTGGCCAGCGAAGAGATACTGCTGGCGGGGATCATTAGGATGTATTATTTAGGTTGAGGATGGGTTATCAATGTATGTTTAATTTCAGTCTTATAAGTAGCATTGGTGTTATTCATATGTTTATGTATCGTCATGTAAGAATATTTGTTTCTTGACTTGGTATATTAAGACAGCCTAATTTACTGTTAATGTCATTGTGTTGTTTAGACAAATAAAGTAGAAACGACTAGATCATTAATCATACTTAATAGTGAGATACATCAATTTAAGATACAACACCAGAAAGCATAATAAATGTTTAAACATTAATCCTAGTACATAATGAAAGAAAGTACATAGACAAATGGAAAATACATAGCTAACTAATCAGAGTCCTTGATCGTGTCACTGTCGTCATCGTGCAACTGACCAATAAGGTGACCTCCAGTGCCACATAAAGGAGCACGACGAGCCCTCCGTGGTCTCTCATCCACCTGTGGCACCTGTGCCTGTGGCGGAACTACGCTGAAAGCCGAAGCTGGGGTACCTCCCAACGCGAACCATGGGTCCAATGGTGAAGGCGCAGGCTCGTTCAGGTCAACCGGCAAACCTGGCTGTACATCCTGAACATGTGGCTGGTGCTCAGCAAACTGTGAATGTCCCTCATCCATCTGTGGCCTATAATGAGTGCCATCATCCTCCCCCAAGATGTCTGCTATATCTCTGAAGAACTCTGACT
>NC_029774.3:57207422-57240706 GCF_000817695.3 Arachis duranensis | reverse complement strand
TCAGTAGCATCTGCTGGCAAAACCCGAAACCGCTCATGGAACCATGTGTAGCACACTGTCATCTGCTTCACTTTACTCTGCGGAGGTAACTCCCCAAAAAGCTCACGGAACCACTCCCATGCCGGTCTTCCATTTTCCATGAAATTCTCAAACTCACTAAGGCACCCACTCACAGGCTCACCATCAATCGGTAAACCCAGCTGATAGGCCACGTCCTCCAAGGTGACCGTACACTCCCCAAAGGGCATGTGAAATGTGTGGGTCTCAGGACGCCACCTCTCAATGAATGCGCTAAGTAGAGGCTCATCAACCCAGAACCACTGACTGTTCAGCCTAGCCAAGTGATATAAGCCCGCCGTCTCTAGATACGGTATGATACGCTCGTGTAAAGGCATATTCTGTTGTCTTCTCACACCACTAATAACCCTAGCAGGCTGTAAAAAGATAGATAGCGAACTCTCAACAGACAACAACAGCAACAATTTACAGTAATATCAATAAAAAACCCTAAGCATAACAACAATAGAGAAAATAACACTAACAATATTACTAACACGTAAACCTAAAAAATTAATTGTACCAATAATATAAATTACAAATTCAATAAATATAAAATACTCACTATCATGATAACAGCAAAAAATTCTATTATAACTGTTAAAATATTAATTTAACATTTACCATTAATGATAAGAACATTAAACAAAAAATAATAATAAAAAGCCGGTTTAACCAACCTCTTGGTCGATAAATCCAGCCACATGCGCAACGCGGTTTAACCGGTACATCCGGTCTTCTTCTTCCATCGGTTCTCCACTAAACCGGTTCAACTTCTCAAACCAGCAACTTAACAAAAAAAATTTTTTTTCCCTCTCTCACCCACCAACCTTCTCCTCACTCACAAATCTCACAAATGATCCGCCCTCACCAGCCACGGCTTTGCTATTTATACTACTCACTCATAAACCGTGGCTGCCTCTAGGGTTTTATGTTCGAAAGCATTTACTCATAAACCGTGGCTGCCTACCACGGTTTATGCTTTACATTCTCTTCACGTAAACCGTGGCTGCCTACCACGGTTTACATACAACATGTTTTGATCATAAAACCTTCCTACCTCCCACGGTTTATGTACATTTGGAATCCGTGGTTGCCTCCCACGGTTTCTATATAAATTGATTCAACGCAAAATGGTAACCAAATTCCAAATGTTGTAATTTGGTAAAGCTTTCAACCAATTGTTTTAAATTGGTAAATTGCCCTTATTTTAATATTGTATTTTTTTTCTTTTTTTCTTATTTCTTTTTTTCTTTTAGTTGAATTAATGTAGGTTCATCATTTTCCTAGTAATTTTGCAGCATTATGTATTTTTTTCTTCTTTGTTTAATTTTTTTATTTTTATTCTTGTTAAGAGAGTAAAACAAAAAGAAACTTGAGAAGGTAAAACAAAAAAAAGATGAATAAGAAAAAAAACATGATGATGATGGAGAAGAAGAAGAAGAAGAAGCAGAAGATGAGATAATTATGCAGAACTTATCAGAATAAAAATATACAAAAAGCATTCCAAAATAAACTATATTATAATTCAAAATACACCAAAACTGAAAACGAAACATATTCACCCAGCTTCAATTGACAGTCTAAATTTGTAAATACACCAAAAGTATTTTCAAAACCAATTTATAATCCAAATACACTGAAACGGGGACTGACAAATTCTTTAAAATAATAATTCAATTGAAAATTATAATCCACTTCACCCTGGTTCAATTGACAGTTTGAACTTAAATTATTTATTGTCTTTAAAAATAAAATACCTGTTCAAAACTGATTTCACTGCTTGATTTCAAAAAATTTGATCCAAATCAAAGAGCATTGATCTCGAAAGAAAAGAACACAGAGAACAAAGAAAACATAGAGAAGGAAAAGAAACATAGATAACGCAGAGATGGAAAAGAACGTAGAGATGGAGGAGAACATAGAGAACACAGAAAACGTTGAGAAAATTCAAAAAAAAAAATCTGAACTAGAAAATACATCGAAAGCATTTCCAAAATACACCAATTTATAATCCAAATACATCGAAATGGGGACGGATAGATTCATCAAATAATACAATTCACCTTAGTTTAATTGACAGTCTAAACTTGAATTATTCATTGTCTTTGAAAATAAAATATCTGTTTAAAACTAATTTCACTGCTTGATTTTAAAAAATTTGATCCAAATCTTCAAATAAGATAAAAATCTTCAAATAAGGTAAAAGAGCATTAATCTTGAACGAAAAGAACGTAGAGAATAAAAAGAATTTAGAGAAGGAAGAAAAATATAAAAAATATAGAGATAGAAAAGACCATTATATATAGAGATAGAGGAAAATGTAAAAAATGTAAAAAATGCTGATAAAATTTGAAAAAGAAAACTAAATTTGCATGAAAAAGGAAGTTATATATATTTTCACACGTTAAAGTCAAAAGTTTATTAAAGATAATAGTGTGTGGAGGTAAATTACGTTAAAACTATTTGGTTGAATTTAGTTGATTAAATGACTTGATTGTAAAATTTTTTTTTTCTTAAAATAATCTTTTCCCATCTCAATGAATACTCTCTATGGAATCTGAATTTAAATTTGTGTTTTATATTTACGGGAGACTAAACTACTTATGATAATCTAACTTGTTTGTTATGCTTATCAAAATGCTGATGATAAGTTTCTAACAAGTTATCATATTGGATGAGGCTTCATCATTTTTTTAAATTAATATTATATACACTTTTGAAAGATAGAAATATTGACTGAATAATAAATTAATCAGGTTGAGTTACGTGCGCTGACGAACGAATTTGAAATACAGATAAGTTTAGGAGTTTAACTTTTTTATGTAAATTTTTTTCTTTTCTTTTGTCACCATATAATAATTGAAGAGAAGGATCGGATTACTCCTACAATTTCTAAAATTAAAAGCTTAAAGGAATTCAATAATGAAGAATGGAAGTGTGATTACAAAAGGTGAGGAGCAAATGGGCCTAACTGCTATTACTTACCTCGTATGTACAAGTACAACCTGTCCTATCAAACTTAACAAACTTATTCCCTATTCTGTTGTTCCACTTGAAAGCCGGATCTGAATGGCTGGATTTATAAAAATTAAATCAGGCTGGGATATGTAACATTCTATCACACAAATTCTTATACTATAGTCATAAATAAAATGTGATAAGACATTATGACACTTAAAAATAAAGATACATAAATAATATTCAAAAGAATATAATATAACTAAAAATCTGTGAAAAAAAAATAAACAAATACGACAACTGTTATCACATTTGAAACGTTAAAGTAAGAGAAAACGTGATTTACAGAACAAAAAAGATATATAAGTATATACATAACATTTAGAATAAGATACATAATAAGTACTAGTCTCGACCTGTAAAAAAAAGACCGACTGAAATATTACAAACTAGAAGTGTACAAAATAACATCTTATTTTTCCAAAAATATAAACCTCTAAGAGAATACAATAATAAGTTTCAAAAGTAGAGAATAATATTAAGTATCAAAATAAATTCAAAAGAGTCTTCTTCGCTTCATTAAAGAGAATCTTGCACAGTCAGCGAGGTACTTCATGTCCTGTATTTGAAAAACAGATATTTCCACAACGGGTGAAAACTCGAAAGTTCTAGTATGATAATAATTCCAAATAAAGACTACATAAAAAGACATGAACCCACTAGGCAATCCTAACCATTGGCGGGATAAACCTCGTGAGTGGGACCATGCCATTGTCCTCACTGTGGGTGGGATAAACCTCCGTCCCCACAACATTTTCTTTCGATTAACCAAGGATTTATCTAAAAATAATTCAACTTAATTCATTATATTCTTTTCCAGTGTAATAAACACTTATTAATCAATTATTCAACTCCATATGGAGGTTAGAGAGGGTTATAAACAGATTGAAAATGTTAAACAGATAAAAATCAACATTTTAGAAATTCTGCACAGTCGTGCGTACACACGCTTCGCATGTACACATGGTAGTTGAATTGGGTCATTTGCAAATTTCAACATCGTGCGTACGTGGCCCTTATGCATACACGCGAGTCCAGAGCTATGCGTACGCGCATGGTGTAACACTTTTACTATCAAAATGTCACGCATCCGACTGTGCCATTTTGGTTGTGAGGATATTACGACGACTTCTATATACTTAATAATAAAATCGGAGCCTTTAACTCGAAACTGTATCACTGTTTTTTTTTTTTTGAAAAATTGAAAATTCTTTTTCTTTTTACAAACATGCATATATAAAAAAAATCAATCACTATATATATATAAACATACAAGACTTCTTATACAAGTAACTTATAAATATACTAGACATACATATATCATTACAAGTCACGACTCCCTTCCGTCTTACAAAAATATATAACAAAGCAAGGAAAAAACTATAAATTACGAACTACAATTAAACAAACTAAAATCTAAAAACAAGAGATAAATTCATAAGAAATCCTTGAATTTCAAAGAAAAGTTAGAGATTCTCTCTCTAAAATTTAAGGTCCTAAACCTAAAAAAAGAAAGAAAAAAGAGTATGTTTGGTGTAATGTGTCCTTTCCCACTTTGTCTTGGCTTCCAAATACCATTAGATACAATTGTTGGGGCCCTTAAAGAGTCCAAAACGTGGATGCACGTGCTTCATTAATCATGGAATGTAGATTGGCATCGTGCACACAAGAAAAGCTCGCGCACGTGAGATTATCGTTCATGCTAGGAAATGTTTGCGCAAGATTCTTGTTTTTGCGAGAAAATCTCGTTTAATTGAGCTACCAAACAGCTTCTCTTTCGAATTGCTTTCCAAATTTGCGTTTTTGCTTCATTCTTTTCGATCCTTTGAGGCTACTGATGTACCTAATCCTGAAACACTTAAAAAATATCATCACATCATCAAATGTCATAAAAGATAGTAAGAAATTAATAATTAGGAGCACAAAAAAGTAGATTTTTCATTACAAAAAATTAATCTCAAAAGGTTCTATTCGTAGGATCGAAATAGTCCCAAGGTATGATGTTAGTTTGTTCTAGAGTCAAATGGCAGGGGAATGTTTTGATGAGGCCCAACTCTTTTCCATTCATGTCAATTTGATGTTCTTTCCAAAACCATTATAAAGTATTTCACAAAATTTTTACCTTTCCTTAAGTTGTTACGCTGAAATTACTTTTTGAAAATTTTACCAAGTTATCTTCGACGGCATCCTAAGAAGTGATCAACCCGGGAGCCAGAATCGAATAAGTCAAAGCTAAGGTCAACAATCTGACCATCTTGGACAACTTTAAAGTCACCAATCCGGGACACGTTGAAATTGGGAGAAAGAGAGGAGACTTGCGACTTCAAACTTCCTTAGTAGTAGAAATAGCCTCTTTCACATTCTTTACGATCTCTTTGTTCCCTTTCTTTAAACTATTCGCCACATCTTCGGCGGCCTTCGTCCTCTTTTCAGCCTCCTTAGTACGACATTTAGCTTTGAAAATTTTCACCCTCAGAGTTGTCTCAAGGTTGACAAGGTGCTGAATCTCATACTCAATTTCCTTCAGATCCTTTTCTGCTTTGGCCTGGCAATCTAGGCCGCCTCTTTCTCAGAACGGGCAATCGTCAGGTCAGTTTGAACCTAGTGTAACTTTCCATCCAGCAAATGAGATTGACCTAGGACCGACTCCGCCTTGCGAATAATCATTGCCGAGTGAAGCAGAAAATGATAGACCCGCTTCGCTTGTGCAACAAGGTCACAATCAGCAAAGTAATCCTCCGTCCCAGGAAGCAAATGCTCGTCAATAAAACTGGGGACATCGAAAACTTTCTCTATAACAGTTGGAAAGGCAACCTCTTTTCTTTTGCCGCTCCCTACTTTTGCTTTTCTCTTTATACAAAGTTCAGGATTCAGGATCTCATGGAGGTCTTCATCCCCGATTTGAGAGTTCGCGACCACCTGGGTTCTGTCTTCACCGGCTTCCAATGTCGCGACCTCTGCGGATTGGAGCTAAACCTCCTCCTCCTCCTCATCCTCCACCTCAAGGAAGGTGACCTTCAAATTCTCCCTAGTCATTTTTCCCCGACCATGCTAATTGCAAAAAGAAAATAATACCTAAGAATCACAATATTAAAGAAAATAAAAATAGAAGCTAAAACACCTACCGACATACTAACGATCGGCCTCTCGATCACCCATCATAAGTAATCTTAATAAGATAATCTATGCCAGCCTCATAGTTTCTATACGTCGGGAACTACCACTCCCCTTCTAGTGTTAACCAGAAAGAATGGTGCCCCTTGTCGGTCTCATTTTGAAATACTCCTCATTAAATCCGTGAAAGGAATCCTCAAAGAGACCAATGATCTTTCGATTTTGTACGGCTCGGAAGGACATAACCCCTTCTTAATTTTACCCTCTGATTCAGCCAATATGCTAGAAAAATTAAAGGAAAACCTCCACCACTGCTAGAATCTGAAGATACTCGAACACAAGCTCAAAATGCCTAATAGTTACCCAGCTATTAGGATGGAGCTGCAGGGGAGAGCCACTATATTAGTTCAAGAGGGCCACGACAAAATTCGAAAAGGGGGAACAAGCCCCTATGGCAGTGAACATGGGTTTGTTGACCCTTATCCGGTATTTGAGGTGTCGACAAATCAAGTAACGGACACACTCCTGCAGGTCGGGGAGGGAGAGTTCGTAATACTTCTCTTCCATGCTTCCACCACAAATCGCATCATATGAAAAGATGAGTCTCCAGGGCTGAGGATCATCTCTCCTTTGCACCATACCTACACTTGGGGACACCACCACCATAAGCCTAATGAAAGGTACTACAAAGCGAGGGAATCTAAAACTAGAAAAATGTAAAGAAAAATTAGCCTAATTTCAGCAAAGAGGTTGTGGCAGCCCTTCTCTAACCTATCAAAATAGCCACACCAAACGTTCTTACCCATTACGCTGCTAAACCAGTAAAACAATGAGAAACAACGAAGGCAAAATAAAATTCTTACTCAAATATCGACAAAGGTAACTACAGAAACCAGTGGCAGAAGCGACACAGCAAGTAGGCATGACCAAATGCCAGCAAAAGCAATGTCATCCCAGAAACATCAACCGCAACCCCAAAAATAGAGAAAAACGACAGAATAAAGAAAGAAACAGGAACAAGAATGATGAAACTAGGAAAAGAAAATTGGGGAAGAGAAGTAGAGTTAGGAAACTGAGAAGGAAAGTAAAATGGAGTAATTAAAGCAGTTCTTCAAACAAATACACTCCAAAAAGTGCAAATGCAAAAGGGCCTGATAGCAAAATAGTAAAATCTTCATAATAGCATTAAATGAGTCTATTTACATCAACTGACGTGATGCCTCAAAAGGTGCACGCACAATTACCCAGATCAGAAATCTTTAGGAGATCGCTCACTACTAGTAGACCTACCAGGGAACTGGGCACCCGAACCCACAGAAACGCGCCGTCACTAGGATAAGGCATGCCGCGTTTAAGGGACTATTATAAGAACGAATCCCGGCCTCAACAACCTAATGATAACTCGGCCACCAAGCCTGAATCATTCCTCTCGAGCCTAAAATCCCAACACCTCCAATTTGACACATCACTAAATGATATTTGAATTCAAATATTGATGAGCCGAAATTGATACGCTCGTACTATTGATAAGTGTACCAAATTGTATAAATTAATACCACAGTTAGTGAATATCATTTTTACGAGGATTAATGGATGGCAAACAACGTCTAATTATATCTCTAATTAGATCAATCACACCTTGATAAAAGGGAATTGATTCCAGACTTGGAATAAGAATAGTGAAGGAAAAAGTGGAGGGACGAAAGAAAGTTTAAAGAATTTGAAAGAAATCAAGATAGGGAATGTTAAAGCATAGTTGTCAGAACCAAACCGGTGAGGTTACTGGGTCACTGGGTTATTGGTTCAACCGGTGGGTCACTGGTCGAACCGGTTAACCCGGTATAATTAAGTAATTATGTAAAATTTAATTATTTTTTCTTTATTATAAGTACTTTTATTTTTTTTTATAAAAATAATAATTATTTTCAAATTTTAATACTTTATTAATTAATTTATATTTATTGTATTATTGTATTATTATAAGTAAAAACTTACATACAGTTAATTTTCATGTGAAGTTGATATTTAAAAACAGTTGGATAATTTGACAAGTTTAACTAAATATCATCTAACGATTTTCAACTATCAACTTCATACGAAGACAACTGCATGTGAGTCTTTACCAAGTGAGTTTATAACTAAAATTAAAATAAAATAAATAAAAGTAAACTATTTGATGAAAGATATCTATATATATATATTATAATTTGCATATATATTAATGAAAATCAACACAGTTCAGCGGCACAGAGAGGTTTTGATTTTCCAGCAGATAGGGGTTTGAACCCCATATCACACATTTTGGATAATTTGCCTTTCAAACGGTTCGGTCAGACCGGTCTTATCGAGTTTGACCGGTTCTCACCGGTTTACTCCGAGTTTGACCGGTTCGTTCCGATTTTATACCTTATACGGTCCAAATATCAAATCGAACCGATACTAGGTCCGGTTCACCAGTTTTCCGGTCGAACCGGCCGGTCCAGTCCGATTCTGCTAACTATGTGTTAAAGGCTTTCGGGATGCTAAATCCTTTGGGAATAGTAATAATTGTGTGTTTAAGACTTTGATTTATGCAAAATTTTTTTATAACAAATCATTTATAATTAAATTCTAATGTCTTGGCAATCTAATTTCTCTAAACTTAATTAATCGCCAATATCTTGGTCAATTAGTCAAGAGAAGTGGTTAAGAACGGTTTCAATTTTAAGCCATACAATTTTCAAAGACTATCCCTAAATGAATTAAATATCACATAATCAAGAACTAATTCTAAAATCAATGAAGATTATGAGATGAGTTTCAATATATTAATCCATAAAGAAATAAAATAGAGCCCTTAATCTTTAACAATGGAGGATTAATTGCTCATGATAAAAAAGAAGAAAAATAAACTAGAGAGAAGTGGTGTGATCCGTGATATGATATAATATCTCTTGTGAATATTGTTCACTTATTTATATCTAACTTCTTAATTAATTCAAATTCAAAAATTAATCTAATGTTATCTTTTAAAGAGAAAGATAACTTATTTAAATTTAAATATAATATAATATAATTCTAACAACCAAATCTTATCTTTTTAGAAGAGGTTGTTATTAATTAATCACTTAAATTTTGAATTGAATTGAAGCTTTCTAGGAGTTGGTTATGCATTGGTGCCGGGCTTGGTGGAGTGGCGTTGGGCTTGAAGCAATTTTGAAATCCTCAGAGTGAGAATTGCACTTGGTGCCGGGCACCCAATACATAGAATTTGTAGTGGGGTTGGATGCCATCTCTTTGTGTTGGGCTTGAGGCAATCTTTGAAATCTTGGGAGTGACAAAGCCACTTGGAGCTGAGCTTCAAGTCCTTATGCTGGGCGCCACTTCTTTGATGCTAGGCACCACTTCTTTGATGTTGGGCGCCACTTCTTGGTTTTCTAGGCAGTGGGCTTGTCCTCTTTGGGCCTACGCCTTCAAGTTTGTTTTTACGTTGATTTTTATTCTGATTTGTTTAATTTTGGTTTAAAAAATTAATTATTCTAATACAACTCCAAATATATGATTAGTTATCAAAACATTATTAAACATAAGAATTTGATTCAAAAAATAAGAAACCAATGAAAAAGAAGTTTAAAAAATGATTAAGATGACATGTCATCAAATATCCCTTATCTCCTAATATACAGAGAAAAAAGATAGATATCAAACTTATATAAAGAGGAACCTGCAGCTCCCCCATATTCGTTACACACATCTACCTTCATTAATTCTATTTCTGAGATTCATTTTAACTTGATCGTCGAAGTATCTTTACAGATCACACCCCACCTTTTTCTCAATTAGACCGAAAATCATAAAAATCACCAGCTCAAAGAATAGCAGATCTCAATATATTAGACAACTCACAAGCAGTTGTCTTTTAATTTAAAAGACCTAGTGTAATTTTTAGAGGATTTGAGAGTAATTATGATCTTTTATATTAGAATAATATGTATATAATTTATGATTTTGTGAATTAAAGAATGCTGGTTTGAATGAATTATATGTATATTCTATCGCTTTTTTAACGTGTCCTAATTTTATTCTTTTATGTAAGATTATTAAAAAAAGATATTTAGCTTTTTTTTAATGTAATTATGAAATAAAAAGGTATTTACCTTATGTTTACGGTTTTTTTTTAAATTGTGATCATAATTCATTCTATAATAATAATTCTTAAAAACGGTAACCATAACTTATTATATGGTTATCGTTTTAAACTATAACTATAAATAAAAAAATTATAATAATGGAGTTATGGCCACACTAAAATAGGTCACAATAAAAAATTATGACCTAAAATCATCAAGAATAATAATAATAGATTTATAGTAATGATTTTCAGCTATGATCATAATTTTAAAATGTGACTACCAAAAATATTGAAGTGAATTTATGTGTTATTTGTAATTTTTTTGTGCTATAAGTAAAAGTTTATATGCTTTATAACAAAATTTATGTGCATTATTGTAACAAAATTTCTATGCTGAAAAAGTGGAAACAAAAATATATGTGATGGACGGGCGTTTTTTTAGTTGGGGTTTACCAACCGCCCACTCCCACTTCTCCGTATACACATTTACTAATACCACCAACCAATATTAAATTTGCACCTAATTATACACCAGTTAAAAAATAAAAAAAGAAAAACTTTTGATAGTAGGGGGGATAGTTATGCTCTAAAGTTGGAAAGGTGCATCACCTAACGATCATAAGGTTCTTAAGTTCGACTGGGTTATGATCATTGCTTAGTTCACCCTTTGTTGATTACACGCATTCCGGGGACTCAATAATAGATCTCTGGTTTGTCTGAGAAAGGATTGATGAAATCTGATTTGGGAGACATCGAATGTCGACGATTATGAGTGTGATTGGTTTCTAATAATCATAGGTGGATCTTTGTTTGTGAGGATTATCCAATTATATTATTGTTGATCCTGATTTCTCAAGTTGTGTTTCAGTTAAATAAGTTTAGTTTTACATGTCACAACTTGCATCAGCATAGTTGATCTAATGCAAAGGTATTGTGGTTTTATAGATGAAACTGGCGAGCTTGACAGGGTTGATCCTGGGGTTTCTGTCGATCTATTTCTTCATCGGATGAATATAGGTAAATGAGTCACATTCTTAGAATATGCCTGCATCACTTGATGATGATTAAGCTAATATATTAAGCGGATAATTGAATTTTGAAGTTTTAGTCGATGTGTTTAGTTTATCTAATACAGGTTAATTTAAGTCTATCCTTACAAAACATTTTCAACAAAGTTGTTTATTTAAAGGCCGTTGATTTCCAAATTCAAAATAGTTTCATCTTTGGTATTAAGCTCTGAGCACTTGCCTATACTAAGGAAAATTATATGGGTAGTTAGATTTCATGTTAGGGAGTGATTAGAACATAGTGCCTAACCAATGGATTACATTGTATTGAATAAATTAACCACACATGCAGATCTATAACAGTATTAAAATCCTATAATCCGATTTACATTTCACACACATACATTTTGTGGCAATTATTTGTGTTTTTTTTTTATTAGTAAATAGAATTCAGTTTACTCTTTAATAATTCTCCACGCCAATAAATGCTTGTTATAAAATGAGTTATATATCTCCTGATAACCATATGTCCCATGTTACACTGAATTTAGCTGAAAGTGCGTTTCATGGTACTGTGATGATAGCCAATTTGACGATCAATGGATTGAAAGCACCAATCTACTTCAGTTTAATAAATATTGATGAATAGGCCTTGTTTCGGGTATGCTATACTAAGTAATTTAATGGACATGCGTTGTCTAATTATAGTTAAATCAAAATTTGGTTAAAACAAAATTGGTAGTTGCTATCTAGCAGTTATCAGAATTGAACTGGTAATTAATCCGGTCATGCGACTGGATCACTAGGTCAATAGTTCAACCGATGAGTCACTAATTTATCCGATTGATCCGGTCATAATTAAATAAAAATATAAAATTATAAAAATAAAAATAAAAATGAAAATAAAAATAAAAATTAAATGCATGTTTTCAAAATTTATATTAATGATTAATCAAATATCAATTCTTAGATATCATTTATGGTGCAAAAACAGATAATAAATTAGTTATTAGTACAAAATACTTTCTCAATTTAAATGAACGAGAGAAAATAAAAGATAACATAATTAATATCAATATATCAATTCGTTTGTATATTAAGTATTGTTACTTGTTTAGTATCCATATCAATCCATATTTAAAAGGATAAAAAAATAAAAATTCATTCATGGTTTATTATATATTTAATTTTTGTAACATATATTATGATGAAGCAAGATGACACAATCGCAAGGTAGAGGGGCTCATACAATGGTTCAGTGGCACACAGGTGCATGATGGACCTACACCGGTTTGATGTGGTCTAAAACTCGAATCGGTCAATTTTTAACGAATTTTACTATTATTGACCAATTTAATTACATGTTTGATTCAATTTATTAACCGAATTAATCAGACCACTAATTTATTGATTTTTTTGACCGAACTGTCTGATCCGGTCCAACTCTAATAACTATGGTTGCTATCGTATGTCATTAAGAATTTTTCCATTTAAATTTTCCTTATTTATTAAACCTTTTTTACTTATTTATTAAACCTTTTTTACTTCTGAGGTCAATAAATACAGTTTTGAAATAGCTCAATCAAGTTTTTTGTTGCATCAATACTTGCATTGGAGCAGTTTTCAAAAATATGTGGAGAAAGTGACTTTTTTTTAGTTGTCACCATTATTTTTAACAAGTTAGATTCTTATGTTAGCAAATAATCAACTATACTCTAATTTGATGTAATTGCTGAAAGAGCCTAGCAGCGGAAACGACAACAATGTCCAACACAAGAACAATATGGAAGCACTCACAACACAATATGGCAGCAACTATAACAAGTAAATATAGCAAGTAAAGCAATAACAAGAACACACCAAGATTTTAACGTGGAAAACCCCCTCAATGTGAGAGGTAAAAACCACGGGTCGTCCAGACCAATGAAATAGCTCCACTATAATCAAATGAGGTACAAGAGAGTCTCAAACAAAGCACAAAAATGTGCAAATAACCAGCCAAAACATCAATGCACCAAAGCTCACAAATAATAGGCAAGAAGATGAAATATACCCAAAAAACAGAGCTGATATCGAAGCCAATTTCTCCCTCTGCAGACCTCCAATTAAAATCTCCACCGTTCAGAATGAAGAACAAGATGTGAAGAATCTACAGTCCAAATTTCACGTCGTTCCAAGATTGCTGCTCTGTGTAAAATGGAAAACCTAATTTCTCTCTTGCGAAGCCAATTTCTCCTACTGCAAACCTCCAATCAATATCTCCACCGATCAGAATGAAGAGCAAAATGATAGGAACACGCAGTTTAAATTTCAAGCCGATCCAACGGTAAACAACTGAGAAACTGCCATTTGAAATTTACTGCTTTGGGCAAAAACGGAAATTCTGTTTTCCCTCTTCTCTCTCACTTGGTGGCTATTCTCTCTTTCTCTCAAAAGACCTCAAAAAACTGAATTAGGATTGTGACACTAGGGTGCAAGAATACACCCCCAAAATGTTGGGCTTGGGCCTCATAAAGGAGAGAAAAAACCCAACAAATCTCCCCCTTCTCGACTAGGTGGAGGCCCTCGCCATTCCGGCGATCAAACAACATGTTTCAAACTTTTCTCTTGACAATGCTTTTGTCATCATATCAGCACCATTGTCATCAGTGTGAACTTTCTCAAGTTCCAACAACTTAGAATCTAACACATCCCGTATCCAGTGATACCTAACATCGATATGTTTAGATCTTGGATGAAAAGTAGAATTCTTGGCAAGATGAATAGCACTTTGGCTATCACACAACAAGACATAACGATCTTGCTTGAAACCAAGTGCTGCAAGAAACTTCTTCATCCACAACAACTCTTTACATGCTTCAGTTGCTGCAATAAACTCTGCCTCTGTGGTAGAAAGTGCAACACACTTCTGTAACCTTGACTGCCATGAAATAGCTCCCCCTGCAAACTTGACCAAATAACCTGAAGTAGACTTTCGAGAATCAATATCTCTTGCCATGTCTGCATCAGTAAAGCCAACTAGCAAAGGTTTCTCACCACCAAAACTCAAACTCAAGTTAGTTGTACCTTTGAGATATCTCATAATCCATTTAACAGCATTCCAATGTTCTTTACCTGGATTAGAGAGAAAACAACTCACAATACCAACCGTATGAGTAATGTCTGGTCTAGTACACACCATAACATACATCAAGCTTCCAATAGCTGAGGCATAAGGAATTTCATCCATTGCTTGTTTCTCCTCATCAGTGGTTGGACACTGCTTGGTACTCAACTTAAAATGAGGAGCAAAAGAACTAGCAACACATTTGGCATCATTCATGCCAAACCTTTGAAGCACCTTCTTTATGTAATTCTCCTGTGACAAATAAAGCTTCTTGGAATCTCTATAACGACTAATAGTCATGCCCAAAATCTGTTTAGCAGGACCCAAGTCCTTCATAGCAAAGAACTTACTCAACTGTTTCTTCAACTCATTAATCCTCAAAGCATTCTTGCCCACAATCAAAATATCATCCACATAAAGCAAAAGAATGATAAATCATCATCAGAAAATTTTTGCACAAATACACAATGATCTGAAGTTGTCTTACGGTAACCATGCTTCTCCATAACAGATTCAAACTTCTTGTACCACTGTCTTGGAGCTTGCTTCAACCCATAAAGACTCTTCTTAATCTTGCACACAAAATCTTCCTTTCCTTTAACAACAAAGCCCTCCGGTTGCTCCATGTAGATCTCCTTATCTAAATCACCATGAAGAAAAGCTGTCTTCACATCCATTTGCTCAATCTCCAAATCAAGAGACGCTGCTAATCCAAGCACAGCACGAATGGATGACATCCTCACAACAGGAGAAAATATCTCCTCATAATCAACACCTTTTCTCTGGCTAAAGCCTCTAACAACCAATCTAGCCTTATACCGAGGCATAGAATTGTGCTCTTCATTCTTGATTCTGAATACCCATTTGTTCTTCAAAACTCGCATACCCTTCAGTAGCTTCACCAACTCATAGGTATCATTCTCAAGCAAGGACTTCATTTCTTCTTGCATAACTTCAAGCCATTGAGCTTTGCTTTCATTTTCAACAGCCTCTCCAAAGCATTCAGGTTCTCCCCCATCAGTCAACAAAACAAACTCATGTGGAGAATACCTTGATGAAGGCTTCCTCTCTCTTGTAGACCTTCTGAGAGCATTTGCAGGAATTTCCAAAGTTGGTTCTTCATCTTGATCATCATCACCAACTTCATCAAGTATCGGATCAACTGTTCCATCTTCACCTGCACCTGTATCATGCTCATTATTTTGAGCTTCAACTCTACCATCTTCTACCATAGGCATAGAGGGAGTAATATCCATCTCAGAAAAATCATCACTAGGCTGAACCATTGGCTTCTCCGCATGATCAACATCCTTCAATGTTTGGTCTTCAACAAAGACAACATCTCTACTCCAAATCACCTTCTTGTTAACAGGATCATAAAACCTGTAACCAAACTCATCCATGCCATAGCCAATAAAAATACACTGCCTAGTCTTTACATCAAGTTTAGATCTCTCATCTTTAGGAATATGAACAAAAGCTTTATATCTAAAGACTCTTAAATGATCATAAGAAACATCATTACCTGACCATACCTTCTCTGGCACTTCAAATTGCAAGGGAACACATGGTGTCCGGTTTAAGATATGAACAACAGTGCTCAAAGCTTCACCCCAAAAGGATTTTGCCAATCCAGATTGTGACAACAAGCACCTAACTCTTTCAACCAATGTTCTGTTCATCCTTTCAGCCAAGCCATTCAACTGAGGAGTCTTTGGAGGAGTCTTCTGATGTCTTATACCATGCTCTTTACAATAAGCATCAAATGGACCTGAGTACTCACCACCATTGTCAGTACGAATGCATTTCAACTTCTTCCCAGTTTCTCTTTCAACAGAAGCTTGAAATTGCTTGAACACATTCAAAACTTGATCTTTGGTCTTCAAAGTGTAAACCCATAATTTCCTGGAATGATCATCAATAAAGGTTACAAAATAGATAGACCCTCCAAGTGTTCTTGTCTTCATCGGCCCACATACATCAGAATGCACCAAATCAAGTATCTCCGGCTTCCTTAAAGGTGGATGGCTCTTAAAAGAGACCCTGTTTTGTTTTCCAGCAAAACAATGATTGCACTTTTGCAAAGCAACCTTACAACCAGATAAAAGATTCCTCTTAGATAACATATTCATACCTTTCTCACTCATATGACATAATCTCTTATGCCATAAATCAGTTTCATCAACAAACTCAGCAGCATTAACAACATCTTTCACAATCTTTGCTTGAGTTAAATAAAGAGTAGAGTGTCTTGTACCTCTAGCAACAACCATGAAACCCTTGGTGAGCTTCCAGCTATCACGAGAAAATGAGCTATCCAAGTCTTCATCACACAACTTACCAACAGAAAGTAAGTTCAACCGAATATCTGGAACATGCTTCACACGCTTCAAAGTCAACTTGGTACCGTTGGAGGTTTCTAAGCAAACCTGTCCAACACCAGCACATTTTGCAACACCTTGATGAGCCATTTTCATGTCACCAAAATCACCAAGAGTATAGGATGTAAACAAATCCCTCCTAGATGTAACATGAATAGAAGCACCGCTATCAATCACCCAACTAGTACTATTATCAACAAGGTTAACAGATTCAAACTCCTCAACAACAAGAAAATCATCATGAGTTACATTAACCTTGTCTTCCTTGTTACCATCATCTTTATTTGTGCTCTTGTCTTTACTTGCCTTGGCTTTCTCCTTCTTTAGCTGCCAACAAAATCTCTTCACATGTCCCTTTTGACCACAATGATGACACTCAATATTCTTATACTTTCCTCGAGACTTGCTTCTGCTTTGATCTCTACCTTTAGGACCTCGACTTTTGCTTCTCCCCGTAGACTCAGAAACAAGAACATCTGAATGTGTAGTCGATGTACCTTGTGACTTTCTTCTCATCTCTTCATTCAAAACACTACTCTTGGCAAGATCCATAGAAATTACACCATCAGGAGCAGAATTGGACAATGACATTCTGAGAATTTCCCACGAGTCTGGTAAGGAGCTAAGAAGTAACAATCCTTGAACCTCTTCATCAAACTTGATACCCATGGAAGATAACTGATTCATAATTCCTTGGAAATTATTCAAGTGATCTGTCATTGATGTCCCATCTGTATACTTCAAAGCCAACAACTGCTTGATCAAAAACATCTTGTTATTCCCAGTTTTCCGAGCATACAACTGTTCAAGCTTAATCCAAAGGGTCCGAGCATGTGTCTCTCCAATAATATGGTTCAACACATTATCGTCAACCCACTGCCTAATATATCCACAAACTTGTCTATGCAACAAAGTCCAATCATCATCAGACTTATCATTAGGCTTCTCTGTACCAAAAACTGGTTGATGAAAATTTTTGACATAAAGCAAATCTTCCATCTTTGACTTCCACAAATCATAATTAGGACCATTAAGAGTGATCATCCTACTAATATTAGTATTAGCTTCCATTGTTCACAGAATCACAAGCCCAGAAAAATACCAACAAGCTCTGATGCCAGTATGAAAGAGCCTAGCAGCGGAAACGACAACAATGTCCAACACAAGAACAATATGGAAGCACTCACAATACAATATGGCAGCAACTATAACAAGCAAATATAGCAAGTAAAGCAATAACAAGAACACACCAAGATTTTAACGTGAAAAACCCCCTCAATGTGAGAGGTAAAAACCACGGGTTGTCCAGACCAATGAAATAGCTCCACTATAATCAAATGAGGTACAAGAGAGTCTCAAACAAAGCACAAAAATGTGCAAATAACCAGCCAAAACATCAATGCACCAAAGCTCACAAATAATAGGCAAGAAGATGAAATATACCCAAAAAATAGAGCTGATATCGAAGCCAATTTCTCCCTCTGTAGATCTCCAATTAAAATCTCCACCGTTCAGAATGAAGAACAAGATGTGAAGAGTCTACAGTCCAAATTTCACGTCGATCCAACGGTGAAAGAATGAGAAACTGTCGTTCCAAGATTGCTGCTCTGTGTAAAACGGGAAACCTAATTTCTCTCTTGCGAAGCCAATTTCTCCTACTGCAAACCTCCAATCAACATCTCCACCGATCAGAATGAAGAACAAAATGATAGGAACACGTAGTTTAAATTTCAAGCCGATCCAACGGTGAACAACTGAGAAACTGCCATTTGAAATTTACTGCTTTGGGCAAAAACGGAAATTCTATTTTCCCTCTTCTCTCTCACTTGGTGACTATTCTCTCTTTCTCTCAAAAGACCTCAAAAAACTGAATTAGGGTTGTGACACTAGGGTGCAAGAATACACCCCCAAAATGTTGGGCTTGGGCCTCATAAATGAGAGAAAAAAACCCAACAATTGCCTCTTTAAAGTTATAATTTGTTATAGGAAAATGGCTATGGATTATTTTATACAACTCTAGTAAAATTGCTGATAAATTTACATTGGCGATAATAATAAAACACTACATATTTGAATTTAACAAATTAAGTTAAATTTATTGTTATCATTTCTGTAAACCCTTTGTGGAATAATATTAGGACTTGTATTTTGCGTTTCCTTTTTTATTTGTTGGTTAGGATGATATGTTGGTAAAAACTGGCAAGGATGTTTTCTTGGTACGTTGATGTGGATCAAGATTTGTTGACAAAGTGCTCTCGACGCCGCATGACAACACCTTGAGTTTGTGGGGTAAAAATTAAACAACATAAAACAATGTTTTATTCTGAGTATGCTGATTGTCTCTATTCCAACTATATTAGATGTTTATTGAAATTCCTTTTTTATCTATTATGCATGTTTGTTATCATCACACTTGCCGTATATATGTGGTTTGCATGCTTTTATCAAACATCTCTACTTTAACATCTATGTTGATCCATACAAAGTTGGGGTGAAAGTAATCACATTATAAGTTATTGAATAACTAATTAGTGAATTTATATCAATTTGGATTTAAACAAATTGAATTTGGGATACGTGGAACTATATATTATGATGATGACTTCCATCACAAAGGCATATAATTCTGCAATACTACTCTATGTTTTTTGTTGCAAGTCTTGTCTGTTGATGTTAAACTCATGAAACTCATAATTATCTGAGTCTTAAACATAATCCTTAGTTTTCGTTCAACGCTTCAAATAATTTTCACCTATAAAGAAGATTCGATAAGTGTTAGTTGTGATAAAAATTTTATCTTTCGTATAATATGTGAAAATTAAATGACCCACACCAAGTATGTAAGTTTAGGATTTTTCTCTACTAAGATAATCACTGGTTACATGTATTGGTATTTAAAAACCATGAACCGAAATATCATTTTGATACATAACATGAAATGTTATTATAGTGGGTCATCTAAGTTTATAAAGGGATTAAAAATATACATTAACTATACTGAACAATTTATATATTTCCCATGTGATAAAAGCAAACCTTTTAAGATATTGATTAACAATTAGCAAGGTTTAAATATATAATGCATAATCCGTCAATATATAACTGGATATTAACTCATAAACAAATTATATATGTCCTTGGTGAATAAAAATTAATTATTCAATAGTCATAGCCGAAGTGATACATTTGATGAAATTTGTTCATCTGCTCGCCTGATTTGCACCTTCAACTAATATTTTTAAATACTTCTTTGTAAACGACGTTATATGTCATGTGAAGATCTTCGTCATTATATTACAATATCTGGAGCTCTTTTTTATTGGTCACCGTAAAAAATAAAAATAGCGATGTACACTTAAAAAACAGATATTTTAGGGTCAAACCAACATTTGATAGTGACTGACCTTAATTCTTGTTAATTGTCATTGCATAAAAAATTATAATAAAAAACTGTTTGTATTGAAACTTAAATGGTATCCTGTAATTAGATAATGTTAAGTCATCCTTAGAATAAATATTTTCTGTCCAGAATTTTTCTCTGTCATACTCTTTAGGTTCTATTACGTGTTTTTCAGACTTTATGATAATCAAACGTGTCCCATTACATAGTCCTATCCAGTGATCAATGTTCTTTAGTAATATAATAGACATTCCTACCTCAAGTGTTAATTTATGGTTTGGAACATCTGAGCATTTGATGGTGTTTAAAAATTCGAGTGTGAACGGATGCCAAAATATCATTGTTCGTTTTTATTGGGCATTGTTTTTTATTTTTGGGTCAGGTTTATTGGGAATCTTTTTCAGAGTTGTAGTAAGTTTGGGCTTCACCGGTGTTCAAACTAATTGTGTATTGATTAATCTCATCCACAATTAATACCAAAAAAAAAATTTTTCATCCACAATTTGCAACCTCAATGCAAGTATAGTCCAATCCTTAGGGATGGCCACGGAATCTCATAACATATTCCCGTCTCTGCCCCGTCACTGGGATGGGTAACAGGGATCCCGTATTTGCCGGAGACCACCAGCGGCCACCACCGAAGCATTTCTGCTGTCGTTAATTCCAAAACAGCAGACATCCGATTTGCCGCCGCATACGAATTGTCCCATCGCGGCTGCTCCGCCAGTTGCGGCGGCGACAAAGCAATGGTTTCGGCCCACGCTTGAATTGGGGATTATTTTAAACTTGTTCGTGTTCACCATGCTAATGTAAATCACTAACCGTTTTGTTCAGCAACTTTAAAGTTCAAAGTTTTTCAATTTTCACAAAATCAAGTTAACTAAACCCTGATTTTATGGTTTTTGTAGGCTTTGCTGCATTCGTCTCGGTGTTTTTGGTTTCCATTCAAACCCCAATTGTAAGTTAGGAATTCTTATTTCCTTTTAATCTCTGTTTGTAGTGAATGTCAGTGATATACTGATATTTGACTTGAATAGCTTATGTTGTAAGAGTTGATTATGATTCACTTTAATGTTTTGCAATAGGCATTTCAAAGATTGGGAGCTTCAGTGAATAGGTTGTCTAAGATTGTTTCAGAAGAGGTGCATGGGACTCTATCTTCTCTCAAACTTTCTAGCATGGAGCTGAATGATTTGACCCAAAAGCTTGGTAATTTAAGGTAATATTGGAAAACATGCTGTTACGGCCTGGCCCAGACCACTCACGGGTCGACCCGACCCACTGATGACCCGACCCGAGCGGACGGGTACATGCAACTCACTACGCGACCCGGACACGTGTCCCTGACAGCTCTCCACTACAGCTGTGAGGAAGCTTCGAGGAAGGTGGGCCTGTCCTTGTAGGGCCCACCCCTGACACGGTATAAATGGGGAAGGACCTGCCCTTCCCCCAAGGTACGTCACCTTTTCCGCCTATCATTTTCCCCGCCTGCACACTAACTGACTAGGGCGTCGGAGTGTCTTTGCAGGTGGCACCCCCTCTTTCCTGTCACAACGAGAGCTCGGCTACACGGCGAATCCGAACCCAGTACGACCGCGATTGAGGCGTTCTCACCCCCTCTAATAACCACCCGACCTGTCCGGCAACCGACCACCGAACATTGGCGCCGTCTGTGGGGATTTGTCTTAATGGACGTTGTGCCGGGTCCCGGAAACCAAGGCCGAGGAGCCGGAGCGGAAGGGGCGGCCTTTGTCGCCTCACTAAGAGGACGGCGAAGGTTCCCCCGACAACACATTGAACAGCACATGAGGACGCGACCCTTCGGGGGAACAGGCGGCGACAGCGCCATAATAATGCAGGAGCTACGTCACGGGGTCTAGAACCTGGAGCGACAACTAGCCGACCAGGAGCGTGACGGACGAACCACCGATTCCAGCTACACCCCATCCCTTGAAAGCCGAGAGAGAGACTCCCATCGAAGCCGTCTGCGACGCGCCTCCGCATCCCGAACGGAAGCGGAAAGCACCCGTGAAGAGTCCCCGATCCAGAGAAGGCGAAATGACACGATCATCTACTCCCGAGGCAGGGAAACGTGCCGCACGGCACGAGATCGCGAAGATGGGGAAGGGAGGTCCGAAAGGACACGACAACCCGTGATAATGGGCGCCACCCCATTTCACCGATCCATCCTCGAAGTCCGGTTGCCGAAGCACTTCGACAAACCAACGGACATGAGGTACGATGGAACTCAAGACCCTCTAGAACACCTCACGCCCTTCGAAGCAAGGATGAATCTAGAGGGAGTAGGGGACGAGGTGAGGTGCCGAGCCTTCCCAGTAACCCTAGCGGGACCCGCGATTAGATGGTTTAACGGCCTCCCGCAAGGATCCATCTACGGGTTTTCGGACATCAGTCGTGCATTCCTGGCCCAGTTTACAACACGAATAGCAAAGGCAAAGCACCCAATCAACCTTCTAAGGATAACCCAGAGACAGGAAGAGCCGACCAGAAAGTACCTGGATCGGTTCAACGACAAATGCTTGGAAATCGATGGCCTAACCGATTCGGTGGCCAGCCTTTGCCTGACGAACGGCCTCCCCAACGAGAACTTTCGAAAACACCTTACCACGAAACCAGTTTGGTCGATGCACGAGATCCAGACGGTATCCAAAGAGTATATAAACGACGAGGAAGTCAGCCGAGTCGTGGCTGCCAATAAACGGCAGTCCGGCTACAACCAACCTCGGCAACAAGGTAACGGAGAAAGACTGAAGGAACAAACCAGGGAAGAGGCGCCAAGCAAGGTACCAAGGCCGTTCCCCCGGGTCGGGAAATTCACCAACTACACCCCGCTCACTCTTCCCATCATGGAAGTTTATCAGCAAATAGCCGAGAAAGGAATCCTGCCGAAACCCCGACCACTCAAGGACCACACAGGAGGGAACAAGAACCTCTACTGTGACTACCACAAAGGCTACGGTCACCAAACACAAGACTGCTTTGACCTGAAGGATGCACTAGAACAAGCGATAAGGGAAGGTAAGCTAGCAGCATTCTCCCATCTTATCAGGGAGCCGAGGAGGCGTTATCGCGACCAAGGCGAAGAAGGCAAAACCCGTTCGGCAAAGCGGCGGCAAGAGCCAGAAGACAGAGATCACGGCCTCACTGTGATAAACGTAGTGACGGCCAAAAACGCCGCGCCAAGATCCCGATCGGCGCACAAGAAAGATGCTAAGGTCTTGGCGGTCTCCTCCTCGTTGGTGCGAAGCTCTAAGAAGCCTCCAGCCATTTCTTTCGGCCCGGAAGACCAATGGTTCGACGACGTCCCGGAAAACCCTCCCATGGTCATCACGGCCAGAGTCGGAACCGGTCTCATCAAATGCATCCTTGTCGACACAGGGGCTGACTCGAACATCATGTTCCGCAATGTATTTGAGGCACTGGGACTAAGAGACGCCGATCTGACGACTCACCAGCACGGGGTCATTGGATTGGGCGACCACTTCATCAAACCGGATGGAGTGATATCCCTGCCGATCTCAGTGGGACAGACTCAAGGCCAAAGATCGGCGATGGCCGAGTTCGTGATCCTCCGAGATTCCACCGCCTATAATATCATCTTGGGAAGGAAGACGATTAATGATGTTGAGGCGATAATCAACACGAAGCTGCTAGTCATGAAGTTCGTTACCGATGACGGATCTATAGGATCCATAAGAGGAGACCTTGAGACAGCAGTCGCTTGCGACAATGCCAGCCTCTCCCTAAGAAAGAAATCCAAAGAGGCATCCGGCGTGTTCCTAGCCGACCTGGATGCCAGAGTAGACGACAAACCCAGACCGGAACCAGAAGGGGACTTGGAAAAATTCACGATCGGCGACACAGAGGAAAAATTCACGTTCATCAACAAGAACCTCCCGCATGAGTTGAAGGAGCCATTGGTCGAAATGATAAGGGCCAATAAGGATTTGTTCGCCTGGACACCGGCCGACATGCCGGCATAGACCCAAAAATCATGTCGCACCATCTGGCCGTCAAGCCGGAAGCACGCCCGGTAGCCCAACGGAGGAGAAAGATGTCGACGGAGAGGACAGAGGAGGTGGCCAGGCAGACGGCCAGCCTCCTAGAAGCAGGTTTTATACGAGAAGTAGACTACTCGACGTGGCTCTCGAACGTAGTTCACGTTTATCAACAAGAACCTCCCGCATGAGTTGAAGGAGCCATTGGTCGAAATGATAAGGGCCAATAAGGATTTGTTCACTTGGACACCGGCCGACATGCCGGCATAGACCCAAAAATCATGTCGCACCATCTGGCTGTAAAGCCGGAAGCACGCCCGGTAGCCCAACGGAGGAGAAAGATGTCGACGGAGAGGACAGAGGAGGTGGCCAGGCAGACGGCCAGCCTCCTAGAAGCAGGTTTTATACGAGAAGTAGACTACTCGACGTGGCTCTCGAACGTAGTTCTAGTGAAAAAGCACAACGGAAAGTAGAGGATGTGCGTAGACTACTCTGACCTTAACAAAGCATGCCCTAAGGATTGTTTCCCCCTCCCCAACATAGACGCACTCGTCGATGCTGCGGCGGGCTACCGTTATCTAAGCTTCATGGACGCCTACTCCGGTTACAACCAGATACCGATGCACCGTCCAGACGAAGACAAGACGGCGTTCATAATGCCGGGGGGAACCTTCTGCTATAAGGTGATGCCATTCGGCCTAAAAAATGCAGGGCAACATACCAAAGGCTGATGAACAGGATATTCCACGACCTCATAGGCAAGACAGTTGAAGTCTATGTGGACGACATCCTCGCGAAAACAACGCGACCCGACGACCTCCTGAATGATCTGGCAAATGTATTCGCGTCTCTCCGACAACACGGCATGAGGCTGAAACCCCTCAAATGTGCCTTTGCCATGGAAGCTGGAAAGTTCCTGGGATTCATGATAACTCAGAGAGGGGTAGAAGCCAACCCGGAGAAATGCCAAGCGATACTCCAGATGAAGAGCCCAGGTTGTATCAAGGACGTCCAAAGGTTGGTAGGGCGGCTGACCTCACTATCCCGGTTCCTCGGAGCATCGGCAACAAAGGCCTTACCGTTCTTTAACCTCATGAAGAAAGGGATAGCATTCGAGTGGACACCCGCATGCGAGGAAGCCTTTTGGCACTTCAAGGAAATCTTGGCGGCACCTCCGGTTCTCGGGAAGCCAAAGGACGGGGAGCCATTATACCTGTACCTCGCCATAACAGGAGAAGCCCTGGCCGCAGTTCTGGTGCGAGAAGAAGGAAGGGCTCAACAACCAGTCTATTTCATAAGCAGAGCCCTACAAGGGGCAGAATTAAGATACAGCAAACTAGAAAAGCTAGCTCTAGCACTCTTGACCTCCTGACGGAGGTTAAAGCAATACTTCCAAGGTCACCAAGTTGTCGTAAGAACGGATCAGGGAATCCGGCAAGTACTTCAAAAACCCGACTTGGCGGGAAGGATGATGACTTGGTCCATTGAACTTTCCTAATACAACATACGATACGAGCCCCAGCAGGCCATCAAGGCGCAGGCGATGGCAGATTTTCTGGTAGAAAGTAACGGGAGATCCGACCGAAGAAACGAGCACACGGTGGAAGCTCCACGTGGACGGAGCCTCCAACCAGACGTCTGGGGGAGCCGGGATCATCCTGGAAAGCCCGGTTGGAGTCGTATACGAGCAGTCGATCAGGTTCGAATTTCTCATTTCGAACAACCAGGCAGAATACGAGGCCCTTATAGAGGGCTTAACCCTAGCAGCAGAAGTCGGAGCAACAAGGCTGGAAATATGCAGCGATTCCCAGGTCGTCACCTCTCAGGTAAACGGGAGCTATCAAGCCAAAGACTCGTTATTACAAAAGTACTTGGAAAAAGTCAAGAACTTAAGCCAAAAATTTGAGGAGGTCACGGTCCACCACGTGCCAAGAGAAAGGAACACATGGGCAGACCTCCTATCAAAATTGGCCAGCACTAAACCGGGAGAAGGCAACCGATCTCTCATCCAAGGTATGACGAGGGAGCCGGCGATCACCTTGCATTTGTCAAGACTAGGCTCTTCATGGCTAGATCCCATCACCAGCTTCCTAGAAAATGGCAAACTCCCTGACGATGAGAGGGACGCCGTGAAACTGAGAAGGAAAGCGGCTAAATATGCAGTCATTCAAGGACAGCTATTCAAGAAAGGGTTCAATCAGCCCCTACTAAAGTGCTTACACCCCGACCAAACGGACTACGTCCTCAGGGAAGTCCATGAAGGCTGCTGCAGACACCACATAGGAGGCAAAGCCCTAGCAAGAAAATTAATTCGAGCCGGATACTATTGGCCATCAATGATGGCAGACTCCAAGGAGTTCGTCAAAAAATGTGTCAAGTGTCAGGAGAACGCCAATTTCCACAGGGCGCCGGCCTCCGAGTTAAGCCTGTTGACGTCCTCCCGACCATTCTCGCAATGGGGAGTCGATCTCTTGGGACCCTTCCCAGTCGGTCCCGGGCAAGTCAAGTACCTCATAGTCGCCATCGACTACTACACCAAATGGATAGAGGCCGAGCCGCTGGCCAGCATATCCTCATCCAATTGCAGGAAATTCATGTGGAGACAGGTGATAACGCGATTCGGGATTCCAGAAGTTGTCATCTCGGGCAACGGCACACAGTTTACCGACAAGAAGTTCACGGAATTCCTCACCGACCTGGGCATAAGACAGAAGTTCTCCTCGGTAGAGCACCCCCAAACAAATGGACAAGTGTGAGTCCGCCAACAAGATTATCCTGCTAGGGCTTAAGAAGCGATTGGATAATAAAAAGGGTGCTTGGGCCGACGAGCTAGCCTCGGTGCTCTGGTCTTACCGAACAACTGAACAGTCCTCCACCAAGGAAACTCCTTTCCGACTAACATACGGATTAGACGCGGTAATACCCGTGGAAATTGGGGAACCGAGCCCCCGGCTACTTTTGAAAGGAGTAGAGGAAGCCGTGGAGAAGGACCTAATAGATGAAGCCAGAGAAATGGCCCATTTGACGGAGACAGCACTAAAACAAAGAATGGCCCTACGCTACAACACCAAAGTGCTCAAAAGGGAATTCGAGCCGAACGATCTCGTCCTAAGGCGTAACGACATCGGCCCACCGACCCCAGGAGCAGGCAAGCTGGCGGCAAACTGGGAAGGCCCCTATAGAATCAAAAAGGTGGTGGGTAAAGGCGCTTTCAAGTTAGAAATGCTCAACGGCAAGGAAGTCCCAAGAACATGGAACACGAACAACTTGAGAAGATTCTACTCCTAGTGCATGAGGCGACGTGCGGACCAATCGAGCTAAGTACAAATTATGCCCTATGGGCCTTTTATGCGATTGCCGAATAAGATATACTTGTACGAATTCTCTCTCTTGTTTTGTTCACCTTTTCTAGACAACCCGCTCCACAAGCGAATTCATTACAACTCGACAACGACACGCGGCCCCGGGACTGATCACCCCGGGAGCCCATCAACTGCCACAATAGCAAATGGCTACGCTAAAAAGCCACGACCCGTTAATATAAACGACAACTATAAACCAATAACGGTTAATAGAAATGATAACACAACCAGGCGAATAAGAAAGTATTAACTACGGTAAAGCGGGCAAACGACCAGAAAAGTCAATTGTTCACAAAAGCCAAAACGGAACGGCTAAACCAGAAAGTTTTACACAGAAAAAGAGGATTCATTTCTTGGGAACGTCAACAATCTTGCCACCTTTGATCACCTTGAAAACACTAATCGCCGACGTGTCGAAATCGGGGGCAACAATTTTGACCTGAGCTTTAAGGGTCTCTTCGGTCGCCAGGATCGCACCCTTCCCCTGCTTCACGACGTCTTTATACTTCGTTTTTAATGTCGCCAGTTCAGCCTCCACAACTTGCTTCTCCTTCTCGATCTCGGCCACCCGTTTTTGTGCCGCGCCGACCTGACTCTCTAAAGCCATTTCGCGCTCGACAAGACGTGAAACCGTGACGTTCGACTCTTCCAACTTCTTCTCGGCGGTAGTGGCCTTCTTCTCGGCAGCAGTAGCTTTCTTCTCGGCAGTGTCAAGCTTCTCGTTTGATTGGGTCAGCTGCTCCCGGAGAGTCTCAACTTCACTTTTAAGCTCGTTGTTAGCCTTCCCAGCAGATTCCAACCTCCTACGAAGGGACTCCATCCCAGACAGTTCGAACTCGGCCTTCCGAGCTATCACTGCGCCGCGTAAAAGGGTACAGTACATCCACCTCGCCTGCCCGACAAGGGATGACTCATGAAAATGCTCTTCAGTACTAGGAATCAGCTGGGAATCTATGAAGTTCCCGGCATCAAAATTCCTCTCCATGACAGTAAAAACTCCCTCAAGACTGGACGACGTCTTCCTTTTCCTCTTGAGGCTAGGAACTTCTTCCACCTCGTCGTCGGCATCCGGGTTAGATGTCGAACCCCCAGTGCCGATCACCTCACGGAAGGGGGAAACATGAACCGCCTTGTCACCTTCGATCGAGGCACCTTGAGCTGAGGTGCCGGTCTCGCCGACCTCAGCCCCTTGCTCGGAAGCGGCCTTGTCCTCCGGGGGAACGGCAGATTTCTCATTACCTCCCTCGTCGTCACTTGCACACAGGAAGGTTTGGAACAAGTTAGGGAGACCCGTTATCTCGGCAGACATTCCCACTGTAAAAAAAGGAAAAGAAATCGGTTAGTCACAATGAGTTATTAAGAAAAGCAAGAAGCTAAAAGACAAAGCAAGCAAAGATTCCTCACAAATATAGTTTCGACCGGCCTCCCGGTCTCCCATGAGGAGGTGAGGATTCACATGATTCCTCCCAAAGACTGCCAACAACACATCGGCAATCTTCTTGTCCACCGTAGACATGCCCTTATAGGACACTTTAACAAAGGCGTTGGACCCTGCCCCGAAGCTCCAATAGGTCGGGATAAGGCGTGCCCCCTCTAATGACAACCAAAAGGGATGACGACCTTTGACCGGACGGACCTTGAAATATTTATCTTTAAATCCATGATAGGAGTCCTCAAACAGACCAAAAATTCTCCGACCTTGGGAAGACCGGAAGGACATGAACCCCTTCTTATGTTTCCCTTCCTTCGAAGGGTTTGTAAGATTGAAAAAGAAAAGAAAAACATCTACAGAGACCGGCAGCTCGAGATATTCACAAACCATCTCGAAACAGCGGATTGAAGCCCAGCTGTTCGGATGCAACTGCGACGGCGCCACGGAATCCAACCTAGAAGCGCCATTTGGAAGGCGAAAAACGGAATACGGACTCCCACTTGTGCAAACATGGATTTGTAGAACCAAATCCAGTCGGCAACTCGGGGGGCGTGAAAATTAAGCTCGTACAAGCACTCATGAGGAGTCGGGACGAAGACATCGTAATTAGCCTCCTCATCTGTCCCTCCACATAGGTACTCATTCTGATGGAACTCGGTGAACTCCTCCTCGCCCATTTGGTTGGGAGAGTCCTTTACATCGGAAACAACCCAAGCGTAGGGGTCATACGCCGCGGGAGAAGGGGAAGCCCGGGAGGCGGTGCGAGCCATACCTACATGGGGGGACCATCCAGTCAGTCTAAGAGGTCGGGTGCTCGGAACGAATACAGAAGTTACCCCCACACTACTCCCTAAGGTTAAACACGATTAAAAACGTACAAAACCTACCCTGGAATGGCACCCCTCCCCTAACACGCCTAACCAACATCGAAAGGCCACATAACAACAAAAACCAAGCAAATACAAGCAACAAGCATGCAAGAACGAAGTAGAAAAAAGAAGAATTCAAGAAATACGTGAATTGGTTGTAAAAGCGAAGAAGGATGAGGGGAGGATGCACGAGGGCACTGCAACGACGCTATGAAACTTTAGGGAGAGGATAGCAGGAAGATAGACGAAACAGGAGTGTGCAGAAAGTGTAAAAAAGGAAGAAACGAAACTGACTGTTCAAAACTGCCTCCCAGGAAGCGCGAAAATCTGGGGGCATAAGAGTCTTTGCAAACGGGGTTTTTCACCCCATTATGAGCATTCAATACTCAGCGCGAGGAACGAGGCGACGAAACGGTTATTTGGGCAACCAAGGGACACGCACATAGGGGGCGTGTCCCTCCCACGAGCGGCCGACCTGACGAGGACGAACGAAACATGAAGTAACGCGCCATTGATAGCTCCCACAACTACCACTGGCGCGTGGGGGCACTGTTACGGCCTGGCCCAGGCCACTCATGTTCTTTTTAGACAACCCATCCCCTAACTATAGAAAAATGACAACCTGCCCACTATCCTTCCTTTCATGTTCTTTTTCTCTATGGTTGCCATTATAGCCCGTCAAGTCAGTATGTCTCTGATGATGTTATGCCATTCATTTCTTAGGCATATAATTTCTGGAGTTCGCATAGGAAGGAAGGAAGAAAGCAGTACCAGTTCGAGATCCTATCTTAAGAACCCAGCATCATAACACCAGCAATATCGTGGACGTGCATAAGGATGTTGTTTCTGGGATTAAGCTTGGTTGAATAGGAGTCATTGAGTTGGTGTATGATCTTTTCATTGTCTTGGATTCTATTGAAATCACAAGCTATCTGTTGAAAAACGAACATCTAGTGCTTTCAAATTTAAAGCTGCCATTGCAAAATAGTAAGAAAAATTGCTCAATCAGGGCCCTAGTCTCTATGTTGAGTGTTGACCCTGAATATTAATCCATTTCTAAAACAGATATTCTATACTTCAATATAGGTTACAAAATGTGAATATTGTGATGACTCTGTTCATTTTTGAAGCTATGGAATCTCGATCTGTAAATAAATTTGAATCTTAGGTTTATTGTAATATGTAATTTCATTGAGGCAGAACATGTATCAGTTGACTATATTGGAAAAGAATATTTACAGTTTTGCATGCTTCTTTAGCATTTCTGCAGCATCTTTTGCATTTTCTGGTACTGGCATGTTGCACAGTAGAGTTACTCTAGAAGATGATACCAAAGCTTTGTTTCTTGAATTTGACGGATCAATTTTCCACATTCTCACATCCCATACCTGCTACAGAGGAAAACTGTGTTATGGAATGCTTTTCTGATTAACCCACAATTATAAAAGAGATCAATAACATTTTATATAAAATGATCATAGTCGTCTTATTTTGGTGACTTATAAGATAAAGCAATTTCATTGTTTTAAGAGTTTGGCTAAGCTGTTCCTTAGAAATATTTGTTAAGAAAACGAAAGGATGATTTTATAGGCTAAGAAAACCTCTATACATATATTACATTGGAAGATTAATTTTTTTTTTCTTTTTTTTCAATAAGAAATGATCACTTTTTTAT
Organism: Arachis duranensis; assembly: GCF_000817695.3. Classification (NCBI taxonomy): domain Eukaryota; kingdom Viridiplantae; phylum Streptophyta; class Magnoliopsida; order Fabales; family Fabaceae; genus Arachis; species Arachis duranensis. Next base: position 57,209,152 of record NC_029774.3, on the reverse strand, counting down.
TCTTAACAAGTGTCCTTATAATACTAGTCAGCAAAATCGTTGTTTTAAATTTTAATTCTAATCCACTACACCTTTGAAATTTTTTTTTTCTAATTATGGTGGGCGTATCCGTTATTCATCCATAGGTTATCCCATTTTTGTAAACATCGTCAAAACGGAATATCCATTGAATGTTTAAGGCATAGAGAAATCTCATGAAAATTTAGATTCATTTAACTTATTCTAACAAGTGCACAAGACCAAGGAAGGATAAGGATCAAGTTTTAGTGCAGACACCCTGTCATCAAATCAAGCCTCTGAAGTCAGAACTAAATGAGTACTAAATGATATTTAGCCAATGACGTACTTTTTGGAAGAGTTTTGACTATTCAGTGTTATATTATTTGATTTAATACAAAAACATGCATGATAAAACATAACACGAAGATTGAAGAGTCAGCATAAAAGAAGAAAAAGGTGAAACGGGTAAAGCACCTGAATGGTTTTGCCAAGATTCAAAGGGGTAGCTTGGGCGTGGATCAATTCACCAAGTTCTGCTCGTTTGACATGGTTGATGCTAAGTTGAATTCCAGCTACCCTTTGAAAACCAGAAGCTATGTGTGCTCCCATGCTTGCGAGTGACTCTGCTATCAATGCTGATACCCCTCCATGAAGCACCTTAAATGGCTGGCCTCATATTCAAATTCAATTCCATAAAATTAAATTCATTTTATTCTTCGTAAATGAAAAAAGAAAAAGGAAGAAAGAAATTGCAGGTGGGTTATTGTTATTGACCTGGCAGCATTTCTCGGTAACAATGAAACGACCGGAAATTCTTTGGGGTGTTATATCTTCAAATTCAAACCCAAATAAATGAAGGGGAACGTCCAAAACTGCAGTTTTGGATTTTGCCGATGATGATGATGGTGGAGCCTTATCCTCCATGAAACAATAACTGGACAAAAATAAAAGCTATTATCTTTCTTTCTTTCTGTTCTATTGTTATCTCTTTTTCCGTTAGAACACAAAAGGCAACCAGAGATGCTTGGTTATAAAACTGGACTTTGAGGATGTGAGGTCTGATTCCAAGGGTATTTTGGCCCATTAAATGGGAATGGAAGTTTGGGTTGGTGAGGAAGCATTTCGATATTGACTTCCTACCTTAATGGTACAAGGCGAAATTGGGAGTCGCAAATGGTCAAAATTTCCATCATCAAAGACAACAATAATAATAAACAAAGATAGAAAAGCAATGGACGGCGGCAGGCAGCGAAGGCTAATTAGTTATAACTTAAATGATATAGTCTTTTTAGACTTATCTAAAAAATATGGATTGAAATCTCACTATTAACAATAAAATAAATAAATAAATGGACGGCGGCGGCTTAACCGCGATAGAGTTATGGGTAGTAATGTTTCTTAATATGCCTAATTACGTAATTAACTATTGAACAAGGACACTACAAATTTTGTATAGGTGTGTCTCGGAAATTTTGGATCAGACGCATAATTGAGACTTTTTTGACGCAATAATCAACAAATTTTTGGATAGTTAAATACCTTCAGACACAATTATTATTGGTTTTGACTTATTTAAATAAATTTTTTTTTGCAAAAAATAATTTATTTATTAAATTTTAAATACGTTTAAGTATTTTTATTTAAAAAAATAAATTATTTAACTTTTTTATATTTTTAAAAATTAATAATACTTTATTTTAAAAAAACAAAAGTAAAGATATTTTTAATAT
>NC_029774.3:57202320-57207314 GCF_000817695.3 Arachis duranensis | reverse complement strand
ATAAATTTTTATTAAATAAAATAAAAAATATGCCTATTATAGTTTATTTATAAATTCTTTTATAAAATATATATTGTATTATTGTGTTTTTGTGTCTAACAAATCTTTAAAGTTATATATAGTGTTATCTCATGTCTCATATTCGTATCACACTAAAAATTTTAAATTTCATCATATCTATCCTAAGAAAATGTTTGCTAAATATTTTTTTCTTAAGAAAAGTATTCTTATTAATGAAAAAGATATTTTACTACTTTCAACTTGAGTTTATTAAAGTTTTTACTAAGAAAATAAAGTATTTATTATTTCAATTAATTTTATATTTAATTAGTAAAGAATGAATTAAAAGGCATATTAATGCCTATTAATCTATTTCCATTAATACACATGTATGCATATATAAGAAAAATATTAACCTTCAGTCATGTAAAGTAAATGTTAATTATTATTTCACCCTAAAATAAAGAAATAAGTGTCATTTTCATTTAAGCTACTATTCTATGAACAGAAAAAAGGATTATTCATTATTGTTGTTGTTATTGTTATTATTATTGTTGTTGAATAAAAATTAATATAAATAACATTAAAATATATTTTATTATTGATTAACTTTATTTTAACATTTTAAATTGTGTTAAAAGGTATAGAATTTATCAACTAATTAACACATTTTTTATTTAATTAATTGAGTTTTTTAAATCTTACTTTCGATGAAGTTGTGTGTGAAAAATATACTTTTCTATGCTCCTAATTATTAACTTCTTAATCTCTTTTTATGTCATTCGATGCCATGATGAAATTTCTTTAAATGTTTCAGGGTTAAGGTACATCAATGGTTTCAAAAGATCGAAAAGAATGGAGTAAGAAAGCAAATTCAAAAAGAAATTCAGAATAGAAGCTATTTAAAAATTTTCTTTAATAAAATTTTCTCGCCCAAACGTCATTTTCTCGCTTAAACGATATTTTTTCGCTCAAACGAGATCCTCACACAAACGACATTTTCTCGCCTGAAGGAAAAGCTTGCATGCGCAAGATCAATCCACGTCCCTTGATTAATGAAACATGTGCATCCACATTTTCTCTCTCTCTCTCTCTCTCTCTCTCTCTCTCTCTCTTAGAGTTTTAGAACCTTGAATTTTAGAAAGCAAATTTTACATTCTTGACTTGGGTTAAAAGCTTGAGTCATTAATATCTAAGTTGATTAATAATTTAGAGATGTTGATTAATCTTATTTTCATTAATGCTAATATTTTACTAATTTAATTAGTAAGTTGTTAGGACTTGTGGATTAGAGTTAATTAAACCTAATTGACTTTCTTCAATTTGTAGAGGTTGGAAAATTGGATTTTGTACAAGATGTCGTTAGTACGGGTTGAGAGATAGATCGGAGACTTGCCAGTCTTGGGTAATGACGGGATCAGATCTTCTTGGAGCGACGGGGGGTGGTACCTGCAAAAAGACACTGATGCCGAAGTCAGAATGGATCTACGTGTTATAGGTGAAGATTAGAAATGTATGACGTACTTGAAGGAGCCTTTAGCTCCCCCTATATAGTTTGAGGTTGTTATCTTATCTTATCTTATTGGCTAGATAAGAGAAGTATTTGATTTGAATGTTGGTTAGGGGTTTTGGGGTTACCAGACTAGTTTGGACCGTGAGGGAGGCTCAAGCCCGGGCAACCAGGTTGTGACTTCTCTTATGGGGGACTCGGAGATCAGGTCCGGAATAGTTGCCCCCGGAGCGAGGAAATGTTCTTTGCTCGTCCTCATTGCTAGAAGAGTTTGTTTTGCCGTGTAGCCGCTGAGGCTGGCAAGGAGGGTAGAGTGCTGGGATTGGCCTTCTTGTCAGGGTCGGGAGTTCGTGAAGTATTTGGCCGTCCCATCACTTATTTGTTGCTTTTTCTGAAGAGGGTTTCTATCATTTGCAATTCCTCAGGCACCATAATGACGTTTAATGTGAGGAAAACTTTTAGGTTCTCTTTCTTTTCTCATTCTTCATTCTATTTATTTTTTAGACATTTGGGGTTTTTTGGCTTTCTATTTTTTCTTGCCTCTTTGCTGCAACCGCTCATTTCTCTTTTCTTTTGTATTTTTTCTTACCTGTAACTGCCTTTTCTTCTTCCATTTTTCTTGCTTGAGAGTTTGCCATATTCCCTCTCTGGAGTTGCTTTTGGTTGCGTCAGTTGGTGCTCTAATGGATGCGCTGGTGCTGCATTCCGTTCCTTGCCTCCTTTTCGTTCATTTTTTTCAAAAAAATTAGGTTGGTGCTCTTCTGTAATGTTTTACTTCTTTTTATATTATGCTTTTTGCTTTCTGAATAGGGGTAGTAGGAAAACGAAGAGGGTAGGGGGGAGTGCCACTATTTTAATATATCTTCTTATGATTGTGGTAATGGTAGAGGAATGGGGGGAGTGTGCCCCTGCTTTTTAGGTGCTTTTAGGTACGTTACTATAGAATTTGTATGGTCTTCTTATTCTGGGGAGTGGGCTGATGGTGGTGTTCCCTTTAATTTTTAGGTATGGTTCGCTATGTTATTTGAAGATTCCTTTCACGGTTTTAAGGAGGAATACTTCAAGGTCTGACCTGCTCGAGGACATCACCCATTCTAGCTGACCCTCGAGGGGGAGTGCCGTTTTGCCACATATTGGAATTTCGGTGCCAGTGCGTCATACTTGATGCGGATCACCTATGAGGGTGTGTCCCTGAGAACAAAAATATTGGTGGCATTTTGTGGTGGGTTTTCAGAGATCGACCCTTGAATCCCCGATATGTTATGGGTGATTCGGTGGTGTCCCGGACTTATATTGGTGTGTTCATTGTTGTCCTCATTTTTTAGTTCCATTTTATTTTTTTTTTGGGTTCAAAACTTGATGTTTATTTTCTTCTCCTTTTTACAGTCCAAATGGCCGGCGGTTTGATCACCCTCACGAGGCTGAAGGCCGCTATGACCAAGGACGTCGAGAGCGAAGGTGGTGGTGCTTCTCCGTCAACGCCTTAGTCCCAGCCTCAGTTGGATTCCCAAACTGTCTCTTCGGAGATGCATTTATTTCTGAGAACAGGACAAGACGAGACACTGAGAATAAGACATAAAGGACAAAGACACAAAATTTTGTATTCTTATATTTTCTTTGGTGATAAACTAGAATATATTATGAAAATCCAATTTATTCTCATTTTTTTCATTCAAAAAATTTGAGATAAAAATATAATTATGAAAAATTAACAAGAATAATGGAAGAAAAAATAAAAAATAAGTTGTGTCCCTTGTTAGTGTCTTCGTGTCCTTCCTGTCAGGATGGACACAAAATACACTAATTTAGTGTCACTATCTATGTCCCCTCTGTCAAACACAATTTTGTATCTTTGTGTCGCTGTCTCAGTGTCTTGTCTGTGTAAACAAACGCGGCCTTGGAGCTTGCTTAAAGATTGGAGGAAGCTTGGAGGAAATTTGGAGGTGACATGGAGTGGAATAAAGTTGAACTGGCATCTTGGCTGAAGTGAGGGACATCAGGGACATCCTTGGGAGTTGCCACGCCTTCGTGCATGTCCCTGCATGCATGGATGCATGGTTTTAGGCGTTTGTCACGTGAGGGACGTTGCTGCCTCGCAGTGAGTTTTCTGAGCTGAAAGATGCTCATTGTTTGTTATCTAAATGAATCTCCACCATAGACTATTATATATCGTTAAAACACTCTGGATGTTTACTTTCCAAAGTCACTAAAAGCGTGCCATTTGAGTTTCTGTAGCTTAGGTTATGCTCCTTTGAAGATGAAGAGGTCATCTTGGCGTGTGATACGCTGGTGCTATGCTCAACTTGTGTGTTTTGGGGTGAATTGCACCCTCAAATCCAGTGTCCGTTATGAAGTGTTATATATGGTTGGAAAGCTCTGAAAGTCTACTTTCTAATAACACTAGAAGCACCTCATTTGGAGCTTTTTAGCTCAAGTTATTCTTGTTGGAGTATAAAGAGGTCAGGTTGCAATTTCATCTTGAACTTCCCTTTGGCTTGTCACAAAGAGGCGTTGGAGGCTCCTTTGAGGCACCAAAATGAAGGCCAAAAGGTGGTGTTAAAGGCACCATGAATTAGGCGTTGAAGGCTCCACTTTTAATTCTTAAAACAAAGCCTTCAAAACCTGCACCAACTTACTTGTTTGTCTTTAAACCAGTGCTTAACAATTCTCCTTCTTGATCTTCTAAATTATTGCTCTAGAAGTATTGACTAATTAATTCTCTATTGATGCCTTTGTATTTTCTTTTTTTCATAATTTCTATAAGAATTCACATATTCATGGCAATCAAAGTAATCTTCAAGTAAAACACAAAATACTTTATAATTAAGCAATGCTTAGTGACTTTTTGTATGAAATAAACAACCAAAACAGTACATGATGCAATATGAATCAGTGGCTCAGGAGAAGAAACCTTATTCCGATAAAGTTACTGAGTTTAAAGCAGAATATGAAAAAGCTATGGAAAGTTATAATGCCATTAAAGCAGAAAGAAAAGAGGGAGAAGGAGAAGGAGAGCATGAAAAGGGGGTTGTTGAAAACTTTGATAAGGAAGAAGCTATGGCCGGTTAAGACGAGGAGTTGTCTGATGAGGAGTAAAGTCTATTGGTTGCTACGTACAAGAGCTTAATTGTTTCTAGTGTAGTGTTGTAAATTTTTGGATGCACTTTACTTGGGATTTCATCATTTAGATGTTAATATTGTTCAAATGCCTTTGAAGTTACACTGCAAAATCTTTTTGTGTTGGCCTCTTAAAATATTCTTCAATGGCAATTGGTTAATACTTATTTCATTGTTCTCCAATTTTTTCCAACAGATGTTTTTTATTACTTTTATGATCTTCTGTCTATGACGGCAAAGCAGAATTGTATTATCGGCTTATTCTTCCTCTTTTTTTAATAAATTTTTCATTGATCGATCCAATTAGCCTATTACAAAATCTAGGTATGGTTGGTTAAATATAGCCATATCTTTCTGTTCATCTGCC
>NC_029774.3:57201594-57202267 GCF_000817695.3 Arachis duranensis | reverse complement strand
ATGCTTCAAAAGCGTAGCCATATTCCTATTGTCACGCTTTCAAAGCGTAGCCAAAACCAACCCAATAGACATGTTTTAAAAGCGTGGCTATAGGATTATACATATAGCCACCCTTTTAAGCATCGCAACAAATAAAAGCGTGGAGAAAAATAGTGTGCCAATAGATTGACAAAAGTTTGGCGATAGAACAATTAGCACGCTTGCAAATGTGATCCTTTTAAAAGTATGCTGATAGCTCAAAAAGTATGGTGAAAAGCTATCATTATGCTTTTTTACGCTTTTTGACATGTTTTAAAAGTGTGACAAAAGACTGATTTTCTTGTAGTGGACTAGCTCCTTATTTTACTGTGAAACTAAATGGTGCGAGCGCATGCATGTTATTGTATTGCACATAGGGATGGAAAAAGCATAGGTGGCCTACTCGAAACTTGTGGCTTAGCCTATGTTTGACCTAGTTTAGCCTGGTCTACCAAAAAATAAGTATAGGCCTAAATTATTTTAAAAACTTAAATTCTTTAATAGACCAAGTTTAAATTTAAAAAATAGTTTGTTTGACTAATTAGGTTGGCCTCACGTGTGAAAATATATAAATATATAATTTTATTTTACTAAAAATACAATAATGAGGACTTAAAATTGTATCTTTTATTTTATTTAAAGATTTTTATCTAAT
>NC_029774.3:57198570-57201537 GCF_000817695.3 Arachis duranensis | reverse complement strand
CTTGTTTCTTTAATTACATATAGATAATTTTATTTTATTATTTATTTATTTTGTAATTATATATATTTTTTAAAATTTTTAAACTTTTTAACAGATTTTAGGTCTTCATAATATGTCATAAGTACTCAATAAATAGCCCATAATATAGTATAGGCCAAGCTCTAACCAAAAAATTTTTATTGTAAGCATAATTTAGTAAGAATGAAATTTGGCCTGATCAAACCTCTTTTTATCCCTAATTCTACATCGTGTATGTTTACAGTCACTCTGATATCCTTGAATAATTTTTGTGTGCCCTAACTTCAATACTCACGAGACTTCCTTAATCTTTTGATTGGTTCCAACGTTAATAGATCGGTATTCTTTAGGTGTGAGAAATTATAAAATTAATGCAAACTGTTAAAGATGTATGCCTACTTATACACTAATATTGTCTTTCACTTTTGGTTTGATTTGATTTTCAAAATGTTGTGGATGCATGATGGTGCACGAAATTGTAATCCGTACAACTAACCAGCAAGTGCACTGGGTCGTCCAAATAATACCTTATGTGAGTAAGGGTCGATCCCACGGAGATTATTGGTTTGAAGCAAACTACGTTTATTTTACTAATCTTAGTCAGGATGCCAATAAGATTATTTGGATTTAATTGTAAGAAGTAAAAGTATTTGGAATAAGGAATTGTTACTTTATTAATGAAGAATATGTTAGAGTTTCGGAGATGCTTTGTCCTCTGAATTTTTGCAATGTAATATTCAACTCAATTGTTTGTAAAGTTCCATCCATGGCAAGCTGTATGTAGGGTGTCACCATTGTTAGTGGTTACTTCCCATCCTCTCAGTGAAAACAGTCCAGATGCTCTGTCACAGCACGGCTAATCAGCTGTTGGTTCTCGATCATGTTGGAATAGGATCCATTGATCCTTTTGCGTTTGTCATCACGCCCAGCAATCGCGAGTTTGAAGCTCGTCACAGCCATTCAATCCTTGAATCCTACTCGGAATACCACAGACAAGGTTTAGACTTTCCGGATCCTCAAAAGTGGCTGCCATCAGTTCTAGCTTATACCACGAAGATTCTGATTAAGGAAGCTAAGAGATGCTCATTCAATCTGATATAGAACGGAGGTGTTTGTCAGGTACACATTCATGGATTGAGGAAGGTGATGAGTGTCACGGATCATCACCTCCTTCACAATTAAGCGCGAATGAACATCTTAGATAGGAACATACACACATTTGAATGAAATAGAAACAATTGCATTAATTCATTGAGACGCTACAGAGCTCCTCACCCCCAACAATGGAGTTTAGAGACTCATGCCGTCAAAGTGTATAAAATGCAGATCTGAAAATATCATGAGGTACAAGGTAATCCTCTAAAAGTTGTTTAAATAGTAAACTAGTAACCTAGGTTTACAGAAATTAAGTGAACTAAGATAATTGGTGCATAAATCCACTTCTGGGGCCCACTTGGTGTGTACTGGGGCTGAGACTAAAGCTTCTCACGTGCTTGGGTTGTTTCTGGAGTTGAACGCCAGGTTGTGACGTGTTTTGGGCGTTGAACTCCAACTTGTAACCTGTTTCTGGCGCTGAACGCCAGACAGCAGCATGATACTGACGTTGAACGCCAGTTTATGTCATCTATCTTCGCGCAAAGTATAGACTATTATATATTACTGGAAAGCCCTGGATGTCTACTTTCCAACGCCGTTGAGATCGTGCCAATTGAACTCCTGTAGCTCTAGAAAATTTATTTCGAGTACAGGGAGGTCAAAATCCAATAGCATCAGCAGTCCTTTTTCAGCCTAAACCAGATTTTTGCTCAGCTCCCTCAATTTCAGTCAGAAATTACCTGAAATCACAGAAAAATACACAAACTCATAGTAAAGTCCAGAAATATAATTTTTGCTTAAAAACTAATAAAATTCTACTAAAAACTAATTAAAACATACTAAAATCTACATGAAATTACCCCCAAAAGCGTATAAAATATCCGCTCATCACAACACCAAACTTAAATTGTTGCTTGTCCTCAAGAAACTAGATAAATAAAATAGGATGAAAAGAAATTAAGAAGCAATAATATCTCAGAGTTTTAAGTGAAGCTCAGATTCTTATTAGATGAGCGGGGCTTGTAGCTTTTTGCTTCTGAACAGTTTTGGCATCTCACTTTATTCTTTGAAATTCAGAATGGTTGGCATCCATAGGAACTCAGAATTCAGATAGTATTATTGACTCTCCTAGTTTAGTATGTTGATTCTTGAACACAGCTACTTATTGAGTCTTGGCCGTGGCCCTAAGCATTTTGTTTTCCAGTATTACCACCGGATACATAAATGCCACAGACACATAACTGGGTGAACCTTTTCAAATTGTGATTTAGCTTTGCTAAAGTCCCCAATTAGAGGTGTCCAGAGTTCTTAAGCACACTCTTTTTGCTTTGGATCACGACTTTAACCACTCAGTCTCAAGTTTTTCACTTGGACCTGCATGCCACAAGCACATGGTTAGGGACAACTTGATTTAGCCGCTTAGGCCTGGATTTATTTCCTTGGGCCCTCCTATCCATTAATGCTCAAAGCCTTGGATCCTTTTTACCCTTACCTTTTGGTTTTAAGGGCTATTGGCTTTTTCTGCTTGCTTTTTCTTTCTCTCTCTTTTTTTTTCAAATTTTTTTTACTGCTTTTTCTTGCTTCAAGAATCAATTTCTTTTGATTTTTCAGATCATCAATAACATTTCTCTTTTTCATCATTCTTTCAAGAGCCAACAATTTTAACATTCATAAACAACAAGATCAAAAATATGCATTGTTCAAGCATTCATTCAGAAGATAAAAAGTATTGCCACCACATATAAATAATTAGAATTTTTCTTATTAAGAACTCAAAAAAAAAATATTGCCTCTTTATTCTAAAAATCTACTATTTTATTCATGTTTGATGATGATGAGAAAAATAAATTATAA
>NC_029774.3:57197411-57198423 GCF_000817695.3 Arachis duranensis | reverse complement strand
AAGTGGATGTTCCTCTAGTCTGTGGGGTGCTTGGTCCTGCAAGATATAATTTCTAACACTTCAGTTCCTTCAAGTCACATCCTTGCTCTTCCTGTTCCCTTAGGTGCCATGATCTTGATGAGTTTTAGCTCAGTGATCATGGCAAATCACACCAAACTTAGAGGTTTGCTTGTCCTCAAGCAAAAGAAAGGATATGAGAGGAATAGAGGGAGAGGCAATTTTGAAATTCAAAAGATATGATGAGTTTGAAAAAGATTTGAAAAAGAGTTGGATTGGAAAAAGATTTGTGTTTATGAATTAAGATATATTTGATATTTTTGAAAAAGAAATTTTAGAAATTAGGATTAAAATTTTTTTAAAGGATGACATTTTGAAACATGTTTATGCAAGAAATCATGAATTGAAACATAAAAATTTAGAAAATTTGTGAAGGAAAATGAATTTTACCTCCTCCCCACCATCCTGGCGTTAAACGCCCAAATGCTGCATATTTTGGGCGTTTAATGCCCAATTGCTGCTTCTCCTGGGCGTTCAACGCCCAGCTGTTGCTTCTTTCTGGCGTTGAACACCAGGAAGTTCTTTGTCACTGGGCGTTTTTCTGAATGCCCAGGACGCTATCAATCTGGCGTTAAACGCCCAGAAGGTGCTTCTTTCTGGCGTTCAACGCCCAGAAGATGCTCCTTTCTGGCGTTTAACGCCCAGATGGCTACCCTTACTGGCGTTAAACGCCTAGTGGGTGCTTCTTTTGGGCGTTCAACGCCCAAAACAATTCTTACTGGCTTTTTCATGCCAGTGAGCTTCCAAATTTCCCTGTAACTCTGTGAATTCAATCAATTGCTATTTTACCTTTTGAAGATACTCTGACATATACCTGTAAAAATCAATTAATTAGAAAAAACGAATAAAATTAAACTTTGTAAATGGCGGGGTTGCCTCCCAGCAAGCGCTTCTTTAATGTCGTTAGCTGGACTATTACTGAGCTTTTAATCAAGTCTCAGTTTTGAGCATTCTT
>NC_029774.3:57195329-57196928 GCF_000817695.3 Arachis duranensis | reverse complement strand
ACCCATTTGGATACATAATCCACTGCCACCAGAATATAAGTGTTTGAGTATGATGGTGGGAAAGGTCCCATAAAGTCAATACCTCATACATCAAACAACTCAATCTCCAAGATCCCTTGTTGAGGCATGACATAACTGTGAGGCAGATTGCCAGATCTTTGGCAACTGTCACAATTAAGCACAAACACTCGGGAATCTTTATAGAGAGTAGGCTAGTAGAAGCCACATTGGAGGACTCTTGTGGCTGTTCGCTCACTTCCAAAATGTCCTCCATACTGTGATCCATGGCAGTGCCATAGGATCTTCTGCGCTTCTTCCTTAAGCACACATCTACGGATTACTCCGTCTGCACATCTCTTGAAGAGATATGGTTCATCCCAAAGATAGTACTTTGCATCTGTGATCAATTTCTTTGATTACTGCCTACTGTACTCTTTGGGTATGAACCTCACTGCCTTGTAGTTTGCAATATCTGCAAACCATGGCACTTCCTGGATGGCATATAGTTGCTCATCCGAAAAGGTTTCAGAGATCTCAGTAAGAGGGAGGGACGCCCCTTCTACTGGTTCTATTCGGGACAGGTGATCTGCTACTTGATTCTCTGTCCCTTTTCTGTCTCTTATTTCTATATCAAACTCTTGCAGAAGCAACACACATCTAATAAGTCTGGGTTTTGAATCCTGCTTTGTGAGTAGATATTTAAGAGCAGCATGATTAGTGTACACAATCACTTTTGATCCTAAGAGCAGCATGGTCAGTGTACACAATCACCTTTGATCCCACTAGATAGGATCTAAACTTGTCAATGGCATAAACCACTGCAAGTAATTCTTTTTCTGTGGTTGTGTAATTCTTCTGTGCATCATTTAGAACACGGCTGGCATAGTAAATCACGTGCAGAAGCTTGTCATGCTTTTGTCCCAACCCTGCACCAATGGCATGGTCACTGGCATCACACATTAGTTCAAATGGCAATGTCCAGTTTGGTACAGAAATGATTGGTGCTGTGACCAATTTAGCTTTCAGAGTCTCAAATACCTGCAGACACTCCTTATCAAAGATGAATGGCGTGTCAGCAGCTAGCAGGTTGCTCAGAGGTTTGGCGATTTTTGAAAAATCCTTTATAAACCTTCTATAGAATCCTGCATGCCCCAGAAAGCTTCTGATTGCCTTAACATTTGCAGGTGGTGGTAATTTTTCAATTACCTCTACCTTAGCTTGATCTACCTCTATTCCCTTGTTCGAAATTTTGTGCCCAAGGACAATTCCTTCAGTCACCATAAAGTGACATTTTTCTTAGTTTAAAACCAGGTTAGTCTCGTGGCATCTTTTCAGAACAAGTACTAAATGGTTAAGGCAGGAGCTGAATGAGTCTCCAAATACTGAAAAGTCATCCATGAAGACTTCCAGAAACTTCTCTACCATATCAGAAAAGATAGAGAGCATGCACCTTTGAAAGGTTGCAGGTGCATTGTACAAGCCAAATGGCATCCTTCTTTATGCAAATACTCCAGATGGACATGTGAATGCCGTTTTCTCTTGATCCTGGGGATCTACTACAATTTGATTATAACCTGAATATCCATCCAGGAAGTAGTA
>NC_029774.3:57194895-57195071 GCF_000817695.3 Arachis duranensis | reverse complement strand
AAATAGGATAAATAATCCCAGCCTCTAGTAATTTAGTGACCTCCTTCTGCACCACTTCCTTCATAGCTGGATTCAGCCGCCTTTGTGGTTGGACTACTGGCTTGGCGTCACCCTCCAATAGGATCTTGTGCATGCATCTGGCTGGGCTAATGCCCTTAAGATCACTGATGGACCAC
>NC_029774.3:57194003-57194641 GCF_000817695.3 Arachis duranensis | reverse complement strand
TCCAAATCAGGCTAAACATCTTTAAAGATGTCCTCTAACTCTGATTCGAGACTCTCAGCCATATTGACCTCTCTTACCAGAGAGTCAATGATATCAACACTCATGCAGTCATTTGGGGTGTCTGGATGTTGCATAGCTTTGACAACATTCAACTTGAACTCCTCCTCATTGACTCTCAGGGTTACTTCCCCTTTTTGGACGTCAATGAGGTTTGGCCAGTTGCTAGGAAAGGTCTTCCTAGAATGAGAGTTGCACTCTTGTGCTCCTCCATTTCCAGCACCACAAAGTCAGTAGGAAAGGAAAATGGCCTAACCTTGACAATCATGTCTTCAATCACGCCTGATGGGTATTTCATGGAGCCATCAGCAAGTTGAAGACATATCCGGGTTGGTTTGACTTCTTCAGTCAAACCAAGCTTTGTGATAATAAATGCAGGTATTAGGTTGATACTTGCCCCAAGGTCACACAGAGCTTGCTTGGTGCAATTACCCTCTAATGTGCATGGTATCATGAAGCTCCCATGATCTTTAAGCTTCTCAGGTAAGCTTTTCAGAATGACTGCACTGCATTCTTCAGTGAGGTAAACTTTTTCAGTCTCCCTCTAATCCTTCTTATGACTTAAGATCTCTTTCATGAAC
>NC_029774.3:57152658-57193947 GCF_000817695.3 Arachis duranensis | reverse complement strand
GAAATGAGCATGGTCTGGGCGTTCAGCGCCAGCCTTATTCCTCTCTAGGCTCTGATTGTCCTCAGAGGGATTTTGAGTAGCCATTTGTTCATTTCTTGGCTTCCTGCTGCTTTGAAGTGAGGTATTTAATGTTTTTCCACTTCTTAATTGAACTGCTTGGCATTCTTCTGCTATTTGTTTTGACAGTTGCATTTCTGTTTGCTTTAACTGTACTTCCATATTCCTGTTAGCCATTCTTGTTTCCTGTAGTATTTCCTTGAATTCGGCTAGCTGCTGGGTTAGAAAGTCTAATTGCTGATTGAATTTATTAGCCTGATCCACAGGACTGAGTTCAACAGTTACTGTTTTAGCTTCTTCTTTCATGGAGGATTCACTGTTTTGGTACATATGCTGATTTCTGGCAACTGTATCAATAAGCTCTTGAGCTTCTTCAATTGTTTTTCTCATATGTATAGATCTACCGGCTGAGTGATCTAGAGAAATCTGAGCTTTTTCTGTAAGCCCATAGTAGAAGATGTCTAATTGCACCCACTCTGAGAACATCTCAGAGGGGCATTTTCTTAGCATCTATCTGTATCTCTCACAGGCATCATAAAGGGATTCATTATCTCCTTGTTTGAAGCCTTGGATGCTTAGCCTTAGCTGTGTCATCCGTTTTGGAGGAAAATAGTGATTCAGGAATTTTTCTGACAGCTGTTTCCATGTCTTTATGCTGTTCTTATGTTGGTTATTTAACCACCTCTTAGCTTGATCTTTTACAGCAAATGAAAACAGTAATAATCTGTAGACATCCTGATCTACTTTCTTATCATGTACTATGTCAGCAATTTGCAAAAATTGTGCCAGAAACTCTGTAGGTTCTTCCTGTGGAAGACCGGAATACTGGCAGCTTTGCTGCACCATGATAATGAGCTGAGGATTCAACTCAAAGCTGCTAACTCCAATGGAGGGTATACAGATACTACTCCCATATGAACCAGTAGTGGGGTTAGCATATGACCCCAAAGTCCTCCTGGACTGTTCATTTCCACTTAGTTCCATGATGGAATAAAGGAGATGGTATGGATGTTGATATTATTTATTTTATAAAAATTTATTTTATAAAATAAAATAAAAATAGAACAAGTAAAAACAAAATAAAATAAAAAAATTTGAAAAAAAATATATATATATTTTTTTGAATTTTGAATTTTATGATGAAAGAGAAAAACACACAAAAGACACAAGATTTAAAATTTTTAGATCTAATGCTCCTTATTTTCGAAAATTTTGGAGGGAAAACACCAAGGAACACCAAACTTAAAAATTTTAAGATCAAAATTCACAAGAACACCAAGAACAAAAGAAAGAACACCAAACTTAAAATTTTTTTGAAAACCAAGATAAATTTTCAAAAATTAAAGAAAGATCAACAAGAAAACACCAAACTTAAAGTTTGGCACAAGATTAAATCAAGAAAAATTATTTTTGAAGAAAAGATTTTAAAAAGAAGATGCCCAATTGCCAAGAACATAAGCCAATGCTATAACCAACTGAGCTAAAAATGTAATATATTTCAAAGATGTATTATTTTTATAGATAAGAATAAAATTTTTTTTTGAAAACTAATGTCTTGAAAAAGCACAAGAAAAACAAGAAAAGACACAGAACAAGACAAACCAAAGATCAAACAAGAAAAATTGACAAGAACAAATTGAAGATCAAGGAAGAACAAGAACATGCAATTTGAAAAATTAAAAGACAAGGAAAAACATGCAATTGACACCAAACTTAGAACAGGACACTAAACTCACGAAAATTAGAAATTGATAAAGAAAAATAATATATTTTTGAAAAATTTTTGAAAAGGAATAATAAAAGATGCAATTCTAGTAAAAAAAAAGGATAAATTCTTCCTAATCTAAGCAACAAAATAAACCTTTAGTTGTTCAAACTCGAATAATCCCCGGCAACGGCGCCAAAAACTTGGTGCGCGAAATTGTAATCCGTACAACTAACCAACAAGTGCACTGGGTCATCCAAGTAATACCTTACGTGAGTAAGGGTCGATCCCACGGAGATTATTGGTTTGAAGCAAACTACGTTTATTTTACTAATCTTAGTCAGGATGCCAATAAGATTATTTGGATTTAATTGTAAGAAGTAAAAGTATTTGGAATAAGGAATTGTTACTTTATTAATGAAGAATATGTTGGAGTTTCGGAGATGCTTTGTCCTATGAATTTCTGCAATGTAATATTCAACTCAATTGTTTGTAAAGTTCCATCCATGGCAAGCTGTATGTAGGGTGTCACCATTGTTAGTGGTTACTTCCCATCCTCTCAGTGAAAACGGTCCAGATGCTCTGTCACAGCACGGCTAATCAGCTGTTGGTTTTTGATCATGTTGGAATAGGATCCATTGATCCTTTTGCGTTTGTCATCACGCCCAGCAATCGCGAGTTTGAAGCTCGTCACAGCCATTCAATCCTTGAATCCTACTCGAAATACCACAGACAAGGTTTAGACTTTCCGGATCCTCAAGAATGGCCGCCATCAGTTCTAGCTTATACCACGAAGATTCTAATTAAGGAAGCTAAGAGATACTCATTCAATCTGATGTAGAACGGAGGTGTTTGTCAGACACACGTTCATGGATTGAGGAAGGTGATGAGTGTCACGGATCATCACCTCCTTCACAATTAAGCGCGAATGAACATCTTAGATAGGAACACACACACACGTTTGAATGAAATAGAAACAATTGCATTAATTCATTGAGATGCTGCAGAGCTCCTCACCCCCAACAATGGAGTTTAGAGACTCATGCCGTCAAAGTGTATAAAATGCAGATCTGAAAATATCATGAGGTCCAAAGTAAATCTCTAAAAGTTGTTTAAATAGTAAACTAATAACCTAGGTTTATCTTGGACTGTTTCTGGAGTTGAACGCCAGGTTGTGACGTGTTTTGGGCGTTGAACTCCAACTTGTAACCTGTTTCTGGCGCTGAACGCCAGACAGCAGCATGATACTGGCGTTGAACGCCAGTTTACATCATCTATCTTCGCGCAAAGTATAGACTATTATATATTTCGGGAAAGCCCTGGATGTCTACTTTCCAACGACGTTGAGAGCGTGCCAATTGAACTCCTGTAGCTCTAGAAAATCCATTTCGAGTGCAGGGAGGTCAGAATCCAACAGCATCAGCAGTCCTTTTTCAGCCTAAACCAGATTTTTGCTCAACTCCCTCAATTTCAGTCAGAAATTACCTGAAATCACAGAAAAATACACAAACTCATAGTAAAGTCCAGAAATATGATTTTTGCTTAAAAACTAATAAAATTCTACTAAAAACTAATTAAAACATACTAAAATCTACATGAAATTACCCCAAAAAATATATAAAATATCCGCTCATCACATGACAAGTTTTATGCGCCGATGATTTCCTATCATTATGTATAAATGAGAAACGTTAGGGGCTATCATTATGTATAAATTGAGTGTATTGAAGTTTTTATTGCTATAATTTAGTATGTTGCACCTTGTAATAACCCATTGATACATAAATATAACTGAATATTTGTATTCCAATTAAGTTATATATGTAATTTGATATTTATCATAATATAATAATGTTAGATATATAAAATTTTATCTACTTTCTCAATTTAAACTTTTAAAACAAAATTTTTTTGTTGATATAATATTAGAGCTTCTATAATCAAAAGTCTAATATTATTTAATACTTGTTGCACCAAAACTCAAGAAAGAAATTTACCATTAAACAAGTTTTAAAAAAAGTTTTATTTACATTCATGCTTCAAGAGTAAAAGAAAATTTTGTGTAGAGAGATATGATTCATGTACCTCTTATAAATTTAAATTTTTGGAACAAGTGATTTCTAACACCTAACTCTATATAATTGCAAGAATAACTCTGATAACTCTACAATATTTCGCAACCAATCTAAAACACTGTACACCACTACTATGGTTCTAGATTTGCAGTGTACATACACCCGATCGTATTTGATACACTTTTCCCTTAAATCACATAGAATAGATCCCCAACAAAGGGCCAAAACAAAACCCTACTATAAAATAAATGATTCGTGATTACAACCAAGAGGTACCTTTACCTTTACCAATGATTAGTACATCAAACCCAAACCAAACAAAGATACAAAGGATACGATCATATATATGCCTTGTATTTGATCAAAACTTAATTTGTACGTACGAGATGTACGCGCATGTATTATAATTTATAAGGATCCCTTAAGAATTAAGTTCCCATAAAGTTAAGACAGCTTGAGAGCACCAAATAAATAATATTATTGGAACAGAGAGAAACGGAAGCAGGGAACTTTCACAGAAGATTTCATTCCACACCTACACAGAATGGCTAATGTAGTTTTGCCTTTGCTAAAAAGATAACCAAGACTGCATATATACTAACCAGAAATACATGCATACTATACAGGGCAAAGATCAAAACGCAAGAAAGAAAGCATGCAAATCTATAAATTAAAGTGCACTTTAGAATTTCCTAAGAGAAATCTAAATATATATATTGCAACAGGGAAGCAAATTAGCAAAGTACGCGGTCCAACTTTAGGTACATAAAACAAGTGGCACTAGTTCATAAAAAATAGTATAAACAATTTTGAGTGATGCCTCTCTCTTATACGTAGTGTCTGTATTTTATTTATTTATTCATTTTTATTTGTATATATTTTTAAACAAACTTCATGTATACACAGAACAATAACGTGTCAACTAAATCCGTACTTGATTGAAGTGATAAATATATAGACACAAATTTGTAAATACAAAACATTTAAAATAATTCATTCTATAAATGATTTTAATATCGAACAAAATCATCTCCGACAAACGATATTTGTGATTCCACCGCTTTTAAATGGGTAAGTTTATAGTGGCCGTTATTATGGTGCTTACAGTGAAATTTTTGGATTGGAATTGTTGGAATTTTTTAAAAGTTTTGGAGATGAGAATGATAAAATAAAATTTACAATAGAAAAAGATAAGAGAATAGAATATAATAGTGCAATGTTATTTGTTAAGGTAAGCGTTATATAGACATTTTTTAGGCTTAATTTACTCCCACTAATTTGATTATGGTATCTAAAATAGGTTATTGGTGATTTTTTTCCGGATATAACGAAAAATAGTTGACTTATTTTTACACTAACTCATTCAAGTCTTACAGTAATAATATTTTAAAGAATTATATTTTTATTTTTTTTTTTGCACACAAAAAAGTGTAGAAATAGAAAGATCGACATAATAAAACTAAGGATGGATTGTTATGTTCTGTTTTTCCACTCTAATGTCCTATTTATAGACACTAATCGATTTATGCATTAGCATACTCATGAAGAGAAATATCTCTTTGAAAAGATATAATTTGTTAATATGTCACAACCCTTCAATAAGTTACAAATGTGTAATAAGTTATAAATTCTTTATAAATAATTCTTAATTCATATCTCTACAAAGAGATGTAACCTTTTAAACATGATTTTTAATATATTTTGAATTGAAATTTATTAATTGCGTGCATCAATAAAATGCAAAAAAAAATACAAAAAATTACATGACATTAAATTTATAGCCAAATCTGCAATAAAATTTTCACAAAAAAAAAATACGCTTCAATAAAACTAGATTTTTTTTAAATAAAATAAATATTTTATTTACTAAAATAAATAATTTGTAGTGTTTTGATTAAAATACATCGAATCTCTTATCTCACTTACAGTACAAACGAGATAATATTACACGTATCTCGTTTACACTAAGGCCACATAAAAATGAAGTGTATATATCGTTTATCGTGTAAACGAGATACATATAATATTATCTTGTTTACACTGTAAACGAGATACCTAAATAATTATAACGTTTACACTATAAACGAGATATGTAAAGATAAATTTTCAACAACTATAAAATGATGTTTAACTCTTTATATTCTTTACAAATAGTTCACTACTTCGTGTCTACATATTTCTTCAGAAAATAAGTCAAAATGTCTAGTAGTAGTGAATATTTGGTTGTAAGTGTGTATCCAAGTTACCGTATGAAAAATAGTGATAATGGAGTGATATTTGAGTGTGAGAATCCCATTCTATTGCGTACCCAGTGAGTAAGTTCTTATTCCGAGCTAAAGAGTCTAATATTGAGTAGCATCGGTGGTAGCGGGATAAAAGAGATCGGAAGGATTGGGTATAGGTTGCTAGCATTGATCGAAAATAAAATTTTTCCGTTTCATCTGTTTTGGCTCCATGGCGACGAGCATGTGCGCCTGATGTTTGACATCCATGGGAGAATCACAGCGGAATAAGTGACAGAGCTTTTTGCAGAGGTTGGCGACATCGGTGACGGTGGATCTGGCTCGTCAGAATTTGTCCATGATGACCCACCTCTTGCAGTCAAACCGTTGCACGTTGCTAGTCTAGTGGAAGACATGGACGTTAACGGTGAGGACTTCGACGAGGAGTATGTTATGGATAGCAACGAGAGCAGTTCCTCTGAGGATGATGAGGAGGAGGAGTTTGAACTAGAAACCCCGATTGAGGCATCATGTCCGTATCTTTTGCCTGCCTGACACCCAATTCTAGCATTGTCATCAGTACCTAGTCACTACGCTATGTTAGGTCTGGATGCGATACAAGAGAAGAATCAATTTTCCAATATGGGTGAAGATGATTACAACTTGGACGGTGGTGTGGAGTTTAGGGTTGGCCACATATTCAAAAGCAAAGATGCAGTAATGCAAGGTGTGAAGAATTAGAGCATTCACAGAAATGCTGAATACCAAATAGTGGAGTCGGATCTATTAAAGTACCATGTGTGTTGCTAACAACATGCAGCAAGCTGCCCTTGGAGTCTCCATGTTACTCTCTCGTAGAATCTCAGATATTGAAAAGTTGAAGTTTCATTGGTTTTATATTCTCAATTGTCATTGTTATGCTTGTTGTACATGTTTAACCACGATTGTTCTATTTCCTTAGGAATGTGCGTAGGGTGGGAGGAGCGCACACGTGTTTAGCACCCATTATGTCGCAGAACCACCGACAATTAGACAACAGTCTCATCTGTCGTGTCATCCTTATTTGATACAATCCAACCCGTCCATCAGCATCTATATCCTATAAGGTGTAGTTAGGCAAAGCTATCACTTTAAACCCTCGTACAGAAAGGTATGGATGGCAAAACAAAAGGCGATTGCGCAGATATACGGTGATTGGGAGGAATCGTACAATAAGGTACCGAGGTTGCTGCAAGCCCTACAGAGTTATTGTCCTGGAACGATGTGTGAGATCATTGTTGTACCATACTATGATGGGCACCTCATGGTGAGTGATTGCAGCATGTTTGACAAGGTATTTTAGGCATTCCCTGCCTACGTGGAGGCTTTCAGGCATTGCAAGCTGTTTGTCATCATCAATGGCATGCATCTGTATGGAAACATATGGTGGTATTTTGCTTATTGCAGTGGCATAAGATGGTAACAGCAATATCCTAACCATATATTCATTCGCCTAACATATACTGCATCCTATCTATATAAAAGTACCATAAGTATGACAATACATCTATGCTTTAACAAAAAGCATAAAATGAAAAACAACACCAACCTCAAAGTCGGCTACCCCTGCAATGTGCCAAGTCGCGTTTAGTCTGTTAATATATCCATTGTGATTATCAGTGCGCGCCATATTCTTTAAGTAATTTGGAAATATGATTAGAAAAGGGTAAAAGTGGGAGAAAAGGCCAAGAAATGAAAGTGAAAAAATCTTAATCAACTCTGTGGACGAGATGCATATATATAGGCACCCTCCACTCTTATCTCGTTTACAGTGTAAACGAAATAAGGGCTATACACAACACGTGTACAAACGTCATATGGTCATGTCATCTCGTGCCTTATCTTGTTTACAGTGTAAACGAGATACGTGTAATCTTATCTCGTCTACACTATAAACAAGATAAGAGATCCGACACATTTTGGCCAAAATGCTATAAATTGTTTATTTCGATAAATAAAACATTTATTTATTTAAAAAATCCAATAAAATTTGTAGCAAAATTCATAGAAAACGAAATTCAAAACTAACTCCACAACAAAATGTTCACAGCAAAATTCACAAGAATGAGATTTGTAGCAAAATTTGCAGTAAATATAAATCATAACTACCTTTGCAACAAAATTCACAACAATAAAAATTGCAACAAAATTTGCAAAAAATAAAATTCGCAACAAATTTTGCAATAAAATTTTTATAGTAAAATTCACATCAATAAAATTTACAACAAAATTTGCATAAAATAAATTTCACACCAAATTCTACAACAAAGTTTTGGCAACCAAAAATGAAACAATGAAATTCATAGAAAAACTTGCAAAAAGTAAAATTCACCGCTAAATTTCAAAATTTCTAACAAAATTTCTCCAGTAATGCAATCCACAATAAAATTTTCAAAACAGTGATTCGTAGCTAAATGTGCAAGAATTTTCTTACAAATAAGTCCGCAGAAAAAGAACTTGCAGAAAAATCTATAAGAAATAAAATTTTCCAGCATCATCCACGACCCTTCACATCTAAATCCGCAACAATTTGTTCGCAACTAAATTCACAACAAAAATTTGCAGCTAAATTTGTCAATTTTATTGCGGTGAATTTAGCTACGAATATTGTAGGGTCCAAACATGTTGATTTGTTGTAGGTATTTACTTGTGAATTTTTTTGCAGAAAATATTTGTAAGCAATATTTTTGCCTATGGTTCAAAAATTAGCTACAAATTTTACTGTGAATTTCAAAATTTGCAACAAAATTTTTATATATTTTTCTGGAATGATAGATTTACAGCAAAATTCGCAACAAATATTTACAAAAAATTTGCAAGTAAAATCCACAGCTAGTTTGCTCTTTTTTAGTGGTGTTCTTTAATATCATCTTGTTTACAATACTCTTTTTCACAAGGTGATTACTCAATTGCTCAAGAGAAACATCATTCTTTTTATATTTCATATTCTTTTGAATTCTTTCCATGATGGAAGAAATTTGTCAATAAGTGAAGAGTCAACAATGGTATCATCCATGTGTATGTTATGTTGCTTAAAGTTATTTAAAATAAGTTCAATTTCATGTGGTGGTTTCATGACAGACTTACCATCAACCATCTTATAATTACTAAAGCAAGTGACACGAAATTTCTTACTTATTGCACTTATTGCGCCCTTAGTCATATATTTTACTTTTAACTTGTCCCATAATTCTTTTGCGCTTCTAATAATTTGGTAGACATCAAATAATACGTCAGGCATGCCATTGAGAATGTGCCCAATGAATACATAGTCTTCGTTATCCAACTTTTGTCTTGTTCGAGTTTTCATAATGATCTCCCCTTCAACTTCTTGAGGTCTTGGTGTGATATGAACATATAAAGTTTTTAATGTTGTGAGGAGAAAATACATTTTCATTTGTCACCGTATAAAATTTTCACTATCAAATATTTTTATTTTGATAAGATCTGAAGCTATCTTCTCAATTGATACAATAACTATTTTTTGTTTGTTTTATGGTGGAATTAACCATAACGATTGTGAGATTTTTGGATTGGAATTCTTGATATTTTGTTGAAGTCTTGGAGATGAGAATAATGAAATAAAATCTGCAACAAAAAAAATTAGAAAATATAATAGCATAGGATAACTTTTCAAGTCAGGTGTTTCACGTACTTTCTTTTAGGCTTAATTCGTCCCCACCAAGCCAACTACAGTGTGCAAAATGCGTTACTAGCAATTTTTTTGCAGAATACAATGAAAAATACTTGATTTATTTTTACATTCAAATAGTCATGCCTTACACCAATCATATTTTATAGAAAATATTCTCTATTCTTGCTTATGCAAATAAAGAAAGTGTTGAAATGGAGATAGACAATAGAAACGATTAAATGGATAATGGATTGTTGTGTTATATTTCGCCAACCTGATGTCTTATTTATAGATACTGAATTCATATATTAGCATACTCATGAAGAGAAGCATCTTTTTTTACTAGTTACAACTCTTTAATAGGTCACAATCTTTCAATAAGTTACAAACATTCAATAAGTTACAACTCTTTAATAAGTCACAGTTTTATGAAGAGATGTAATCTTTCAAATATTATTTTTCATATATTTTGAAAGAGTAAAGGATACTGGGACTTAAATTGGGAGATTGAGACTCAGTATTGTATTTGGTAGCTAGATACTAAAACTAAAATTTCAGTCTCCATCCACAAAATTTTAGTCTTTTTAGTATCTCCAAAAAGTGGGGACATAGGAGATCAAAATTTGTTAGGACGGGGACTAAAATTTTAATAACATTTTATTCCTAAAATACCTTCGTCCAAAATTTCATATTCCAAATCCACCCTTCACCCATAACCCACCACACCTCTCACCCCGCCACCACCTATCACCGAAGCATAACCACTACTCCTCTGCCATCATCAAAGCATAACCATCACACCTCTACCATCACCGAATTTAACCACCACCAACAAAAATGATACCAAAGAAAAAATTCAATCTCATAAACACAGATTCAACAATCATAGGATTTTAAAATCAAAATAGAAAAGAGAAGAATACAGCTAGGGAACTAGAACTGAGCGGTGAAGTAGGAAAAATAGGTAATACAACGGCATTGCACGGTGTGGAACTGAAACTCAAACACGGCAGAACGACATGGCGCGGTGCGAAATTGGAGCTCGAGCATGATGGCATGCCACGGCAAGGCGTGGAACCAGAGCTCGAACACCGCAGCACAACATGGCAATGCGCAAAACTCGAACTCAAACAGGGCGGCATGACACTGCACGATACAGAACTGGAACTCGAACATGAGGCAAACATGATGTTAGTGAATGTTGATCATCACTGCTACTAGAGAAAGAAAAAGACAAAGATGGAAAGAGGGGAGAGAGGGAAAGAGGAGAGGGTTAGGGCTTTTTTCCTGTATTCATTTTTATTTAATAACCAAGGATAATTTGGTAATTTTACTCATTTTATTCTCTGTATTTATTTTTAACCAAATAAAATACTGAGACATAATTTAGTCATGTACATCTTACACAAAAAATAATATTGAGACTTAATTAAGTCTTTGTCTTTCAGTCTCTGTCCCTCAGTCTCTGTCTCTCAGGCTCTCTTTCAAACGCTACCGTATATAATATCTATAATTACACACTTATTATATCTAAAATCATATATTTATTTCAATAGCAATTAACGAATGCAAACAAAAGTAAAAAATGTAAGTTATGGCTAACTTTGATCCCCAAATTTTGTCTTCCAAACATTTTTGAAATAGTTTTTAATTGGGTTAAGTACGATTTTTGACTTGGTTTTAAATTGTCCTTTTTCTTCAAATTTTAAATTTTACTACCAAATTATCCTCAATTAAAAAAATTATAAAATAAAAAATGAAAGAAAGAAAGTGAACGGATGAGAGGGAGAAGAGAATCACACGCGTGGGAGGGGGAGGGAAGAAGAAGGGGGAAGGAAAGGTAGGGAGAAGGGAATCACGCAAGGGGGGATAGGGAAGAAGAAGAAGAAGGGGGAAGGGAGGGTGGCGACGCCGCCGCAGAGAGCACAAACATCAACGCCAGCAAATCGTGGAGGAGGACGTCACCATTTTGCCGTTCTGTTTATTCTCCTTGCTAGCTCGCCAATTGCCGCTTCTCCTTGCCGCTCGCCACTGCTTCGCGTCCTCACCGCTGCTTTGCATCCTCTTCCTCGCTAGATTGTCACAACTCCTTGCCGCTCGCCATTGCTCCTCCCATGTCGCCACTACTTTTCGCCACTGGTCCTCCATAGAGTTCTAATTCTGTTTCTAATTTGTTGATTTTGTTAACTAAGTCAATTATTCAGTTTCTTTTTTTTTGTTAATTACGTTGTTTGATTTGTTGATTTGTTAATTTTGTTAATCACATTGTTGTTGTTGACTTTGATTTCATTCTGATTGATTCTATTGTTCCTCTGCTTCTGATTCTATTCCATTCTTCTGCTTATGATATTTTCTAGTTGAAATTATGTTTTGATTTTTTTATATTTATTAGTTGAAATTTTGTTGCTGCTATTAAAATTCTATTGCATCTGTTGAAATTCTAGTTAAAGAAGAAGAAAAAGAAGAATAAATGCTGCTGTGATGGAGAAGAAGAAAAAGAAGAATAGAAACTGAATATTTTGGTGAAGAAGGAGAAGAGTATTTTTATTTGATGGATGATTTTAAAACCAAGTTAAACCTTAGAGACAATTTTGTATGCAAATTGGGAACGATCACTCTAGATAACATTTAATCTAGATAACCAGCTAACTTAATCATTGTCAATCTAGATCAATCCCCAACAACGACGCCAAAAACTTGATACGGAATTTGATGAACTCAAATATCTGCAGAACTACCGGCAAGTGCACTGGGTCGTATCAAGTAATAAACCTCATTAAGAGTGAGATCGATTCCACAAGGATTGATAGATTTAAGCAACTTTAGTCAATTAGTCATTCTAGTTAAACAAGCCATTAATGAGGATTGTTGATTCAACAATGAAATAAAGGATTGAAACGTAAATGGCAAGAAATTAATTAACTGAATTAAAGAGCGGAAATGTAAAGAGCTGGGAATTTAAATTACATAAAGTAAATTGAAAGCAGATAAAGGCAGAAAAGTAAATGGCTAAAATAAAAATGGGGAAGGGAATTGAGCATTAAAAGTAAAAGTATAATCAGGAAATGGGAAGGTAAGAATAGGGAAGATCATTGGGTTCAAGAGATATTGTAATCTCTATATCAATGTGTTTCTCATCTCTCCCTCAATCATGCAACTCATTGATCTCTTGGCAAATCATGAGTGATTAAATCCCAATCCCTTGGTAATTCAATCTCTCTAAACTTAATCAATTGCCAATTCTTTGATCTAATTGCTCATGAAAAGAGATGAAGATTGGTCCTTAATTTAAAGCCACACAATCTCCTAAACCTAAGTATTGGGATGATTACATGTCACTATATCAAACCCAAAGCCAAATCTATTCACTTGTGAGAAAGAACTTCAAGCATGACTCTATAATCCCTTTCCCAAGGCTTACATAGAATTCATATGAACTCAATTTCGTTCCCAAGACAATTGAGTTCTTGAATAAAGAACGAAGATCTTTCTAGCAAATCAAATAAGAGATGAAGAGAAGAAGAAATTCAATTCCACTATTGATCCATCAAAGTACAATAGAGCTCCCTCCCCCAATGAGAGAGAAGTTAGCTACTCATAGCTCAAAGAAAAGTATAAGAAATGAAAAGTGAGATGGATGTAAGAAGTGGGAAAAGAATACCCCTTTTGAAGTACCTTCCAAGAGTTTAAATACTACTCCTAACTAAGAAATGGAAATCCCAATTCAACTCAAATTGCAAGTAAACTTAATCTCAAATTGGGCCCATCTTGCTGAATAGAGGCATGTTGAGTGGCGTCCCATGCCTTCGAGCACGCCCCTGCTTTTCTTCTCAATTTGTTGCTTAACGTGCCACCCATAGTGCACGCTCAATGGCACGCCCATGTAAACAGACTTGGTGTGCCACTTGGCTAGCACGCCTTCTTTTGGAACTCTTCAAATTGCCTTCTGTAGTGTTGGCCCAGCGTGCCACGCCTGGGGCACGTCCCTTGATATGCCAACATTGGAATTTAGTGTGCCATTATGAAGCTTCACGCCCAATCCCCGCTGAAGGATTTGAACTAGCGTACCACACCAAAGACACGCTTGTTGGCACACCCTTTATGATGGTTCTTGGAGCACTCTCTGGAACTTTAACCCAACGTGTCGCGCCTTCAAGCACGCCCAATGGCACGCTCATGGAGTAGAACTGGCATGCCATGCTTAAGGCACACTTGTTGGCACGCACAATGTGAGGGCTCCTGGGACAGTCTTTGGACATTAAGCCCAGCGTTTCACTCCTTCGAATACGCCAAGTGACACGTTGGCTTTGCATAACTTTCGTGGGGTGTCAAAGCACACGCCCTCTGGCATGCCCCCTATTACTTGTAAGTCTGTATTCTGGATGATTGGCATGCCACACCCACTGGAACGCCCTTGACACGCCCTCTATCTTGAGGTTGGTGTCACGCCTTCAAGCACGCCCATTTATGTAGTCCTGGTGTGGCACTTCATATTACACGCCCTAGACACGCTTTTGTTGGAGAAGTCTGGGAGTGCCTTTGAACTTCTGACCTAGTGTGCCACGCCCTTGGCACGCCCGTGGACACACTTTTGTTGGGAGACTGGCGTGCCACGCCCTTGAAATGCCCATGGCCATGCCTGTGTTGTCAGCCTCAAGACCCTTTTTCTGGAAACTAGGCCTGGCGTGCCATGCCCTTAGCACGCCCATGGACACGCCCTTGTTGAAGGTTGGCGTGCCACGTCTTCGAGCACGTCTAGTGGCATGCCCTTGATAATGAGTTCTAAGGTATTCTCTACAACATTGGCCTAGCGTGCCACGCCCGGGCCACGTTCAGGGCACGCCCTATATGGAGAATGGGCGTGCCACGCCTAGGGATACGCCTAGGGCACGACAGGTCTAGCTTCATCTCATAGTGTTCTCTGGTGTTCAGGCTCGGCGTGCCATGCTAGTTGGCACGTTGCTGACACGCCAGCCTCTTTGTCTTGTTTTCATCTTCTTTGCTTCTCTTTTTCTTCTGAAATTCATGAAAGACACATATTCAAAGTAATATTCTAAGAATTCATGATATATCCATCAATATTGCAATAATTTAGTAAGAAATTCTTCATTCTTTGACAAAAATTCTATGAAAAAATAGATAGATAATGCAAGTCATCAGGTTTATAAATATTTTATTTAATAACTATAAATATATGTTTACGGGTACTTAACATATTTATACTTAACCTATCTCATTTTAAATGTGATATCTTTTTTATGATATTTTTCCTATTTAAAATATAATATATGCATACTTATAAAAATAAAATATAAATTACCAAAAAAACGTATAAGTTTAAAGTAATATTAAAATCATCACATTACAAATTATGAACAATTTAAAAAATTGTTTAAATTCATTAAATCTAATAATCTATCTCAAATATTCTTTTGTGTATGTTTGAGATAGCTACGGAATGAATATGGAGTAGGATGACCACTATCCATACCCGTCCTATATCCAAACAATTATTATCAAGTATTATCTGTACCTAATATAAAACCCAATTAATAGTTGAAAAATCGGATCCATTTGAAATGAAATAAGTCGAGTCAAGTTGAATCGACTCAAATTGACATGGCTAGAGGTGCGAAGGCAGAGTGAAAGTGCTAATAAAGTGTTGATCTCTTGCAGAATGAAAGATAGGCTTTTGAAGTCTTCTTGCACCATAAAATGATTTTTTTTTATATATTTTGTTATAATTTTTAAATATATTTCACATCAAACAGTAATATGATCCTTAAATATTGATTTTATAAAAAAATACTTATTTATTTTAAAAATAATCATTTCATGAAAAGAATAATTTTTAGACAAATTTATCCTTTATAAAAGTTAATAATTATCACGTTCTTTAATAAAGAAAGAACATCATCTTCCTTTATTTTTGAAAAATGTTATTTATACAATAAAATTCAGCCTTTACTCAACCTTTAAATTTAATATTTTATTATTTTAATTTTTTAATTAATCATATTTCTTATTTTTAAGGAACCACTTTCGATTTAAACTTTATCAACTAAAAAATCTCTAACTTCTTATCACTATAATAAAGCATTTAACTAGAATATCATTATAAACTCAACTGGTCCAATTAAATACAAACACATTCAAAATTATATTGCCTTTAATTAATCAGAAAAAAACAATTATGTTACCTTTAATTAATCAGAAAAAAATTAAACAAGAACAACATAAATACATCCAAAATTATGTTACTTTTCGTTAATAGAGAAAAAAATAAAAAATAACATAAACAGACTTCAAAACTCATGTCAAAAACACATCTAAAATTAAATAAACTACATAAACATATTTAAAATTATGTATTAACACATCTAAATTATTGTGATTGTAGTTCTAAATTATATATTAAAAACAGAAATAATTGAATTTAAATACACATCTAAAATTATAAGAATGCACTCTAAATATTTTATAACACATCTAAAACTCATGTAAAAAAGCTTATATATATACATAAGAACATAATAAACGACGTAAACACATCCAAAATTAAAATATAAATTTATATATGTACACAAAAACATGATAAACAATATAAACACATATAAAATTATAAGAATGTATTTTAAAAGTGATGAAAAAAATAGAAAAACAACAGAATAAAACTTAAAATGACAAAGAAAAAAAATGAAAAAAGAGAAAAATAAAATAAAATATCTATGAGAAAAAAAAGTAAAAAGCACCGTAAAAACATAGAAAAATGAATTTTGATTTTAACTAATTTGATTTTTATATGTATATTTAAATTGTAATATATTAATAATTAAATATATTAAATTTAAAACAGAAATTTAAAATTTAAATTTCAGTTTTATTTAGTTTGTATTTTAAACGTGTATTTAATTTTAAAAAGACACTAAATCTATTTATAATTTTTAGATGTGTTTATTTTTTAAATTATTGTAATAAAAAGCTGAATATTGTACCACTTTTAAAGGATATTTAGTTGAATTATTTATCTTTCTCTATCATCTACTCTACCACCATCCTTCCATCAAATACACCTTTATCATCATTATCTCTACCTCCATTAAGTTCAACACCAACACCTGTACTTAATCATTAACATACACCTCCATTTTCATCTCACTATCAATTCCTAACTACCAAACACAGTGCCAAATCTAGAAACAACAATGTTGTATCTGTTGATTTGGATTTTAGATTTCGAAAAAAGAGAGAAGAGAAGAAGGGTGGGATGAGGCAAAGAAGAAGAAAATTGGCACGAGACTGAGAAGAAGAGGAAGGAAAGTTCGTAGTGGTAGTAAGATTTAAAAAAAATGAAAGAAAAATAACACGATACTAGTAGAGTAAGGAGCCATTACTGTTTCTGCTGTTCAAGACAAGAGAGAGAGAGAGAGCTTTGTTGGAAATGGAAGAAGTGATTTGCCATTACTGTTTTTACCTTTTGCTCTCATTTTTTTCTTTCACTCTCTTCACAACTGCATTAAGATGACCTCCTTCTTTGCTACATTTTTTGTGGCTTATTCTTTTTGTTTTTTTTTTCTTTATAAAAAAAATCTGAATGCCTTGTTTATTGATGATATTAGATTTGAAGTGTTTTTGGTGACGGTGACCATGGAGAAAAAAAAAAAAGATATGATGCAATCGAAGAGAAGAAAATAGTTAATGCAATGATAATGATAAAAATAGTAAATACAGTATAAGTGGGATTGGAATTGAAGTTAAAAAAAATTAAACATCACGAATAATTTAATTGTTCTCCACACCAATTTTTTTTCAATTAGATCCATCTTAGTAGTAATTAGTTTAATTGTATAGGGACCAAACTAAAAATACAATTTATAAAGTAACTCAAATAAAAGAAAAAAGTATAAGAACTCAATTAGAAAATAAATTTGTGCAAAGACTCAATAAAAAAATATAAGAACTTAATTAAAAATTTTATAAAACAATAGAGACCAACAGAATAATTAAATTATTTAATTTTTATCTTAATTCATAAATAATAAAATAATACTTATCTCTAATTTTATAATGAGTGTCACATCCGGCAGTCACATAAAGATATCATTAAACATTGAGCAATGTTAGAGAATCAAAATGGTATTAGTCAAAAATTAGTCAAATACTTTTAGGTGAATCCAAAATCTCTACGAATTAATATATATGGTTGTTTCTTCTCCTAAGTATTAGAATGTTTCTTTTTCATATTCATACTAAATGGATGCTCTTTTATGTATTTTTTGAATTTTTTTATTACAAATGTGAATTTCTTTATTTCTTTAAGAATTTCATAATTTTTTTAAATTTAATAGATATTTAATTATTTTTTCTAAAATATAACTGGATATTTCTTTTATTAAGTATTAGAATATTTTTTTCATATTAAATGAATATTTTTTTTATATTTCTGTAATTGTTCAAAAAATCCTTTTGGCTAAGATCAAGTGTATAGTTTGCAGTCTTTTTAATCATCAAAACGGCACCTAATATTCCAAAATGCAGATAACAACATCGTGATGAACTGCGACTCAAAATACTCAGAATTGAGGATGGGAGTTTTTGAAGAGTGGCGGTGAGTATAAGGCGCACTGAGCTAATGGAAATAATAGTCAGGTTCTTGCGCAGAGACAAAAAAAATGAAGAACAAATTGGTGCAATGGCTAGAGAGGAGTGGCACAAAATAGAGGTATTAGGAAAGCCGTTAGATAGAAAAAGCGACGAGCAACTCCTTCCACCATGAAAAATTGAAGCGGAGGATTGCGGAGAAAGATTAGAAAGGAGATCTTGACGTTCTGAACTCAAAGACGATACTACTCATGGCGAATCCGATGGGGATAGAGAAGATCTGATGGTGAAAGAGAGGGTCTATGAGTTGATTATTGGAGATAAGTAGATTAATGTGAATTAATTAATTATTAATATAAATTAATGTAATTTTATTTATTTTTTGTTGGTAATCTCTTGATTCCATGTACTTTCCCTTAAACATTTTATCTATCATCCGAATTAACTGTTGCAGCAATCTCTTTCAACGTAGCATAGGCCTTATTCTTATTCGGCAGGCATTATTTATAATCAAAACTTGAAAGAAGGCATCTTTAATTTGGTGAGGAGACAAAGGTGGTGATAGGCGAAACACAGAAAAGCAAAGTTGAGCACTGTACATCACTATCACATAGGGGAGAACTATCTCTGGTCAGTGGTCAATTCAAAAATAGGAGGACCAGAGTACTTATGCTCCTTTCCAGTTCTACAACAACTATATGATAACCTTTCTTAATTCCTATTGTTTTCAGGGCATCCTTACCTTTACTATGTACCTTTTTCTCCCTTTAGTAAAATAACAAGCTAATGTGATCTGATAGCAGAAATATCCGCAATACGAAATTCTAATATCATGCGGAATATAAAAAATAAATATATTTCAATTGTAAAAAAGTTTATTTCGACATAAACAATAAAAATTAATGATAAACCAATTATTTTACATTTCAAAATAATTAGCTATAAAAATCCAATTAGTAATTAATTTATCAAACATCAATATAACGTATTAAAAATTAAAATTGACAGTATAATATTTGATTTAAATACATGCAAAACTAGAATAAATATTTAATAAACAAATTATAACTAATAATTACAATTAAATTAATTAATTAATTAATATTTACTAATTTTTACATTTCATACAACTTAACAAATTTTAATAACATGACAACTTAATCTACATGTATAACAACATTGAATCTATAAAAGTACTTTAATTATAATTACATGCTCAATTTCTTAAAAGAGGAAAATTATCAAAACTAACCTCGAAGTCGATCGCTTCCACAAAATACCAAGTCGCGTTTAGGCAACTAATGTCTCTATTCCTGCGTCTGCGTGCGCCATAAAATCTGAGTATCTCACAAATATCAACATAAACGTTCGAGAAAGGGAGAATTAAAGGAAATGGAAGAGGAAAGAGACCAAAGAGACGTTGTGAACAAGTTTCTTATATAGGCGCGTCCAAGCCTTATTCCATTTAGAGGGAAATGAAATAAGGTTGTTCACATCTCGTTTACACTATAAACAAGACACGTTACACAACACGTTTATAAATGTGATACGTGCAATCGAAAATGTGTCTTGTCTCATTTACACTGTAAACGAAAAATGCTCAAAGTGAGATCGTTTACAATTTAAACGAGTTAGTAAAAAGATGAATTTCGGTAAAAACAGTACACTACAAATTACCTATTTTACTAAATCAAATATTTATTTTATTTATTTAAAAAAAATCTAAACAAATGATACTAATATTTCTTCTTAATTGTTTCACTCTATTTGTTGTTCCAAAAGCAGTTTTAGAGCCATGAGGGTGAAATTTAATCTGTAAAGTTTAAAAATGATATAAAAACCAAAAAATGAGTTGTCTTAGATTTATTTTAATCGTGTACCTAAATGTGCTTTAGTAAAAGCTAAAGCATCAATGTTCTTCCTTCGACTCTATAAATACAGACAGCTCCATATGTATTATTATTACTTACAAGCATTTCGTTACAACACTCGAAACCATATATATTATACATCCAGAAAGACACACACACACACCCCACCCATCATAATAATAATCATCATCGTTGAAAGCAGTAATAAGAAAACACAAATGGGAGCAAAGAGGTCGTCATTTTGCAACGTATTCACGGCATGCTTTTCGAGAGGAAGCAGTTACGACGATTACTACTGGGAAGGCAGCAGCAGCGGCAGAAGAATATTTGCGAGCGACGAAGACAGAGGGCGTTGGGTTGGAGAGCCCGGCATTGATAGAAAAGCTTCTGATTTCATTGCTAGATACTATGCCGCGCGAGTCACTGACTCAGAAAGCCAATTCGCATCTTGAGATATAAAACAATAGTATACTTTCTTCTTCAGACCATGTTGTAGCGTTTAATTAATTTCCCTACTTAGCTTACTCCCTCTCTCTGTCTCCCAATATCTCAAATTTTTAATTGGTTGTTATATTTTTCCATTTGCAGAAATAATGTGGTCATTGATAATGTAAAGAAAATTGATTCATTGTTATTATGACTAGTAATCTTTATTTCGTTTTGTTCTTGTCCTTCACTCCCTTAGCTTGTTCTTCCAAAAATATCTATATGGTTTTCTGAGCCAGACGTGAAGTTGTGTTTGAAAACAGTCTTTGAGACAGAAATATTTAAAAAAAAATGACTTGAACTTTATTTTGTCTTCAACACTCAATCAATTTCGTCATTCCATTATATAGTTAAAGCAATTTTTTGGCTTTCATTTATTCTGAATTTTTTAAATAAATATTTTAAATATATTTTATTTACTGATAAAAATAATTTAGCCACAATTTATATTTTTGTGTCTTATTACTTATTTTATTTATACAGAAATAGTTATGGTTATATCTCCTTTAGGAGATAAGACATAAATAAGACAAATAAAACGGGTGCACCTATGATACAGGAAAAGTCTATATATCTCGTTTACAGTATAAATTAGTATTAAATCCGTACGTACGATGCAAGAAATTAAATTTTAATTTGACATGGTTAGTAAAATAATATTTTATAACCATAAATTTCTCGAGTTTAGTATCGTGTTGTCATCGTCATTATATAATAAATGTATTGAATATGTTGTGTTATCTTTGTTTAAAGTAAAATATAAATGGAATTGTTTAAAATCTATAATATTCTTGAATCATAAGAAAAGAGACCTGGAATGAAAAGAACATATATAACTGTATTAATAGTATGTCAATTTTGCACTAAACTTTACATCAAAAGACTAATGAAAGTTTATCGACAACCTACTATTTTACTAACCTCATTAGAAAAACAATTGGTATATGATGTTGTGCCTCCTGTTACACATTTCATTTCAAGTATAAAAGTAGAGTTATAGATAAATTTATTATATCTACAATAAATATTTGTAAAAAAGCATAAATCATAACATGTTAGTAAAATGAAAATATTAATTTTCTTACTTAAATATTATTAAGAAGTTCTTTGAACACGATATTTGTTGTTGATGACTTTAGATTGCCTTCTATGTGAAGAATTAGAACTTTTAGGCCACTGTGACTCTTAACTCTTGACAAAGCAATAAAGTTGCCCATGGGTGAACATTGATTTTGGTAGGTAAAACCCTACATCTGATAATTGACTCTGACTCTTGTTTATGGTCATTGCAAAGCACACTGTCAATGAAAATTATCTCCGTTGGATCAAGTTCATTCTTAGAATGTATACTTTGTCGCTAATATTTCTACAGGTCACTGTTGTCGCTCCAATTACGTCGTTGCCAAGTTCGTTAACTGTTAACCTTTTTCCGTTGCATAAACATGAAGTCTGGTCTATATTTCGCAGTAGCATTACCATGACTTTTGACTTCAAACTTAACTTGTGGTTGGGTAGTCCCAAACATTTGAAGTCATTAGGAATTCTGGTGTAAACCACTCCTGTTGTACATCTTCATTCTCATCAGCTTGATATATTGTATCAGAACTTAGATACTCATTTTCTATTAATGACATGTCATCTTAAACGGTTTTTGGGTTATTTTTCATTTATTTTCTTAGGTTTTTAATCAAATTTCTTATGTTTTCTAATAAAATTTAATAAATAATCAAATATTTGGAGTTGAAAAAGTGTTATTGTATTTTTAGTAGTTTTTAGGCTCAAAACAAGTAAGAATTAAAGCTTTTTTACAAGAAAAATACAAAGATAGCAAAAGCATGCCCTAAAGACACCTAAAACTCAAAATTGCATGCACGCCCGGCGGCCATGCTTATATGCCCGGCGTACAAGTTTCTAGCCCCAATCTCATCACTTCAAGTGGACATAACTTGAGTTACAAATGTCCAAATGAGGCGGCTTTGGCTGCGTTAGAAAGCTAACGTCCAGAGCTTCAAAACAATATGCATATGTCTATAATGGACATTTAGTTTGAGCCACGCACCACACCATCTTTTTAACACATGAAATCAGCACCCAAGGTCCGCCCAGGGGACAGCACCCTACGCCCGGCGGAAGTCTCCTTCACCTGGCGGACAGCATCCCATGCCCGGCGGACTCCTCCAAACCTCGAAGCACGCCCGGGGGACTCCATACACATTCCTGGTAGATTGATGTCTCTGGAGTGTGATTTTTTCCTTTTGCCCAATTTCTTCTAATGCAAGCCCAATTTAAAGCTAATTACAACTTTCAGAAAGCAATAATTAAGGCCCAAGCTTAATTATCCACATTATTAGAGTCTTAATTACATCTAAAATGTTGAAGATTCCAGAAGATTAGTTATTAATTCTCTCTAAAAACATAAAAGATTTGGTTGTTAAGATTTGTTTCAAGATTAGATTTGACTTATGGTTTTTATTTGAATTTGAAGTAAGTAGTTAGTTATCTTATCTTTCTCTCTAAAGGACAAGATTATGATTAGTTTTGAATTTGAATTCTAGAATTTAAGATATAAATAAGTGAACCTTGTTCACAAAAGGGGCATCCAGGGGAGGATCTTTGGATCGCTAACGTGTCTCTCTGTCTCTTTTTTTATCTTGTTTTTCTTTCACTTTTTCATGGGTAACTAATTCTTTGTCAAAGGGTTAGGAGCTCTGTTTATGTTTTCTATGGGTTATTAATCTACGTTTATTTTATTTTGAAGTTTGCGTTAATCTATTTCTATGGGTTAGTGTGGATCCATCTCTGCTTGAGGGTGAAGCGTGTGTAGTCTATTCTCCTTAATGATCCTACTCAAAATGCCATAGACAAGGTTGGATCTTTCGAATCAGAGAATGATGCATCATAGGGTTCTAACCTCTACCACAGAGACCCTAATCTCCCCGTAAATTGGCTGAACTGGTGTCTCGAGAAGTCCCCAATGAGGTTGTGGATTAGCTGTCTGAGAGATGTATGATTCAAGCTGGTGGTGCGTGCTTTCCACTGAAGTATCCACACGAACCCAAGTAGACGCGGGTGTTTGCCAGGCACGTTCATCTTAGTATGATGAACAGAGCTAATTGTCATTGATCATCTTATTCACCATGTTGAAGTATGAATATACATCTTAGAATTAATCAAACACGGATCGAAGAAGAAACAGTAATACTTTTATTAATTTATAGCATTCAGCAGGGCTCCTTCCCTCAACCTAGGAGGTTTAGAAACTCATACTGATGTAAAATACAAAGTAAAACTCGAAAATAATGTCTATGGTGTGCGTCCTCCCCAAATGAAGAATGTAAAATACACTTTAAATTCTAAACAGATGACTAGTAAGGGTAAAACATTCTATTTAGTACTACAATCCACTTATGAGGCCCACTTGGTGAGTGTTTGGGCTGAGCTTTGATGAGATCCACGTGCTATGAGGCTCCTAGGGCGTTGAACGCTGGCTAGGGGTCCTCTTTGGGTATTTGGACGCTGGGCTCTGCTCTTTGGGCGCTGGACGCTTGGAAGGGGTCAAGAAGCTGGCATTGGATGCCAGCTTTGGACCTTCTAATCCGAAGCAAAGTATAAACTATTATGCATTGCTGGAAAGTTCTGGAAGTCAGCTTTCCATAGCCGTTAAGAACGCTCTATTTTGACTTCTGTAGCTCCAGAAAAGCTCTTCCAAGTGCAGGTAGGTCAGATTTGGACAGCATATGCAGTGCTTTCTCTGTCTCTGAATCAGACTTCTACTCCACCTCCTCAATTTCAGCCAAAAATTACCTGAAATTGTACAAAAACACAAAACACATAGTGGAATCCAAAAATGTGAATTTAACACTAAATCCTATAAAAACTTAATAAAAACAAAACAAAACATACTAAAAACTATATGAAAATGATCCAAAAAAACGTATAAAATATCTTGTCATTAGTTCACATAGTTGAATATCTCCTTTTTAAGTCCCCTTTCGTACTCAACACAGGCCCATTCTTTGAAATCAACTAGATCTCCTTGGCAAGTCCTAGAAAAGTGACACAAGTCATTAATTTCCAGGTATATTCAGCAACAGACATATCCTCCTGCTTCAATTGCATTAGCTCTAACTCCTTCGTGGTGCGAATTGCTTGAAAGAAATACTTCTTATAAAACTTCAGCTTGAACTTGCTCCAAAAAATATCGATAACTTATGATTACAAGGTACAACATGCCTCCTGCCACCAATGTTGAGCATCTTCCATTAACATGTGGGTCATTAATTCTACATACTATACTTCGGGGAATCGCTGGGTTTCCAAAAACTCCTCCACAGCCCAAAACCACTTATTTGCATCCAAAGCGTCAACAGTTTTCTTAAATCGGGTTGGACCAATCTTAAGAAAATCAGCAAGGGTCATGGATCTATAGTCTCAAATCACGTTGCTCGCACCACTACCAAGATTCCCATCTTGACGTCCTCGCACTAGTTTATACCTCATCCATGTCCATGAGTCACCATTTAGGTCCTGTCTAACCAAACAATTGATATTAAGATGATCAATCTCAATATCTTAAGTCTTGTGCTTCAAAGTCCCAAAAGCATGCTCATAAATAATTATGCTATATTTATCAGTCAAATATCCTAAATAGCATATAAACACGATCTAGAGTATGCTCAGTAATATAGTCAATCCGTTCCACAGGTTTCACGTAAACGAACTGCTCTAATACCATAATGTAACACTAGGTGCAACTTCTTGCCTTTTCTAGGTAGTGAGCTTGTCTTCTTTGGGCCTACGCCTTTAAGATTGTTTTTGTGTTGATTTTTATCCTAATTTGCTTGATTTTGGCCTGAAACCACAATTATTCTAACACAACTCCAAATATATGATTAATTATCAAAATATCACTAAAAACATAAAAATTTGATTCAAAAACTAAGAAAATTAATAAAAAAAGCTTAAAAAGTGGTTAAGATGACGTGTCATCAGTAAACTATTTGTATTTTATTGTTTACTTTTACAGCATTCACATTTTCTAGTAAGAATGTGTGGATTCATTCTCACCCTAAAATTTTCAACCCTTTTTAGAGGACTAGAAGAACTCAATGCGAAGCTACGAATGAGTTAAAGGATTTAATTGCGAGTCAAGTTGTTGAATTTATTTTTTCCTCACCCCTTGTTATTCAAGGTTCTTATTCCTTTACAAAGGGGTAGGTATAGTATCGGAGTTTATTTGTTTAACTATAATATATTATTAGTAATTATGCGTATATATATTTATTTAGATATATTTGTGCCTGATGGTTGATGAAAAAGAAAAATTATTAGCTTTTTTCTTGAAACCAAAAGAAGTTAACGTCGTAATGGCTCAATATTTAATAGATAATAAAAAAAATAAGTTAGTGATGTCTTACTTTTAGTATGATCATGACGTGATAGAGGTTAGATCATTACTTACAGGACTTGTCCAGAAAAATATAAATAAAAATAAATTTGTATTACATTTTTTGACTTGATCCCACCAAGAACAAAACTACTTTTGGTGCACTTATGTGATTGGTAGGCTTTTCTTGTTTTTTGTTCAACCTTAAATCAATTAATTAAAAATTTAAATATATTTTTTTCAAGCAGAGAGAGCCACGGAGAGAGAAAAAGAGACAAAGACTAAATTAAATTTTTGTATTGTGTTTTGTTTAAAATGTACAAAATTGAGTTATGTCTCAGAATTCTACTTAATTGAAGATAAATATAGAGACTGAAATATAAAATTACTAAAAAGATCCCTATTAATTAAAGAAAATTAAAATAGAGGCATAATAAGCCACTTAAACCATTAATGAGAAAACTAAAGCCATTGGTGAAAAGATTGAATTTTTGAGGTATAGTAAGATATAGGCCCAAGAACAATCAATCATGTACACACAATAATCATTGTGAATTCAAACTCACCTCGTAAACTTAAGAGTTTAGAATGCTAAATAAGATCACAAATCAAATTAAAAAAAAAATTAGAACTTTTTTCCACAACATTAAGGTAAAAAGGAAAAGATATAAAAGCAATAGAGACATAGAAAAAAGGAGAGAGAGTCATGCGTAAACTGCCAACATAACCACTGAATCCCATGGTAGTTGCAACTGCGACTGTGACGGAGGAAGAAGAAGCTGACGTCAAGAGCAGGCAACAAGACTGCAATAGAAATGAATCTAAAACATGATCCATTTAAAAAAAATAAAAGCAGAAAAGAGAGAAGAGAAGAGGACAGAAGAGGAATGGCGGAAGAAAACAAAAAGCCTTAATTTAAAAGAAGGGATAGAATGGAAATTTAAAAAGTTAATGAGGGTATTTTTAGAAAGAAATGTTATTAAAGTTTTAGCCTGTGTCTTTAAAAATTTTAGATTCATATGTCTTCACTTTTTGGAGCTACTTTAAGAACTAAAACTTAATGTCTGAGACTAAAATTTTAATTTCAATCTCTGACTATCAAATACAATAAAAAATTTTAATATTAATCATAGTACCTCAAAACAAATGTTATCTAAT
Organism: Arachis duranensis; assembly: GCF_000817695.3. Classification (NCBI taxonomy): domain Eukaryota; kingdom Viridiplantae; phylum Streptophyta; class Magnoliopsida; order Fabales; family Fabaceae; genus Arachis; species Arachis duranensis. Next base: position 57,166,713 of record NC_029774.3, on the reverse strand, counting down.
AAAATTTCATATTTATTAGACTCTCCCAAATAAAAATTTCATATATATATGTCCTCGTTTATTATTTATATAAATCACTAAAGATTAGTGAACATTTATATTTGTTCATGTGTCATACTACTCTGTCACGATTTACTATGAATTCTATCCATATATGTACTTAACAAAATACTGAAATCATGAGAACATGATATGATTTACTTGCAAAGCTAACACTTTAACATATAAATCATGACAAGACTTTTACATTTGTACATAAGTTCAAAGATAAGTATAATTTTAATATCTATAATTATGGTAAAAAATAAAATTCTCGCGTTTAAAATCGTCCTAATAACGTTAAATTATGTTTTAGAATAATCTTTGTTTTTTAATTTTCAAACAAAAGTACCTTTCTTTCCTAACCTCCTCCCCATCCTCAGTACTTCTCTCTTCTTACATGATACTAGCACCAACACCACCAACAACAACATGCTATCACCGCCACCGCAAAGCAACAACCCATGTTTCTATATAAGAAGTAAGAACCTCTATTATATAACTACTTTGACATTATGTGCCTCTTAACTGACCCCATTTTCGGTTTTCCACTCAATTTTCAATTTTGGATTGTGGATTCTTCAAAAGTTGGGATTTTAGGGTCCTTCAGCAGCAGCTTCCTAACACAAAAAATCATTCCTATAGTTTCCAAACTTTTCATCATTGCCTATAAGGACCTCTAAACCTGAAACAGTGGCAACCACAGATGCCAAAACTTTCAATTTTCAAATTCAATGCAAATGAAAAATAAATAAATAAACTTTTATGCCAAATTGCATTTCGGGTGAGTTTACATTTTGGAGGAGCCTTGAATGGCGATGTTGAATATGGTGTCCATGTCAATGTCAGTGGCTTCTTTGGGATCGAAGAGATGGAAGGGTGCGCGAAAAGCCGCTTGAGGGGTCGGTGTCAAGATATATACATATACATTAGTGTGTCTCTTCACCTTCCGATTCGGTGGATCCTTCATATGGGATAAATGGGTTGAATTCAAAATCCAAACTTGGCTTTGTTTCATTTGGTTCGTTCTTCCGATGGATCCAAGTAGAGTTCATTGTCTTCATGTTCAAAAAGACCAATGAAAGGTGTTGGTGAGGATTAACATCCAAGGGCAATTTTATCTTTAAAAAAATTTGTAATGACAAAGAATGATTTTAAAATAAATTCAACAATAGGGACAATTTTAAACGCAAAAAATATTAGAAACAATTTTTATTTTCGACAAAAATTATAAAAAAATCCAATACTCTAACATAATTTATGTATAAATAACTAGATATCTAGAGACAAGGAGATTAATATAGAGGTGATCATGTAAGAAATTTATCACTGTCGGAGGATTTGGGAGAGAAATAAAATTGAATGTAAGTTGCTATAAAATGAATTTCGAAGTAGTAGCAGGGGAATATATTGTTTAAGTAGTTGTAGGTGGTAAGTTTGTATTGACTATTGAGATGATATTGAGGGTAATTGTATTGTTATGTGTGTTGCTGTATGGTTTAGTTAGCCGTTGTTGTTTATTTTATTAGTCATGTTTTGCTTAGGGTTAATGTTGAGTTATGTTGTATCTGTGTACTTTCTATTTTCATCACATCCTATAAGATTTTCATGAATGACTACTTATAAAAAAAATATATCTAAACTTCAACTAATATGATTATAGAATATGAATATTTCTGATTTGTATCCCTTTCCTATATTTATTAGAGTGACAAATTATCAATATAAAACTAAAACAGACTTTTCATTTTTGCCAATAGTTTATTATTTCTGTCAAGCTTGGTTGCCTCTTGAAATTAAAGAGCTCAGAACTATCAAAACAAATATAACTACATAAGAGACTATTTCATAATGGCAAAGTGTTCTTTTTGAATAGTTTGTTTATTATTTGATGAAGTTTTGTTGCCTTTTGAACGAAATAAATTTCGAAGATAAATTAAAACTATTATTTTAGGCGGAATGATCATTTCCGCTATCAAGGAGAGAAATTAGAAATTATTTAACAACACAATAAATTTTTTTGCTTATCACGGTATATTCTAATTCATTAGGTCAAAGACTAATTCGTCGCAGATCAGATCTTCATTTAAGCATTTATTGCTGGCTAATGGGTTATTATATGCACACGACGGAATTCAAAAAACGCAAGATTTGTTATCTTGCTTAAATTTTCTCTCTCTTAAAAAACTTTTAGTTTTGGATTGCCTTGAAAATAACTTTATATATTCAAGTTGTAAGATCCGAAACTTTTGAAAATTTTATTTTCAACCAATTTCGATTTATTTTATTTTTTTAAGATTTTATTTTTAAAAATTATTTATTAAAAATAATTAAATCACGTTTTGATAAATTAAGTTTACATTAAATAGGATATTTATCTAATTTTATAATAATTAGATAATTTTTATTAAAGTTTTAGTAGTTGGGAGATAATAAGAATTTTATATGATTTAATTTGAATAATTAAAATTTGGGTTTAATACTTTAATTTAAGGAAAAAAATTAATTAGATTATTTCAAATTTTAAATTAGTGGTTATTTTAAACTAACTTATAAGTGGATAAATAAATATTTTGTGTTTCAAAAAGGATTTTATTTTATAGATTTGATTCTAATTACTATTTTATTGCCTAAATTTTATAAATTTCTAAACTATCCTCACCACTTTTTTTCCAAACATAACCTTAACCATAACCCTAATTTTAAATACAACTGACTCTCACTTCACCCACACTCACACATGAAAAAAGAGAGTACCAAAGAAAAGAAAGAAGAAGAAGAGGAAGAAGAGTGTCACCGGCAAGGAGGGATGCCATTGCAGAGAAAGAAGCTCGAGATAGAGAGAGAAGAGAGCGCGCAGAGAGTGGGAAACCATGACAGAGCTGACCCATTCTCATCGTCGCGCACCGCTGTCGCCCATGGAGTCGAATGGAGCTGCCGTCGTCAAACTTGGTGGAAGAGAGAGACACGAGAGAAGTGGAAGGAAGCTTCGAAAAGAAAGTGAGCTTGGGAGAGAGAAACTAGGGGAGAAGACCTCGACGAAGTGGGAGCTGCTTCTACTGTCATCATTGAGGCCGCTGCCGCCGCCGTTGCAAGCTCCTTTCCTTGTTGTTTTGGTTCTGGTTCTGTTGTAAATCGTTGTACAAGCTTCTTTCTATGTGATCCTTTGTTTAGCCTTCATCGAAGCCTTTGCCACCATCACTGTCGTTGGAAATGCCATCGAACCTATCTGAAACTGCTACCAGATTCCTGTGCACATCTAGCTTGGCACAAATTACGTTATTTTTTCTATCCGTGGTCTTTTGAGATGATTGGTGTCTCGGAGTTAAGCTGTTGTTGCTGCTGTCTGATGTTGTCGCCTCTGCACTGAGCCACTATTTTTGCTGAGGCTGCTGTCATAGCTTTCTGCGACCTAACATTCATCCTTTGATGTGTAATTAGTGACAGATCGGGGTAGGAGTGTTTTTTTAAACTTATTTTATTTCAAAAAATTGTTATAAATTGATGTGAAACATATATATTTAGTAACTGTATAAGTCTTACGAATCAAATTGGACTATTTTAAAGAAATGGAATTGATTAAATAATGATGAATTTTAAAGTAGTAAAACTGATTAGAAACCATAGTTGAAGCCTCTTGGTGGGTGAATTAAGATTCGAGAATATTCTATTATTAATTTAAAATAAAATTGTGTGGTTAATAATTAAACAAAAAAATGGATGAGTTTTATAGTTGATTTTTGGTGAAAATAAATGTTGTGTTATAAAATGAGGAGTTGAGTTGGATTATTATAATTTAGTGTTATGAAAACTTGAAAAGCAAGTTGAATCCTAATTAATCATGTTGTATTTGGTTCAAAATTGAAGGATTAAATATGGTTAATTCATAAGAATTTGATGAGCTACTAGTGTGTGATTTTAATTTCAATAAAAGGAATTGAGTGGTTGATTATTATGTTGAGTTTATGGTTTTGTCTATGTGAATGAAGGATCTAAATTGATGTTTGCATTGATGTTGGAGAATTGTAAAATATATGGTACGGGGTTGGTTGGATTTGAGAAAATCTTTAATGGTGGTTAAGTCCAATTTTAGGGAAGGTTATATCAAAATTTTCTAAAGACTACAAGTGAGAGTAATTAGCATAAACCTTAATAAGCTTTAAATATTCTATCTCTAAAGGTTTGTGATTTCATTGAGGACTATGATTTTGATTGAGATTCCTATTATAATGTAATTATTGAGATTAAGAATTTTGGTGAAAATTAATAAATAAATATTTTATTCATATTGAGGATTGAAATAGATAGTCATGACCAATTAGATATGGTCGATTAATGTGAATAATAATTGTGATTAATGAGTGATTTGTTATATATGTACATAGACTATACTTGAAAAATGAGTGGCTAAGAATTTTCTTGGGTTGGTTGAGGTATTATGACCCTTAAGATTTAAGATTTTTTATGTTCATATTAATTTGAAAAAAAGTAAATTTTAGTTAAGACCTAGAAACGTACTAAGGACCTAAAATGTGATTTAAGTCTTAGGGTGAACCTAAGCACCATTTGGGTCAATTTGAGGAAAGTTTACAAGAGAATGATATGTTTTGTTATCCGACAATAGAGTATGACGTTTGATTGAGTTTTTGAAAAGCATGTGAACCCAATTGTGAATTTAAGAATAAATAAGGAAGAAATGTGATTCTTGGCACTATGTGGACTAACCATAGTATTATTGAAAATAAATGGTCAAAGCATGACTCTAAGAAAAAAAGGTGCCAATATGTAATTATAGAAAGTATGTGATTTGAAGCGTGATGTGACATGATTATTCTGATTGAGAATTTATTGATTAGCAATGACGTGGATTTTGTCCCTCTTGAATTATTGATGAGACACCTGTACTTGGCAAGGATGGTAGTTTTATCCTGCTTGTTCAATGCTACGGTAGAGATGTGGGAATGGTAGTTTTGTCTCGCCCATATTCTCAGGGAACTCTCCCTCGTTTATGTGGAAGGGTACTGACGTACGAAAAATCACTGATCAAGAGTTTATAGAGAAAACAACGTTGCAAGTATAGCTCTTAACCAATGTTGATTCCGCATATCAATTTAGAAGGGTTGTCAAAAGATTTTAGAAATAAAATACTGGGAGTATGAATCCCAGGTCGTCTCCCAACAAGCTGACAAAAGAGTGGTATTTTATTGATCATAGGTTTTCCAAGGATTTTTAAGAGTTGAAGAACAGAAAGATAAATGGTTGAGAATTTATATAATTAAATAAAAAGCCTTGACCGGGGGTAGATTAATTGAAAGTTCTATCCTTGTTGGAATTTCTCAAGTGTATCTTCAAGGGGTTGTTATTTTCACTTAGTTAACCCTTACTAAATAAAGGAAAGTCAAGTGATTGAGCTAATTCTTATTCACAAGTTCTAATCCTCTCCCTTGGGAAGGATTAGCGTTAGTAACTAGAGTGCTAGCCAACAACTTCCAATCACCAATTAATTCTGGGTCGTACAATTCACTGGTTTTTCTGCAGATTCACGCATGCGTGTGAAATGACGCGTGCACATCGTTTATCTGTATGGCCACTATGGAGAATTATATATCATTTCGAAGCCCCGAACGTTAGCTTTCCAAGGCAACTAGAACCGCCTCATTTGGACCTCTGTAGCTTAAGTTATGACCGTTTGAGTGCGAAGAGGTCAGGGCTGACAACTTTGCGATTCCTTCAATTTCTTGTATTCCTTCCACTGTTGCATGCTTCCTTTCCAACCTCCAAGCCATTCCTACCCTGTAATCCCTGAAATCACTTAACGCACATATCACAGTATCGAATGGTAATAAAAGAGGATTAATATTAGCAAATATAAGGGCAAAGAAGCATGTTTTCAATCATAGCACAAAATCAGGAAGGAAAACGTAAAACATGTGAATTGTATGAATAAGTGTGAGAATAATGGATAAAATCTACTAGATTAAGCACAGGATAAACCCTAAAAATGGGGTTTATCAACCTCCCCACACTTAAACATTAGCATGTCCTCATGCTAAGCTCAAGAGAAGCTATAGGAGTGAAGAGGAATGGTAGAGAGTATGAAATGCAACCTATCTATGTGATTGCAACTACCTGCAAAATGTTTCTACCTGATGCCAGGGCATCTTGGCTAGTTTTACTAGCCATTTTTTGTATGCTTTAGGTTGGTTTCATGCATTTTCTTAGGAAATAAGCAAGTATTTGGTTGAAAATGCAATCATACCATGATTCAAGCAAACATTGTGAATTTTGAATGATTTCATGAGAATTATGCATAAATTGAATGATAAATTGGATGATGCATGATCCCATGATTAAGAGCAAGACTTTGATGCACTTTGTTTGATTGATTTCAGGCCAAAAGAAGAAGAGAAGAGCCACGTTAGTGGCTACGTTAGTTACACTAACGTGGACACTAACGTGGAAGGAAGGAAAGCCCCAAAGTTAGTGAGAAAAGTCAGTGGCATGAACTTTGAAGAAGGAGAGCATGGAACGTTAGCAAGGAAGACCCACGTTAAGAGTCAGGTTATCTACATTAACGTGAACTCTAACGTAGAGACAAAAGGCACCAAGCAACGTTAATGGGAAAGGTGAGTCCCAATAACGCTTGCGAAAGGGGTATATGCCAACGTTAGTGGAAAAAGTGAGTGCCACTAACGTTGGCGAAGCAAAAAGACCCACGCTAACAGCCACGTTAACTAAGTTAACATGGTAGTTAACGCGGAAGGAAAGGGAGATGCCAACGTTAGTGGAAAAAGTGAGTGCCACTAACGTTGGCGAAGCAAAAAGACCCACGTTAACTAAGTTAACGTGGTAGTTAACGTGGAAGGAAAGGGAGATGCCAACGTTAGTGGAAAAAGTGAGTGCCACTAACGTTGGCGAGGAAAAAAAGACCCACGTTAACTTCTACGTTAACTAAGTTTAGTCAACGTGGAAGTTAACGTAGGCAAAAGTCCCACCTGGCAGCCTGACCATGCCTTCTTCAAACATGCATAACTTGAGCCACAAAGTTCCAAATGAGGTGATTCTAGCGGCATTGGAAAGTAGGATTCCCAAGCTTTCCAAAAATATATGGCACTATATGGTTGAAACTAAATTTGAGGTATAAAACCTGCCCCGAAAGTGCAAAGATGAACATGGTATCAACCTGTAGCAAGGCCAACTGACCTTTTCACCTTCCAAGAAGTGTAACTCGAGTTGTAGAGCTCCAAATGATGCACTTCCAAAGGCGTTAGAAAGTAGACATCCAGAGCTTACCAAAAATATATAATAGTATGGGGGTGGACATTGATTTTGAGGTCCAGAACCTGGAAATATTAAGCCCCTGGTCGCTAGCGTTATCGGGACTCACGTTTTCCATTAACGCTAGCGACTATGCCAGCGACCATGTCCACTTCAAAGGAGTATAACTTGAGTTACAGAGATCCAATTGAGGTGATTCTAGTTGCATTAGAAAGCTGACATTCAGAGCTTTCCAAAGATATATAATAGTCTATAGTGGGCATGAAATTGAAGCACAAACAAGAGGCATCTTTTAAGCCCCAAAAACACCAACTGGGCAACATTTTACCATGGGCCTCAATTTGATCACTTCTCTTTCAAGGACCACCCAACCTTAAGGAAACAAGCCCACAAGTGTCAACCAATCAAAGGCCACAAGAAGTATCTAGACTAGGAATTTTTATTTAATTGTAATTTGCTTTTAATTTCATTTTGTAATTTAGGAGAGCCTATATAAAGGCCTTAGTTTTTACTTAGAGAAGGCTGTACATTCTGGAATTTGGGGATTGAAGAGGGGTCTTCGGACTCCCTCCCCTCACACACTTTTCCTTCTCTTTCTTTTCTTTGTACTTTTCATTTATGAATTTTGAAGTTGTTATTTTAGTTTTAATCTTCATCTTTACTTTTCTGCACTTTCTTTCTTTTCTATTTTGGTAGAGCAATGATCAACTAACTCTTTCCATTGGGTTAGAGAGCTCTATTGTGATACAATGGATCAATATTAGTTTTCATTCTTCTTCTTCTATCTTTTTTCTTGATTTTACTAGAGAGCTATCGATCTTCATCCAATTGGGTAGTTATCTTGGAAAAGAAGCTATTCATACTTGGATCTCTTCTGAACCTTGGAAGAGGAATGAAGAGATCATGATAGAAATGCTTTCTCATGCTGGACCAAATTGGGTTTGGATGGATATGTGACTATAATCCTACCAACACTTGATTTGAGAATGCATGTGGTATAATCAGTGACCATATTTCATCTCTTCTCATGAGCAATTGACCAAGGAATTGGCTATTGATCAAGATTTGAGAGATTGAATTCCAAGAAATTAGGATCCAATCACTTAAGATTTCCAAGGAGATCAATGAATGCATTGATTGAGGAAGAAGATGAGAATGAACTTGATCTGGAGGATTGCAATATCTCTTGATCCCAATGTTCAATTTATTTTTAGTTCTTACATTTACTTTTCTTGCCATTTTACTTCTCTGCACTTTATTGCTTTCTTTACTTTTATGCCATTTACATTTCCTTATTGCTTATCACTCTAATATGATTCGTCTAACTAGGATAATCAATTAACCATTGATTGCTTAATCCGTTAATCTCTGTGGGATTCGACCTCACTCTTTTGTGAGTTATTACTTGATGACAATTCGGTATACTTGCCGAAGGAAGATTTGTTGAGAGACAAGTTTTTCGCGCATCACTACCTACTTGGTCAAAGTAAATAAATCTTCCAAGAACAGACATGAACTAGATTTCACTAATTCAAATCATAAAATAAAGTACAAGTAAACTTGTAAGAAGAAAGCTCATGAAAGCCGGGAACAAAGAATCGAGCATCGAACCCTCACTGAAAGTGTATGCACTCTAATCACTTAGGTGTTTAAGGTTCGATCTCTCGGTTCTCTACTAATCTTGCTTTCTAAGACTTGCTCTTCTTCTACCAATCAACATAAATTTAATGCACAAATACACATATCAAGAGGTCTTTTGAGGGTTGTAATGGGGTTAGGGTCAAGGTAGGATTGTATTTGGTCAAGTGGACTAAAATTCAGATCCTTGATTAACCTAAACTTACCACTTAGCCTAAGACATTCCATGTAATTACAATGAAAAATCTAACTGCCCATTAACTGTGTTTACCACATATTCATGCATCCCAAATTCAAGTACAACTCATGTGCATTGATATTATTGCTTAACTTAGGGCATTTTATCCCCTTTTTATTATTTGCTCTTTTTTCTTTTCTTTTTCTCATCAGTTTTTTTCTTTATTTTCTTCTTTTGTTTTTCTCAATGCACATGGTTAAGGTATTGCATGCATGAACATGTTCGCAACATTCTTTCACGTTTTCAGAAAATTCTAACATACTCAATTCTCAAACCAAATATTTCCAAACCCAATTTTCCCACACTTAAATCATAAGCACTCTCACTAGTCTAAGCTAACCAAGGATTCAAATTAGGGACATTATTATTTTCCGCTTAGAGTTAATGATGTGCTAAAATAAAGAATAAAGGGGTAAAATAGGCTAAACTTTGGTTTGCAAAGGATAATGAATAGGTAAGGCCATATGGGTATGTAAGCTCAGTGAAACAAAGACCTCAATCATATAAGTGCATGCATACATCAAACAATGGAAATATAGAATCAAGCAAGACAAAGATCACAATTTTAGAGAGAATAACATACACCAAAAATAAAATATTGGTTGATAAAATGCAACCAATCAAATAGGCTCAAAATCTTATTGGTTTTGTGTGTTCGAGCTCTAAACCATGTTCCAAAATAAAATTTCTTCAAACAAGTTTATCAAAAATTTAATTTCAAATTAGTGAAATACTCTGAAGTAGTTTCTTGAAAAGAAAATCATTACTTCAACCAAGTAGTGGTAAAATATGCACAAAGTCTATCTATAATGCAATAAAACATGCAAATGCAACAATGAACTAACAAAGAAAATTAAACATTGGTGTTGAGAAGAAAAAAACTAACCCACAGAAGTCGGTATCGACCTCCCTACACTTAAAGATTGCATCATCCTCGGTGCATGCAGAGATGTACAAGTAGACGGGTGGCTCCATCTGATGCTTTTTCTTCAAGGATCGTGCGCTAGACTTGTTTACTGCTCCAGTTAGAAACCTTTCCTTTTCCCTCTTGGTGGCCATCTTGAAAGAAGAGAAAAGGGAAGAGAAAGAGCCCACAAGCAAAGATATGAAAAGAAATTAAACATATGTGGGCTAGTGCCAAATAACAAGGTTCTCAACTACATGGTCGCGACAACATGTAAGTGAGAAAATAGTAGAAGCACATGGCATGTCAACTAAATAGCAAACAAGTCAAGGTGCACCCAAAATAATGCAAAAATATGCAACAGTTGAGTAATAGAATTTTAACACCAATGTGAAAACAACAAGTATAGAAAAGAAGGGGAGAAGAAAAGGAAGAAGAAAGGAAGGGGGAAAGAATAAGAAAGGAGAGAAGAAAGGAGTAATATGGAAAACAGGACGCGACGCGTACGCGTCGCTCACGCGTACGCGTGGGTGAGCAGAATCACAAATGACGCGTAAGCGTCGGTCACGCGCATGTGTGACCTTGGTCGTGCTACTCGCGCGAGGCCAGCTCCGCACATGCACAACTCTCTGTTTGCTTCGCGCTGTGGCCAAAATTGCATTCGACGCGTGCGTGTCAGGCACGCGCACGCGTGAGTGGCCAGAAATTGAAAATGACGCGCACGCGTGAGCTATTTTGGTCCTCTAGCATAGTACCAGCATCAAGCCATCATAACTTTCAGGCAAACACCTTTTTATGCCGATTTTCAGGGCCACGCGTGCACGTCAATCATGCAAAAATCCCAAGTGACGCGTACGCGTGGGATACGCGTACGCGTGGTGATGCTTGTGCGATTGGCACGCTTTCTACACTGCTCGCACGCAACTTTCTGCCCCTTTTTTTATGCAATATTCAGATGAAGATGCAAACTATATGTACTAATAATGAGAAGAGTCACTTAAAAAGAAAACTAAGAAGAGAGAAAAGAACGATCATACCATGGTGGGTTGTTTCCCACCTAACACTTTTAGTTATTGTCCTTAAGTTGGACATTTGGTGAGCTCCTTGTCATGGTGGCTTGTGCTTGAACTCGTCTTGAAACTTCCACCAATGCTTGGACTTCCAATAAGCTCTATCAATACCAGGTAAATTCCTCAAGCTTTGATGGAGTTCTTCACAAGTTTTCAGCTCCCAAAATTGATCCTCATATATTCCCAAATCCCAAATCTTGATTCTACACATGTCTTTAAGTTGATTATCATGGTTCCATCCGGGTGGTAAGCAATCCAAATTCTCACTAAGGCATCCAAACAACTTCATAGACCTATTCAATTGAGCTCTACACCAACCTTTGCAGTTATACTTTAAGCTTTCAACCATATTGCACCTTGCATGACAACTACTACCACTAACCATCTTCCTCTTACTCTTAAAGCTACAAAGAGCTCTAAGTTGACCATCCGTCTCCAGTAGCCCATATTCAAGTGGGAAAGTAAAGGTTAAGGCTAAGAATTTACCCAGTTGAATGTTGTATTTGATGGTAATGGCTTTGGGAGAGGTGTTTCTAATGGTCTTGCAAGCTCCACTCCCTTGTGCTCTTCTCTGACAATTTCCACCTTCTTGCAAGCCTCTTCAATTTCAACCTCTTCCTCTTGGTAGCTTTCTTCCAATTCAATCTCCTCTTTATTGCCTACCAAGGGCATGGGAGGTTGTGCTTCTTCTTGTTTAATCTCCATATCAAGTCTAATGGGAGAGGATTCAATTGTAGATAAGGATTTATCAATGATTGAGTCCATCTCTTGATCAACCTCTTTAAAGTCTTCAACCAGGCTATGCCTTGGAGGTTGTACACCCTCCTCAACATTAATTTCAAATGTCTTTGAAGGAGGCTCTATAACTTGACTTTCCCATGGAAGTTCAACATCTCCTAAGTCTTCAACCACTTCTTTCCTCTTCAATAATTACAGCTTCCTCTAATTGTTTTAGTATAAAATCGTACTCTTCCTTGATGATTTCCTTTCTATGACAACTCCCTTCAACTACTCCTTCATCTTCAAGGGTCTCTCCTACCTCCACATTTTGGGCCTCTTCTTGCTCCCTTGGAAATAAAGCCGCGTGTAACCGATCCATTACGATTGCGTCCCTAAGACGATCCCTTCTCTCTTGTTTCATGTCCATAGTATAATTGGGATCATCTTGCTCTTGAATTGATGGATGTGGGTGCTTTTCCATGGAGGGTGGTGGTGTGCTAAAGCTTGAAGGTTGAATATTGGAGGTGGAGGGTTGGTTCATGCGGGATATAAGATTTTGGAGTGTAGAGGTGAGACCAATGATATTAAAGATGAGTGTGATGTTATCCAATGGAGGTTGGGGTGGATAGGAGGGTTAATTTGTGGAAAGTAATGGCTCATAGTATGAAGGTGGTTCTTCTTGATAAGGATATGAAGATGGTGAATATTGAGGTGGTGGTTCTGGGTGTGGTTTATATGGTGGTTGGTGTGGTGGATAAGGATTAGGGTCATATGGAAGTGGATGGTGGAAAAGGGGCTTGTGAGTATGGTGGTTCAAAGCTATGTTGAGGAAGGGGTTCATAAGCATATGGTAGGGCTTGTTAGTAACTACAAGGGGGTCCACCATAACTATTGTCTTGGTATGTATCATGGAATGGTTGTTGGCTATAGCGCATTGGAGGGGGTTGTTGCCAAAAGGGTTGATTAAATCCTTGTGACTCCTTCCATCTTTGATTATCCCAACCTTGATGGACGTTCTCATTATAGCTTCCATTCCCTACAACAACATTGGAACCAAACTCATAGCGACAGGGGTCAGAATTCATAGTAGCTTGGTGCACGAAATTGCAATCACACTTTTGCAAGTCCGCACAACTAACCAGCAAGTGCACTGAGTCGTCCAAGTAACACCTTACGTGAGTAAGGGTCGATCCCACGGAGATTGTCGGCTTGAAGCAAGCTATGGTTATCTTGTAACTCTTAGTCAGGATATCAATAATTCTCAGATTTAATTGTGAAAAGTAGAAGAACATGAAATAAATACTTGTTTTGCAGTAATAGAGAACAGGTTGAGGTTTTGGAGATGCTCTATCTTTTGAATCTCTGCTTTCCTACTGTCTTCTTCTTCATGCATGCAAGGCTCCTTCCATGGCAAGCTGTATGTAGGGTTTCACCGTTGTCAATGGCTACCTCCCATCCTCTCAGTGAAAATGTTCAACGCGCTCTGTCATAGCACGGGTTATCATCTGTCGATTCTCAATCAGGTTGGAATAGAATCCAGTGATTCTTTTGCGTCTGTCACTAATGCCCAGCCCTCAGGAGTTTGAAGCTCGTCACCATCATTCAATCCTTGAATCCTACTCAGAATACCACAGACAAGGTTTAGACCTTCCGGATTCTCTTGAATGCCGCCATCAATTCTAGCTTATACCACGAAGATTCTGATTAAGGAATCTAAGAGATATCCACTCAGTCTAAGGTAGAATGGAAGTAGTTGTCAGGCACACGTTCATAGGTGAGAATGATGATGAGTGTCACGGATCATCACATTCATCAAGTTGAGGAACAAGTGATATCTTAGAATGGAAGTAAGCGTGATTGAATGAAAAACAGTAGTAATTGCATTAATCCATCAAGACACAGCAGAGTTCCTCACCCCCAACATGGGGTTTAGAGACTCATGCCGTAGAAGATACAATAAGAAACGTTTAATGTGTCATGAGGTAAAGATACAATGTCAAAAGGTCCTATTAATAGTGAACTAGTAACCTAGGGTATACAGAAATGAGTAAATGACGTAAAAATCCACTTCTGGGGTCCACTTGGTGTGTGCTTGGACTGAGCATTGAAGCTTTCATGTGTAGAGACTTTTTCTGGAGTTAAACGCCAGCTTTTGTGCCAGTTTGGGC
>NC_029774.3:57152243-57152598 GCF_000817695.3 Arachis duranensis | reverse complement strand
TGCAACGCCGGTTTGGGCCATCAAATCTCGGGCAAAGTATGGACTATTATACATTGCTGGAAAGCCCAAGATGTCTACTTTTCAACGCAATTGAGAACGTGCTAATTGGGCTACTATAGATCCAGAAAATTCACTTCGAGTGCAGGGAGGTCAGAATCCAACAGCATCTGCTGTCCTTTTTCAGCCTCTGAATCAGATTTTTGCTCAGGTTCCTCAATTTCAGCGAGAAATTACCTGAAATCACAGAAAAACACACAAACTCATAGTAAAGCCTAGAAAAGTGAATTTTAAATAAAAACTAATAAAAACATACTAAAAACTAACCAAAACATACTAAAAACAGTGCCAAAAAGCG
>NC_029774.3:57147586-57152205 GCF_000817695.3 Arachis duranensis | reverse complement strand
AGTGCCAAAAAGCGTATAAATTATCCGCTCATCACAACACCAAACTTAAATTGTTGCTTGTCCCCAAGCAACTGAAAATCAATTAGGATAAAAAGAAGAGAACATACTATAGACTCCAAAATATCAATGAAACTTAGCTCCAATTAGATGAGCGGGTCTAGTAGCTTTTTGCTTCTGAATAGTTTTGGAATCTCACTTTATCCTTTGAAGATTAGAATGATTGGTGTCTATAGGAACTCAGAATTCAGATAGTGTTATTGATTCTCCTAGTTAAGTGTGATTATTCTTGAACATAGTTATTCTATGAGTCTTGGCTGTGGGCCAAAGCACTCTATCTTCCAGTATTACCACCGGATACATACATGTCACAGACACATAACTGGGTGAACCTTTGTAGATTGTGACTCAGCTTTGCTAGAGTCCCCAATTAGAGGTGTCCAGGGTTCTTAAGCACACTCTTTTTAGCTTGGATCATTTTTTTTGAATACACTGCTTTTTCTTGATTCAAGAATCAATTTGATGATTTTTCAGATCCTCAATAACATTTCTCCTTTTCCATCATTCTTTCAAGAGCCAACTAGTTTAACATTCTTTAATCAACAAATTCAAAAGACATATGCACTGTTCAAGCATTCATTCAGAAAACAAAAAGTATTGTCACCACATCAAACTAATTCAACTAGTTTTAGAGATAAATTCGAAATCCTGTACTTCTTGTTCTTTTGTGATTAAAGCATTTTTCATTTAGGAGAGGTGATGGATTCATAGGACATTCATAGCTTTAAGACATGAACCTTAAATTTTATTAATCATGAATTAAGAACAAGACTAAAAAATAAATATAAGATAAGACTAATAATAATAGAAAACAAAAAATTAAATGACTCTAAAATAGACTCCTAATGATAGAGGTTATCACAGAGTTAGGACTCAACAACCTTGATTTTGAGAAGTGGATGCTCCCTCAACTTGTGGGGTATTTGACCCTTCAAAGGAGAGCTTCTGGCGCTTCAGCTCTTGTAGCTCACGCCCCTGCTTCTCTTGTTCCTTCAGCAATTTGCAGAGCATGCAGTTTTGATTCTGTTGTACTTTCTTAATTTGTTCCATAGTTTCTTGCAGCTTGGCAATAGATGCTTCAAGGCTGGCCCAGTAGTCAATTTTAGGAAGTTCAGGGAGGAACTCTTGCCCCCTCCTTTTGATAGAGTTATCTTGCATTTGTCCTTCTATTGACTTCTTGGTGATTGGATGTTCAATTGGAATGAATTCATCTACTCCCATCCTCGCCCCAGCATCTTTACATAGCAAGGAGATTAAGCTTGGGTAAGCCAGTTTGGCTTCAGTAGAATTCTTGTTTGCAATTGTGTAAATCTCACAAGCAATCAGATGATGAACCTCCACTTCTTTTCCCAGCATAATGCAATGAATCATCACTGCTCTCTTGATAGTGACCTCAGAACGGTTAATAGTGGACAAAATAGAACGCCCAATGAAGTCTAGCCAACCTCTTGCAATTGGTTTGAGATCTCCTCTCTTGAGTTGGTTTGGGACACCTTTTGAATTGGTTGTCCACTTAGTTCCAAGGAGGCATATGTCCTCTAGAACTTGATCCAACAGAGGCATATGTCATCTAGAACTTGATCCAACCCCTTATCTGCTTTCACCATTCTCCTATTAAAGGATTCAGGATCATCTTGCAGTTGAGGCAATTTGAAGACCTCTCTTATTTTGTTCAGATGGAAGTAAATAATTCTTCCTCTGACCATGGTTCTGTAAGTATGAAAAGCAGTTCCAGTCATTCTCTGCTTATCTGTCAGCCACAGATTTGAGTAGAATTCCTGAACCATGTTCCTTCCAACCTTTGTCTCAGGGTTGGTTAGAACTTCCCATCCTCTGTTTCGAATTTGCTCTTGGATCTCCGGATATTCATCTTATTTCAGATCGAATCTGACTTCCGGGATCACTGACCTCAGACCCATTATTTTGTGGTAATGGTTTGCATGTTCTTTGGTTAAGAACTTCTCTTGATTCCAAAGATTCTTTGGAGTATTCTCTTTCTTGCCTCTTGAATTGGTTTGTTTTCCCTTAAGAGCCATGATATTGATAAATCTTGGCTTAGTGATCATGGAAAAGCACACCAAACTTAGAGGTTTGCTTGCCCTCAAGCAAAAGAAAGGAAGGAGGAGAGAGAGGAGGAGAGAAAATTCGAATGGTGGGGAGAGGGGGATGGCCGAGCTTTATTTATAAAGGGAGGGGGAGAGATTTCGAAAATTTTGGAGGAGATTTGAGAAGATATGGAAAGAATTTGAGAAGATAATTGAGTTTTTCAAGAAGATTTGGAAAGGATTTGAAAGAGATTTGAAGAATGATTTAGAAAATTGTTTAATTTTCGAATTTTGAGGATGAATGATGAAAGTTTGTAATGTGTATATTCAGAAAATTATGGATCAAAACAAGAAAGTTTGAAAAAAATTTGAAGTGGAAAACAAAATCTCCTCCCCCTACCTTTCTGGCGTTAAACGCCCAGAATGGTATCCATTCTAGCGTTTAACACCCACTTGGTGGCCATTATGGGCGTTTAACGCCCAGCCAGGTGCCCTGGCTGGCGTTAAACGCCAGAAACCCCTTCATCACTGGGCGTTTTGCTAAACGCCCAGGATGCTGCACACTTGGCGTTAAACACCCAGCAAGCTCCTTTTCTCTGCTTTTTGCACTGAATCCTTCTGTAACTCTGTGAATTCCTTCAATTTTGATGATCGCCCTTTGAGAATATGTATATCAAACTTTTAAAGAACAATTAACCTGCTAATGACTGGGTTGCCTCCCAGCAAGCGCTTCTTTATTGTCTTTAGCTGGACCTTTACTGAGATTCATTCAAGCCTCAGTTTTGAGCATTCTTGCTCAAAATTGCCTCATTTTTTAGCATTCTTGCTCAAAATTGCTTTCAAGATAATGTTTGATCCTCTGTCCATTAACAATGAACTTTTTATCAGAATCAATATCCTGAAGCTCAACATATCCATATGGTGAGACCCCTGTAATCACATACGGACCCCTCCACCAGGATTTAAGTTTTCCTGGGAATAGTCTGAGCCTAGAGTTGAAGAGTAGAACTTTTTGTCCTGGCTCAAAGACTCTAGATGACAACTTCTTGTCATGCCACTTCTTTGCCTTTTTCTTATAAATTTTTGCATTTTCAAAGGCACTGAGTCTGAACTCCTCTAGCTCATTTAGCTGGAGAAATCTTTTTTCACCAGCTAACTTAGCATCCATGTTTAGGAATCTGGTTGCCCAGTAGGCTTTATGTTCCAGTTCCACGGGCAGATGACAAGCCTTTCCATACACAAGTTGGTATGGAGAGGTTCCTATAGGAGTCTTGAAGGCTGTTCTGTATGCCCACAGAGCATCATCCAAGCTCTTTGCCCAATCCTTTCTACGGGCAATAACAGTCCATTCCAGGATTCTTTTTAGCTCTCTATTAGAGACTTCAGCTTGCCCATTTGTCTGTGGGTGATATGGAGTTGCTACTTTGTGGCTAATTCCATATCGGACCATAGTAGAGTACAGCTGTTTATTGCATAAATGAGTGCCCCCATCACTGATTAGTACTCTGGGAACACCAAACCTGCTGAAGATGTATTTCTGTAGGAATTTCAGTACGGTCTTGGTATCATTATTGGGTGTGGCAATTGCTTCTACCCATTTAGATACATAGTCTACTGCCATTGAATATAAGTGTTTGAGTATGATGGTGGGAAGGGACCCATGAAGTCAATTCCCCATATATCAAACAATTCAATCTCTAGGATCCCTTGTTGAGGCATGGCGTAACCATAAGGCAAGTTACCAGCTCTTTGGCAACTGTCACAGTTACGCACAAACTCCCGGGCATCCCTATAGATAGTAGGCCAGTAGAATCCGCATTGAAGGACCTTAGTGGCTGTTCGCTCACCTCCGAAATGTCCCCCATACTGCGATCCATGGCAATGCCACAGGATCCTTTGTGCTTCCTCTCTAGGTATACATCTGCGGATTATTCCATCTGCAGATCTCTTAAAGAGATATGGCTCATCCCATAGGTAGTACTTGGCATCTGAAATTAATTTTTTTCTTTGCACCCTATTGTACTCCTGTGGTATGAACCTCACAGCTTTATAATTTGCAATATCTGCAAACCATGGTTCTTCCTGGATGGCAAAGAGTTGCTCATCTGGAAAGGTTTCAGAGATCTCAGTAGAAGGGAGGGACGCCCCAGCTACTGGTTCAATTCGGGACAGATGATCAGCTACCTAGTTCTCTGTCCCGTTTCTGTCTCTTATTTCTATATCAAACTTTTGCAGAAGCAATACCCACCTTATGAGCCTGGGTTTTGAATCCTGCTTTGTGAGTAAGTATTTAAGAGCAGCATGGTCAGTGTACACAATCACTTTTGACCCTACTAAGTAGGATCTAAACTTGTCAATGGCATAAACCACTGCAAGTAACTCTTTTTCTGTGGTTGTGTAATTCTTCTGTGCATCATTTAGAACGAGGCTAGCATAATAAATGACGTGCAGAAGCTTGTTATGCCTCTGTCCTAACACTGCACCAATGGCATGGTCACTGGCATCACACATTAGTTC
>NC_029774.3:57145784-57147477 GCF_000817695.3 Arachis duranensis | reverse complement strand
AGGTGGTGGTAATTTTTCAATTACCTCTACCTTTGCTTGATCCACCTCTATTCCCTTGCTTGAAATTTTATGCCCAAGGACAATCCCCTCAGTCACCATGAAGTGACATTTTTCCCAGTTTAAAACTAGGTTGGTCTCTTGGCATCTTTTCAGAACAAGTGCTAGATGGTTAAGGCAGGAGTTGAATGAGTCTCCAAATACTGAAAAGTCATCCATGAAGACTTTCAGAAATTTCTTTACCATATCTGAGAAGATAGAGAGCATGCACCTCTGAAAGGTTGCAGGTGCATTGCACAGACCAAAAGGCATCCTTCTGTAGGCAAATACTCCAGAAGGACATGTAAATGCTATTTTCTCTTGGTCTTGAGGATCTACTGCAATTTGGTTGTAACCTGAATAGCCATCCAAAAAGTAATAATATTCATGACCTGCTAGTCTCTCTAGCATCTGGTCTATGAATGGTAAAGGAAAATGATCCTTTCTGGTGGCTGTATTGAGCCTTCTATAGTCAACACACATACACCACCCTGTAACTGTTCTTGTGGGAACCAGTTCATTCTTTTCATTATGAACCACTGTCATGCCTCCCTTCTTGGGGACAACTTGGACAGGGCTCACCCAGGGGCTATCAGAAATAGGATAAATAATCCCGGCCTCTAGTAACTTAGTGACCTCTTTCTGCACCACCTCCTTCATGGCTGGATTTAGCTGCCTCTGTGGTTGAACCACTGGCTTGGCATTATCTTCCAATAGGATCTTGTGCATGCATCTTGCTGGGCTAATGCCCTTAAGATCACTTATGGACCACCCAAGAGCTGTCTTATGTGTCCTTAGCACTTGAATTAGTGCTTCCCCTTCCTGTGATATATATATATATATATTTTTTTAAAGCAGAGCTTATAATCATTGGAAAAGTGTCACCTTCTCCCAGAAATGCATACTTCAGGGATGGTAGTAGTGGCTTGAGCTCGGGTTTAGGAGGCTTATCCCCTTCCTGAGGAATTTTCAGAGGTTCTTTTATTTCCTCTGGTTCCTCCAGGTCAGGCTGAACATCTTTAAAGATATCTTCTAGCTCTGATTCGAGACTCTCAGTCATATTGATCTCTTCCACTAAAGAGTCAATGATATCAGCGCTCATGCAGTCATTTGATGTGTCTGAATGCTGCATAGTTTTGACAGCATTCAACTTGAACTCATCCTCATTGACTCTCAGGGTCACTTCCCCTTTTTTTACATCAATGAGAGTTCATCCAGTTGCTAGGAAGGGTCTTCCTAGGATGAGAGTTGCACTCTTGTGCTCCTCCATTTCCAGCACTACAAAGTCAGTTGGAAAGGCGAATGGCCTAACCTTGACAATCATGTCCTCAATTATGCCTGATGGGTATTTAATGGAGCCATCAGCAAGTTGGAGGCATATCCGGGTTTTTTTGACTTCTTCAGTCAACCCAAGTTTTCTGATAGTGGATGCAGGTATTAGATTGATACTTGTTCCAAGGTCACATAGGGCTGTCTTGGTACAAGCACCTTCTAATGTGCATGGTATCATAAAGCTTCCTGGATCTTGAAGCTTCTCTGGTAAGCTCTTCAGAATGACTGCACTGCATTCTTCAGTGAGAAACACTTTTTCAGTTTCTCTCCAACCCTTCTTATGACTTAAGATCTCTTTCATGAACTTAGCATAAGAAGGTATTTG
>NC_029774.3:57134717-57145594 GCF_000817695.3 Arachis duranensis | reverse complement strand
TAGAAGTGGTTGGAGAAGCCTTCTTAGAGGGGTTACTATTAGCACTCTCAGGTGTTTGATTCCTCATTGGCGTTCAAACGCCAGGATTGGGTGAGGAATGGGCGTTTAACGCCAACTTTTCCCCCCTTTCTGGTGTTTGAATGCCAGAACTGGGCAGGGAATGGGCGTTTAACGCCAACTTTCCTCCTTTTCTGGCGTGTGAACGCCAGAAGTATTCCTCTCTGGGCTCTTACTGTCCTCAGAGGGATTTTGGTCAGTGGTTTGGTTATCCTCTGTCAGTTGTTCCTTTCTTAGCTTTCTGCTGCTTTGGGTTGATACATTCAATGTTTTCCCACTCCTTAATTTAATAGCTTGGCATTCTTCTGTTATCTGTTTAGATAGTTGCTGTCTTGTCTGATTTAATTGTGCTTCCATATTCTTGTTAGCAATTTTAGTTTGTTGGAGCATCTCTTTAAATTCTGCTAACTGTTTTGTCATCATGAGTAATTGCTGATTAAGCTCAACCATCTGTTCTTGAGGGTTAGGATCAGTAGATACTGCCATAGCTTCTTCTTTTATAGAGGACTCACTGCTTGAGTATAAATGTTGATTTCTAGCAACTGTATCTATGAGCTCTTGAGCCTCTTCAATCGTCTTTCGCATGTGTATAGATCCACCAGCTTAGTGGTCTAAAGACATCTGAGCTTTTTCTGTGAGCCCATAATAGAAGATATCTAACTGTACCCACACTGAAAACATTTCAGAGGGGCATTTTCTTAGCATACCTCTGTACCTCTCCCAGGCATTATAAAGGGATTCATTATCCTCTTGTTTAAAGCCTTGGATGTCCAGCCTTAGCTGTGTCATCCTTTTTGGAGGGTAAAATTGATTCAGGAATTTGTCTGATAACTGTCTCCATGTCTTTATGCTTGTTGTAGGTTGGTTATTCAACCACCTCTTAGCTTGATCTTTTACAGCAAATGGAAACAGTAATAATCTGTAGAGATCCTGATCCACCTCTTTATCACGTACTGTGTCAGCAATTTGTAGGAACTGTGCTAGAAACTCAGTAGGTTCTTCCTGTGGAAGACCGGAATACTGGCAGTTTTGCTGCACCATGATAATGGGTTGAGAATTTAGCTCAAAGCTGCTTGCTTTAATGGGAGGTATACAGATGCTACTCCCATATGCAGCTGTAATGGGGTTAGCATATGACCCCAGAGTCCTTCTGGACTGCTCAATTTCACTTAGGTCCATGATGGAGAAAGGGAAATGATATGGATTCACCAGTAAAGTATAGAATATTTTTATTTTTTATTTTTTTTAAAGTAACCGAAAATAATAAACTAAAATGAATGAAAAATAAAATAAAAATTTGAAAACCAACAAAAATAAAATAGTCCTAATCTAAGCAACAAGATACACCGTCAGTTGTCCAAACTTGAACAATCCCCGGCAACGGCGCCAAAAACTTGGTGCACGAAATTGCAATCACACTTTTGCAAGTCCGCACAACTAACCAGCAAATGCACTGGGTCATCCAAGTAATACCTTGGTCGATCCCACGGAGATTGTCGGCTTGAAGCAAGCTATGGTTATCTTGTAACTCTTAGTCAGGATATCAATAATTCTCAGGTTTAATTGTGAAAAGTAGAAGAACATGAAATAAATACTTGTTTTGCAGTAATAGAGAACAGGTTGAGGTTTTGGAGATGCTCTATCTTCTGAATCTCTGCTTTCCTACTGTCTTCTTCTTCATGCATGCAAGGCTCCTTCCATGGCAAGCTGTATGTAGGGTTTCACTGTTGTCAATGGCTACCTCCCATCCTCTTAGTGAAAATGTTCAACACGCTCTGTCACAGCACGGCTAATCATCTGTCGGTTCTCAATCAGGTTAGAATAGAATCCAGTGATTCTTTTGCGTCTGTCACTAACGGCCAGCCCTCAGGAGTTTGAAGCTCGTCACAGTCATTCAATCCTTGAATCCTACTCAGAATACCACAGACAAGGTTTAGACCTTCCAGATTCTCTTGAATGCCGCCATCAATTCTAGCTTATACCATGAAGATTCTAATTAAGGAATCTAAGAGATATCCACTCAGTCTAAGGTAGAACGGAGGTGGTTGTCAGGCACACGTTCATAGGTGAGAATGATGATGAGTGTCACGAATCATCACATTCATCAAGTTGAGGAACAAGTGATATCTTAGAATGGAAGCAAGCGTGATTGAATGAAAAACAGTAGTAATTGCATTAATCCATCAAGACACAACAGAGCTCCTCACCCCCAACATGGGGTTTAGAGACTCATGCCGTAGAAGATACAATAAGAAATGTGTAATGTGTCATGAGGTAAAGATACAATGTCAAAAGGTCCTATTAATAGTGAACTAGTAACCTAGGGTATACATAAATGAGTAAATGACGTAAAAATCCACTTTCGGGGTCCACTTGGTGTGTGCTTGGACTGAGCATTGAAGCTTTCATGTGTAGAGACTTTTCCTGGAGTTAAACACCAACTTTTGTGCCAGTTTGGGCGTTTAATTCCAATTTTTGTGCCAGTTCCGGTGTTAAACGCCGGGAATTCTGAAGCTGATTTGCAACACCGGTTTAGGCCATCAAATCACGCGCAAAGTATAAACTATTATACATTGCAATTGAGAGCGCGCTAATTGGGCTTCTGTAGCTCCAGAAAATTCACTTCGAGTGCAGGAAGGTCAGAATCCAACAGCATCTGCAGTCCTTTTTCAGCCTCTGAATCAGATTTTTGCTCAGGTCCCTCAATTTCAGCCAGAAATTACATGAAATCATAGAAAAACACACAAACTCATAGTAAAGCCCAGAAAAGTGAATTTTAAATAAAAACTGATAAAAACATACTAAAAACTAACCAAAACATACTAAAAACATACTAAAAATAGTGCCAAAAAGCATATAAATTATCCGCTCATCATAGCTAATAAAAATTAAAAACAAAAACAAATAAATAAGCAAAAACAAATATTTACAATAACCAATAATAAGGCACATGTTTGCAATTACCCGGCAACGGCGTCATTTTGACGAGAGGACTTTTGTGTGGTCTAGAATTCACAAATAAATGCTCGTTGAAAGTATAGCTTTTAAACCAACTAAAATCCTTTCGTACAAAAGATTATTTGTCACAAGTACAAACCCCTAATAAATAATAACCGAATTATTTAAACCTCAGGTCGTCTCTCAAGGAATTGCAGAGAAGTGTGCTTATAATTGGTTATAGAAAAGTATGCTTTGGGAGTTTTGGATAAGAGAACAAGAAAAAATGAATTGTAGAGAAAATAAAATAATAACAATAAAAGCCTTGACTAGGAGAGATTAATCGGAAGTTCTATCCCTGTTGGATTTTCTCGAGATCATTAATAATTGATTGTTGTTTCTACCTAGTTGACCCTTACCGAATAAGGGAAAGTCAAGTAGTTAAGCCAACTTCTATTCACAAGTCATAATCCTCTCCCTTGGGAAGGATTAGCGTTAGTAACTAGAGTGCTAGCCAACAACTTCCAATTACCAATTAATTCTTGACTATTCCAACTCAAGGGTCTTCTCTTAATCAACTCCCAAGTCAGGTTAGGAGTCTACTCTATCAACATGAATACCATCTTCCTTGTTAAGAAAAAGGAGTAGAAAAGAGACATGATAATTGGAATAAAATTGGAAGCAATTAAATAAATAATAAAATTAAATTCATAAAAGCAATCCAATTGTAACTCTGAACCAGGATTAAGAATATGGAAGAGTAAGTGATAAGTCAAGAAACAAGCTAGAATGATGAAGTCTTCAATGGAGGTAGTGACTCTATAATATCCAATTCAACAGCATAAAACTAGGAATCCTAAATTTTAGAGAGAGGAGAGAACCTCTCTGCAACCTCTAATATGTATTTTCTGGGCCAGAAACAGCCCATAATTTTGGGTCGTACAATTTGCTGGTTTTTCTGCAGATTCACGTATGTGCGTGAAACGACGCGTGCGCGTCATTTAGCTGTACGACCACTATGATGAATTATATATCATTTTGAAGCCCCAAACGTTAGCTTTCTAACGCAACTAGAACCGCCTCATTTGGACCTCTGTAGCTCAAGTTATGACCGTTTGAGTGCAAAGAGGTTAGGGTTGACAGCTTTGCAATTCCTTCAATTTCTTGTATTCCTTCCACTTTTGCATACCTCCTTTCCATCCTCCAAGCCATTCCTGCCCTGTAATCCCTGAAATCACTTAACGCACATATCACGGTATCAAATGGTAATAAGAGAGGATTAATATTAGCAAATATAAGGCCAAAGAAGCATGTTTTCAATCATAGCACAAAATCGGGAAGGAAAACGTAAAACATGCGAATTGTATGAATAAGTGTGAGAATAATGGATAAAATCTACTAGATTAAGCACAGGATAAACCCTAAAAATGGGGTTTATCATGTACTCTCCCTCGTTTATGTGGAAGGGTACTCTCCCTCGATTATGTATTTTCCTCCTATGGATGCACGAAAGAGAGAGGATGTCCGGGTTAGCTACCGGATGTGTTGGATTCTAACAATGTAAACGACACGTGAGCTCACGGCCAGTAGGACAGTCATGCATCGTACTGTATTTGTTTGTATATTGGTTAAATTTGTTGTCTATTTGTCTGTATTTATGTAATTAGAATGTGTAATTGTTTGCTTATTTGTGATTGAGATTGTTGGTCCAGAGTTGAAATGAGTAATAATAAGCTTTAAAGAAAGAGATTAACTAGATGGTAAATCTAAAAAAGAAATAGAAATTGAGTAATATACCCTATAATCGGAAGTATGAAAGCTGAGCAGCAGAGAAATTAAATTGGTTAATTACGAGAAAAGGATAATTTAGAAATATAGTTTGTCAAGAAAGAGATCGACTGGACAGTAAATCTAGAAAAGATAGAAAGTGAGTAATATGTTCCATGACCAAAAATAAAAAAGTAAATCTTAGTAGAATTAAATTGGTTAATTATGAGGAAAGGATAATTTAGAAAAAAAAGAAAGGCATCGAGAAATAAGTTATGAGAAAGTAGCAGTTGAATCTTAAAAGTTGAGAAGGCGAAAAGGAATTCGCAAGAGAAAAATTTATAAGACAAGTATTGATTAACTGTCCTAAGGCAGTTTATATTTTATATCCTTTTATGGCAATTCTTAAACCCCTATTGAGACTCTGTGATCTGGTTCTCACCTCATTTATATCCCAATATTTTTCAAGAATCAGACGAGTTGAGGAAGTCTCTAAAGAGTTTACTACTAAGCATTCGACGTGCAGCAGTTTATCTTTTTTTAAATAATTTTGAATTTAGTTATTTTTTTCTTGCTGTTATTTTAGAATTCATTCTTTTATGAAGAGCAGGAGATTGTATTTCATGTTGTATGTATATGAATATGTGTATAAAAGCATGTGTGATCTATTTTAATCATGACAGTAAATGGCATTATTCAAGTTGTATGATTTGCTAATTCTCTGTTATATTTGGATATATGGAATATGAGGGTTTCAAAATGGCCTAGAGAACATAGTTGTTGAAGTGTTTGTCAAGTAAAAATTCAGGAGACAATTTTATTTTTTCTGTTCATGATGCTTTTAGGAACAGAGCAACTTTTACTTTTAGAATAATTATGACTTCTGAGATAAAGATAATGCAGGAGATATTTTATTTTATCTCTTCATGAAAGAAAATCAGAGGAAGGGTAGAGAAAAGAAATTCACACAGTCATATATTCTGGTTCAGCCATCATGTGCTATGTGACCTAGATCCAGTCTCTCCTACAATAGTGGAAGAATTTTCACTATCTTTTAAAGATTAAAAAAACCAATTTCTCTAGGATTCAACCCAATCCTATCTGGAAAAAATCCAGCTTCTACCCAAGCTAGATTTAACTAGGTTCACTCCTTAGATTTTCAACCACTAAGTACTCACCCAACTTAGAAAGGAAATTCTTTTAAGATCATGATACAACCACTAAGTGCTTACCCAACTAAGCAAAGGAATCCTTCATGATCATGTGTAAAAAATAGAAAAATATACAAAAAGGCTTTGACATAATTTTCTGACTTTTTCTAATAACTCTCTTTGTCTTTTCTCTCAATGACCTTTACTGATTTCTCACTTATAGCCTTTTTCCATTAAAAAGAAACAAAGAAAGATGAATACTGAAGAATAGAAAATCTAATGTAGAACTCTGAAGGTGAAGAATGGAATAGCTTGTAAGCTATGAAAACCCAAACAGTGTGCTCACTCCTTGAATCAATCTCTAGCCATTTACCATTTTAATAGAGGAGTAAAGCTTCCAAAGCTTGAAACTTGCCTTGAACTTGTTTGATTTCTTCTTTTACAAATTCAGCAGCAGCAACAGTAGCGATGCAGAAGAGAGATAGAGTAGTAGCAGTGATTGAACCTTACATGCATCCACACCTACCATCTTCGCTTTCATCCTTTTTCAAATTGCTTTAAAGATCTGAGCCATTCATTTGTGCTTTGGCTCCAAATTACTTTCTTGACTCTTGATTTGTAGCAGAGCTCTATAACATCCATTTTATTTAAATGTTCAGTTTGGTGGATGCGGAAGGAAGTTTTCTTCAATAATCTTCAATGAAGCACAAAAATGAAAACATTTTCTAATTTAGCCTTCAGATGCGATCTTTGCTTAGATCCCTAGATTATTTGACTTTCTTCTTCTTACTTGATTTTAGTAACTCACTTTTTCATCTTTGATTTGAGTCCTAATCAGACTACATTTTTCTTGCTTTCCTTTTGGAATGCTTCACGTGGGTGAGAGAGAAGAGAAAAGAGAGAGAACTGGTTCGGTGTTTTCAATTTAGTCCAGATAGAAATTAAGTTTCATTTCTTAGTTAGCAACCATTCTCATGGGCCATGAGAGTGTGATATGATCTTGGGCTTAGATCATCAATTTGGCCTTAAACCTTTTTATGATTCTGATGAAAAAATATTGGTATGATCAGCAACTATTCTCTTAAAGCTTATGGGCCTGAAGCTTGGTATTAGGTCTATTCTACTTTCTATTAATTTCTACACAAATAACAAACTAATCACATATATAATTGTGTTTTTAACTTAATAATAATTTTTAGTTATCATCAATTAATTTATTATTTCTTTAAACTCAACAGAATGTATGTATGTATAAAAGAAAAATACCTTCGTTTTTAAAGGATCCTATAATATGTAAGTAAGTAATACAGTAAATATAAGCAATATCTTTGCTATTAGTAATATCATGACTTAAATATGATATTATAATAATAAAGATGTTATACAAATTGTATACTAATAATATTATTAAATAAATTAATTTTTTAAATTTATTGATTTAATTAAATAATATGGATCATGACTAATATTATTAATAATACATTTACATATGTCTATCTACAATTACTTAATGTGACTACACAAAGAACATAAAATGTAACTAAATTAAATCGCATTTTTTTTCTTAAGTCTTAATCTCTCTCGCACTACCTCATCATCTCAGTAACAATGATTGTTGCAAGAAGAAAGAAAAAAGAAAAAGGATAGATTGTTGATTCATTGCAAATTGCAAATTGTTGAATATATGTGAGTTTGTAGATTTTTTTAAATAAATAAAATAAATATTTTAATTATTGAAATATGCATTTTAGAGCGTTTTTATCAAAAAGCATCACATCACTTATCTCATTTATACTATAAAGAGATAAGGCTGTTACACGATAGGTGTATAAACGTGATACAATCACGTCATCCCGTGCCTTATTTCTTTTACAATATAAACAAGATACGTATTAACTTATTTCGTTTACACTGTAAACGAGATAAGAGGAGCAAAGGACTATATATGTATCTCATCCACAACATCCATTTTAACCCTTTCACTTCCATTTTTTGGTTGTTTTCTCCCACTTTTAACCCTTTCTAATCATATTTTTTAGTTACTCGAAAAATATGGCGCGCGTTGATCATCATGAAGATAGAGACATTAACAGACTCAATGCGACTTGGCACATTACATGGGCAGAAGACTTTGAGGTATTGTTTTCCATTTTATGATTATGTTAAAGCATAAATGTGTTGTCCTAATTAGGGTAGTTTTACGTAGGTAGTATGCAGTACATGTTAGGATAGGTTTAAATGCTAGGACGGTACAAGTTAAAATAAATGTTATTAATTTAGTTATTAATTAAGGTTATTAACTAAGGTTAGAATTTGTTTAAATGCTAGGATATGATGTTAGGTTTAAATACTAGTATCCTAAGTTATTGTTAAGCATATCCTTGTTAATTTAATTATTAATTTAGGGTGTTAACAATTTGTAATAAACCTAATCAATAAGAAAAATGTTTATGTTTGCATTTACCAAATATCTACGTAAATTATTTTTTGTTACTTAAACTAAGTAATCTATACCGATATACTTGTTGGTTATTATGTAAACGTTTTTACTTAATCTACCATATATAGCAGTTGTGAAATGAATTTTATTATTCATTATTTCACTAAATAATTTTATTTAAATTAATTAAAATAGAAAGTGTAGTCATTAATTATCTTAAGAGATATTTTCATTTGCATTAAAATAGACGTTAAAGTTAATTATTTATCTAAGTATTTCCATTATTTAAGTAAACTTTTTGATGTAAATAAATTTTTAATTTAAGTGTTTGTACTTATTTTCTTAAATAGTTTACTTATAAGCTAAATTAATTCCTAATTCAGTATTCTTATGTTTACTAGAGGCCTCGACTGCTTCTTTCGAAGAGAGTGAGTCACACACTCCCACCAGCAGACGTTATTATCTTGTACCTGAGGGAGGCCAGGTTTGGTGGTGCGTTGCCGCTCAGGAATTTTATCTTCGACAACTCCCTGATCACAACATTCGTTGAGCGTTGGCGCGCAGAGACCCACACCTTTCACATGTCGTGGGATGAGGGCACGATCACCCTACAAGACATCGCATACCACATCGGGATACGTGCTAATAGAGAGCCTGTGGGTGGTTGCTTTCGGGGCTTTCATACGTATGGGAGTTGGTTGAGAAGCTACTCGGTGCCAGGCCTCCTGCAGTTTAGCAGTAGGGAGCACAGAGGAAGGAGTCTTTCTCTCTAAAGCTGACATGGCTTCGTGATCGTGTCTGAAAGATGCCACCCAGTACTAATGACCCAGCCACCCTCCGATAGTATGCGAGGTGCTACATACTGTTGATAATCGGAGGTTACTTGATGACTGATAAGTCGAATAATCAGGTTCATCTTCGTTGGCTCCCACTACTGGATGACTTTGCAAGGTGCCGTGGTTGGTCATGGAGATCTGCGTTGCGAGCATGGACGTACCACTCCCTATGCTCTGTGGCCCACCGGTCCACCACAAAAATCGCAAAGTGCACTCCTCTGCTGGTTTCTTGGATATACCAGAGGTTCTCTAAGTGTTGTTGATGTGTGGAAAACGATCCAACACAAAACTCACCGGCAAGTGTACCGGGTCGCATCAAGTAATAATAACTCACATGAGTGAGGTCGATCCCACAGGGATTGAAGGATTGAGCAATTTTAGTTTAGTGGTTGGTTTAGTCAAGCGAATCAAGTATTCGTTGAGTGATTTGTGTTTAACAGGAAGTAAATGACAGTAAATGTAAAGGGAGAGGGGAATTTGCAGTAAATTAAAGAACAAGAAAGTAAAATGGACTGAATCTTAAAGAACAAGAAACTAAATGACTGAAACTTAAAGTGCAAGAAATGTAAATTACAGTAACTTAAATGGCAAGGAATGTAAATTGCTTGAATATAAAAGGGAATTGAGGAATGGGATTACAGGATCTAAACAAAGAAGAAGTAAATTGCAGCAATCAATTAAGTAGAAGATGAATTGGAGTAAACTGAAATTCAAACAGAATAGGAAATTTAAAATGCAGCAAGGTTCACAGAAGAACCAAAAGTAAAATTGGGTCTCAAATCTCAAGAGACTAGGTAGCAGAGCCTAGATCTCTATTTGCCTTCCTAGATCCAAGTTAACAAAGCAATTGACAAGAATTAGAAGAGAAAGCAGTAAAGAAAATGTAAAGGGATTCAATTATGCAGAAAGAGAATTGAAGAGAATTTGAATGAGAATTGAGACAGAATTTCCTCAATTTCTCACAACCAAAACTCAGAAGCAGAAGATTAGAAGTGCTCAGGCAAGAATGAGGAAGAAGAAAGATCAATTCTCCTCCCCAATTGTTAGAATTCTCAGTAAAGTCCCCCAAGAACAATTGCCAAAGCTCAAAAGAAAGGTGAAAGTAAAATTCAAAAGTAAAGGTAAAAATGGTAAAAGGTTCTAATTACATCAAACTAGCTTCTATTTATAGTGGAGGGCAGGGCAGGAAATTTTGGTGCTGCCAGGATTGAGCTTGGTGCGCCAGATGCTGCCAGGAACGTGCCATGGTGCGCCAGATGCTGCCAGGAACGTGCCATGGTGCGCCAGATTTGTGCACCAACCCAAATGCTGCCTTGCCCTCGCGGAGGGCAGGGCAGTGTTTCCACTTTGCTGTCCCGTGTTCGAAACACGGCTGTGGCACACTTTCAATTAATTTCCTTGGTTTCTTGGCACGGCACTCAACCTTAGTTCTTGGCTTCTTCCTTGGTCCGTGTTCGATTCTTGTAGCATGCATGGGTGACATTTTTCCTTTGATTTTCTTCCTTGGTGAGCCCGATACTGCCCTTGTGGAGGGCAGGGCAAGGTTCTCTTCTTCTTGTTTCCAAGGCACCATTTTGTGCTCTGCCCTTGTAGTGGGCAGGGCAGAGTTGCCTTCCTTGTTTGGTTTCCTTATGTTGCCCTCCTAGAGGGCAGTGTGCCCTTGTGGAGGGCAATGTTGCCTCCCCCTTT
>NC_029774.3:57118969-57133069 GCF_000817695.3 Arachis duranensis | reverse complement strand
CATTCTCCCTCAAATTGTTTTGGTGTGCAACACCAAACTTAGCTCCTTGCAATGCACACCAATTACTCAACATTTTTATTGAACAAGCTATGAAAAAGAAACTACCTCAGGTTGGGTTGCCTCCCAACAAGCGCTCTTTTATTGTCACTAGCTTGACATCTTCATTTTTGCTGATCATGGAGGTTGAAAATCACAGTGCCTTAGCTTGTCTTTCTTCACTGTGAACTTCCTTCCGGTTTCCTCTTTGATGACCTCTATGGATTCTTGTGGAAGGATCTTAGTCACAATGTAATGCTCAGACAACTGTGGGAACACCTTCATGGTTTGAATATTGATCATCACTCGATCCCCTGGTGAAAATTTTCCAGTGGGGGCTTTCTGTTTTTCTTTAGTTCTATCCTCTATTTCTCCTTGAAAAAATTTCTTGTTGTGTTCTTCTTGGTGTTTCATCATTCTCTCTATTAGGATCTCCAAGTTTGTGATTCTTCGAGAGTCTTGTGAGATTGGTTGGTTATGAGATGTTAAAGGTTGGAAGGATGGGTGTAATGGTGGCATGTGATGGTTGTTATTGATGTAATGGTGTTTTTGTTGGGTTGTGAAGTTGGGGTTGTTATAATTGAAGTCCCTTGGTTTGTGATTTTGGTACTCGTTTCTTCTCCAGTTGAGATGAGTCTGGGAGTGTCTGTGTTGTGAGTATTGGCTTTGGGTGGTATTAGTGGGTGGGGGATGTTGATTGGTTGTGGTCATGGAATTGCTCTGGTGGACACTTCCTTGTTCTTGATGTTGAGGCTCCCTCATTCTCAGATAAGAATGAGGTCTCCATGGTGGAAATTTGGCACTCACTGCAGCAGACAGCTCCATGTTTTGCTGTGGTTGATGGTGCATTTGTCTGTTTTGGTCCTTGAACGCATTCACCCCTTCAAAATTTGCCACTTCTTTTTCTGAGATTGCATTTTGTGGTTTCTCAGATGGATGTTGGTCGTTGACTCCTTTGTCATTGAAGTCTGCAATTCCTTGGGCAGTTTTTGTTGCTTTGAGTAGGCCATCTGAGAAGTAATCCACTGCTTTTCTTGTTTCTGGGGTCAATCCTTCATAAAAAGCTCGGAAGCCCACTTTATCAGTTGCTTTCTTGTATCTTTCCCAGGCCTTAAAGAGTGGTTCTTCGTCTCCTTGTGTGAATAGATGTTCCTCCTCTTTCAACTGGATGATCTGTCTGGATGAGGTGAATTTGGCCAGAAATTTGGTGACCAAATCATCCCAACTAGTGATACTTTCTTGGGAAAAAGTTTCAAACCATTGTGCAGCCTCACCCTTTAATGAGAAAGGGAATAACAGGATCTTGTAAGTGTCATGATCCGGACCATCGGTTTTGACCGCATTACAAGTTCTCAGGAAAGTAGATATGTGCTGTTGAGGATCCTCCGATGGATTTCCATCATAAGAACAATTGTTCTTGAGTGTAATGAGTGGTGGCTTCATGTCATGATACTCCTTGTTTGTAGAAACTTGATTTCCTATGGCATGCGATCAAACAGGAGGAGTAAATGGCAGCACACTTGAGGATCAATGAAGTTAGTTAAAATAAACTGTTAGCGAATTGATAGAGGCAATTTCTCAAACAGTTAGTATGTTAGTAAAAAGATAAAGAAAAAGTGCTTGATCTAGACCTCCACTTCACTTAATCATTGTCAATCTATTTCAATCCCCAGCAACGGCGCCAAAAACTTGATGTGTGGAAAACGATCCAACACAAAACTCACCGGCAAGTGTACCGGGTCGCATCAAGTAATAATAACTCACATGAGTGAGGTCGATCCCACAGGGATTGAAGGATTGAGCAATTTTAGTTTAGTGGTTGGTTTAGTCAAGCGAATCAAGTATTGGTTGAGTGATTTGTGTTTAACAGGAAGTAAATGACAGTAAATGTAAAGGGAGAGGGGAATTTGCAGTAAATTAAAGAACAGGAAAGTAAAATGGACTGAATCTTAAAGAACAAGAAACTAAATGACTGAAACTTAAAGTGCAAGAAATGTAAATTGCAGTAACTTAAATGGCAAGGAATGTAGATTGCTTGAATATAAAAGGGAATTGAGGAATGGGATTGCAGGATCTAAACAAAGAAGAAGTAAATTGCAGCAATCAATTAAGTAGAAGATGAATTGGAGTAAACTGAAATTCAAACAGAATAGGAAATTTAAAATGCAGCAAGGTTCACAGAAGAACCAAAAGTAAAATTGGGTCTCAGATCTCAAGAGACTAGGTAGCAGAGCCTAGATCTCTATTTGCCTTCCTAGATCCAAGTTAACAAAGCAATTGACAAGAATTAGAAGAGAAAGCAGTAAAGAAAATGTAAAGGGATTCAATTATGCAGAAAGAGAATTGAAGAGAATTTGAATGGGAATTGAGACAGAATTTCCTCAATTTCTCACACCCAAAACTCAGAAGCATAAGATTAGAAGTGCTCAGGCAAGAATGAGGAAGAAGAGAGATCAATTCTCCTCCCCAATTCTTAGAATTCTCAGTAAAGTCCCCCAAGAACAATTGCCAAAGCTCAAAAGAAAGGTGAAAGTAAAATTCAAAAGTAAAGGTAAAAATCAAAGTGGTAAAAGGTCAAGTAAAGGTCCTAATTACATCAAACTAACTTCTATTTATACACTTTCTATTCTTGGATATTGGGATTTGGATGGGCTTTTGAATTGGTGAAGAAATGAATTCAAATGGATTTTTAATTTGAATTTTTGGCCCAAAATGTTGCTCCAGGAGGCTGCCCTGCCCTTGTGGAGGGCAGGGCAGAAAATTGGTGCATGGTGCGGACGATTGGTGCGGCGTGGTGCAGCCTTGTGTGAGTTTGGTGCGGCCTTGGTGCGTGAGATGCTGCCCTACCCGCGCCAAGGGCAGGGCAGGAAAAGTTGGTGCGCCAGAAATTGCCTTGGTGCTGCCAGAATAAGGAGTTGGTGCGCCAGAATCAAAAATTGGTGCGCCAGAATTGAGCTTGGTGCATAGGATGCTGCCCTGCCCTCGCGGAGGGCAGGGTAGGAAATTTTGGTGCTGCCAGATGCTGCCAGGGACGAGAGTTGATGCGCCAGATGCTGCCAGGGACGAGAGTTGGTGCGCCAGATGCTGCCAGGGACGAGAGTTGGTGCGCCAGGATCGTAATGCCATGGTGCGCCAGATTTGTGCACCAACCCAAATGCTGCCCTGCCCTCGGGCAGGGCAGGGCAGTGTTTCCACTTTGTTGTCCCGTGTTCGAAACACGGCTGTGGCACACTTTCAATTAATATCCTTGGTTTCTTGGCACGGCAATCAACCTTAAGTCCTAGCTTCCTCATGGTTCCTTGTTCGAATCTTGTGGCATGCATGGGTGACATTTTTCCTTTGAATTCTTTCCTTGGTGAGCCCGATACTGCCCTTGTGGAGGGCAGGGCAAGGTTCTCTTCCTCTTGGTCCCAAGGCACATTTTGTGCTCTGCCCTTGTAGTGGGCAGGGCAGAGTTGCCTTCTCTTCTTGGTTCTCTTATGTTGCCCTCCTAGAGGGCAGTGTGCCCTTGTGGAGGGCAATGTTTGCCTCCCCCTTGCATGCGGCACGCTTCCTATTACTTTGGCCACGCTTTCCTTTCCTTGGGCTACACTTCTTAGGCCACGCTTTTCCTTTTCTTTTCTTTTCTTCACCTATAATAAACTAAAACAACCACTCCAAGTATCACTAAATTCAAGAGGCTTATAAATCAATTAAAATTCAATTAAAATTAGCTCAAACCTCATGGATTAACATTAATTTCATGGTGGTTGCTTGATTTAGAGAAGTTATGCATTTTCACTCCAAATCACTTACTTAGGATGCAAGAAAGTGCATAAATGCTAACAAAACAAGTGAAATTAGCTTGAAAAATGGGTATATGATGACTTGTCATCAGTTGTCCACCTGAGCGATAGATTCATGTGTTCCCTATGGTTGCGAAGGTAACTATTTAAATTGGTTTTACTATTATTCATTGTTTTCCTAACATTATTAATACAGATTGACTGAATGGTGGTTAATGTTGCAACTATCCATAGGTTGATCGGCATGACACAGTAGAGTAGGGACCAGCATGAGCAGAGGGTCCGCAGATGGTGTTGGGAGTTGGATCAGTTACTCTAGGATGAGGTAAGCCATATATCATTTTATTTGGTTCTGTTGGAAAAATTAGTCAAACTTTTATTCGGTGAAAACTATGACTGGTATACCCTAAACACAGCCTGCTGCGTGTATATCGGATTGACATATGGTCCTCAATCGATACTTGCAGCGGCACATGCGGCTTGTGCATGACGATATGAGAAATTGAGTGACTGGAAAAGGCCACAGTCACATGTGCCTCCCGCCAGTCGAACACGGAATGAACCCTGCGACCAACCCTCGAATGGCTCTACCTCATCAACCAAAAACACAGAAGCCCGTCTATTGCAGTGAGTGACGCGCATCTTTGAGATTCCCTCTCTGTTCTTCTCAATAGCCACCATGAGCCACTGCGAAAACTGATTACCCGCCATTAGCTGTGCGTGTGCCTCCTATCCCTTCCTCATGAACAACTGCTATAGCCTTTCGTAGGTGCATCGC
This sequence comes from Arachis duranensis, assembly GCF_000817695.3. Classification (NCBI taxonomy): domain Eukaryota; kingdom Viridiplantae; phylum Streptophyta; class Magnoliopsida; order Fabales; family Fabaceae; genus Arachis; species Arachis duranensis. The sequence goes on along the minus strand of NC_029774.3, from coordinate 57,128,470 downwards.
ACGATCGCCGACACCGGTAGATAGTGTGTACCCTAAAGAATGACATTCATGCACTCTGACAGGTTCGTTGTCATGTGACTGAACCTTTAACCGCCATCGTAGTGTTGTAGACAGATCTCTTTGTTGAATCTACCATCCCAATCAGGCATCTCTCAGGACAACAATGTCAACGCATCTATGTACCACTCAAACTCGGCCTTGCTTGGACTATAAGCAGTATTTATCTGATACCTCTTTTCCTCAGCAGACTTGAAATGAAACATGAAGTTTGCTCCCATGTGTCAAACACAGTAAGCATGAAATACTCTCGAAAGATGCCAACCACTGTCCTCAGCTCTCAATGCAGCCTTGATCGCTTGAGATCTATTAGAAATAATCATCAAGCCTTCTTGTGTGGGGACGTGTCGCCTCAAATTTGTAAGAAAGAAAGACCATGATTATGTCGTCTCAAACTCAACAATTGCAAAGGCTATAGGAAGGATATTGCTGTTACCGTCTTATCCAAGTGCAATAAGGAGAACACCACCATATTTTCCATATAGATGCATACTGTCGACGGAGACAAATGGCTTGCAATGCTTGAAAGCTTCGATGTAGGGAGGAAAGGCACAAAATACCTTATCAAACATGCTGTAGTCACGCACCATGAGGTGGCCATCATAGTACGGTTCAATGCTGATCATACACATCATTCCTGGACAACAACTCTGCAATAATTGCAGCAACCTCAACACCTTATTGTAAGACTCCTCCAAATCACCGTATATCTGTGCGATGCCTTTTGCTTTGCCTTCCAGACCTTTCTGTAAGAGGATTTGAAGTGATAGCTTTGCCTAACTGCACCTTGTAGGACTGAAATACTGAGGACGAGTTTGATTGTATCAACAAGAGGATGACACGGTAAATGAGACTACTGTCCAACTATCGATAGTTCTGCGACATTGTGGGGGATAAACACGTGTGCGCTCCTCCCAATCTACCCACCTCCCTAGCGAAATAGGACAACAGTGGTAAACAGGTAAACAAGTTCAACAAGCATAACAAGGACAACTGACAACATTGAACACAATGAATCCTTAACTTAGCAGTATCCAAGTTTCTGTCAGAGAGCAACATGGAGACTCCAAGGGCAGCCTGCTGCATGTTGTCGGCAACGCACATGGCATTTTAATCAATTCGACTCCACTACTCGATATTCAGCACTTTTGCGAATGCTGTAATTCTTAACACCCTGCATTACTGCATCTCTGTTTTTGAATCTGTGGCCAATCCTAAACTCTACACCATCATCCAAGTTGTAATCTTCCTCACTCGTGTTTGAAAATGAGTTCTTCTCATGCATCACATCCAGATGCAACGTAACATAGTGACTGGGTACAGATGACAATGCCGGGATTGGATGCGGAGGAGGCAAAAGATACCTATGTGATGCCTTAACCGGGGTCTATGGTACAAACTCTTCCTCATCATCATCCTCAGAGAAACTGCTCTCATTGTTACCCGCAACATACTCCTCATCAGAGTCCTCACCGTCGACCTCCTTGGCTTCCACTAAACTAGCAACATGAATCGATGATGGTGTGAGAGGTGGGTCATCTTGGGTGAAGTTTGACGAGCCAGATCCACCGTCACCGATGTTACCAACCTCCGCAAAAAGCTCTATCACTTGCTCCGCCATGATTCTTCTATGGATGTCAAACATCAGGCGCACATGCTACTTGCCATGGAGCCAAAATAGACGGAACTAAAAAATTCTATTTTTCATTAGTGCTAGCAACCTATACCCCATCCTTCTGATCTCTTTTCTCCCATTACCACTGACGCTACCCAATATCAGACTCTTCAGTTTCGACAATGAGCTTACTGGCTGAGCATGCAACAGAATGGGATTCTCACACTCAAATGTTACCACATTATCACTATTTCTCATACAACAATTGAGAATACACACTAACAACCAAGAAACCACTACTACTTGACATTTTGGCCTATTTTCGAAAGGAATAAGTAGCAAAGAAGTAGTGAAATACTTGTGGAGTATACAAAAGGTTGCATATTCTTTTATAACTGGTTGAAATTTGTCTTACGTATCTCGTTTACGCGATACATATTATAATTATCCTTTTATCACGTTTATAGTGTAAACGAAATAAGTTAACAAGTATCTCATTTACACTATAAACGAGATATACGTTGCATTTATTTTCAGCTTTATCTCGTTTACAGTGTAAAGGAGATATGTATTAATTTATTTTGTTTATACTATAAATGAAATAAATAATGTAATGCTTTTTGATAAAAATACTTTAAAATACATATTTTGGTAATTAAAATATTTATTTTATTTATTTTAAAAAAGTTCGAGTTTGTACCAATTAAATCAGCATTTAATTAAGAGCGTATATGTTAAGATTGTCGATTACAAAGGTTTGTATAAAAAAATATAAATTTAATGTATTTATTGATTATTAATTAAAATAAAAAGAATTAATAATTTTTACTAATAATAACCTTTCCATGTGACTTAAGGATAATTGAACCATACTATAAGCAAATATCATAATTAAAGCATTACAAGTACTAAAAATAAGCAAGACGAATTTCTTCCTAATCTGATCAATTTATTTAATATTTCTTCCATTCGACAGAGGATTTATTAATATGTCAATTCTAATTTGCCAACCTACAACAAACACAGACAAATTAAGATAGAGGTTATCTGGTTAATTAGAAAATAATTATTGGGAAATTATTATCCATATTTCCCTAATCGTAATCGTAATGGTAATTATAGTAGTATACTGTTTCAAACTTTAACTTCACAAAATATAGAGACCAAAATAAAATATCCAAGTACAATAAAGAAAATCAGAACTAAACTAAAATTTTAAAATATTTATTTCATTTTATCATGGCCACATGCAATATTAATATACCATGATTTTCTCTCTTTGATAAACTTATTTTGTATGTTATATGAGCGAATAATTTAAATATTTTTTCAACAGTTTATTACTCTTTCAAGATTTAGATAAGAGTAAAGAATTTATAACATCAAAAACTCACAAATTAATTTAGATCTAAAAGGCCGCTTTATTTCATAAGGATAATATTAACATTGTATTTGCAAAAATAGTATTTCAAGTTTGTTTACGTTATATTTGATTGTAATTAGCTACTATTGTCTCATAGATATATTATAATTAAGTTTAAGTATAATTTTAGTCTGTAAAGCATAGGCCAAAAAAATTTTTTTTTAATATTTTTTTATATGAAATCATTTCTAAAATTTAAAATCAAATTTTAAAATCGTTCTTAAATTTTAAAATTTTAAATTAAATTATCCATAACAAAAAAAATTATAAAAAAAGTATTTTTACTCATGCAAAGAAAAAGAAAAGAAAAAAAAAAGAAGAAGTTATTTATGATTCACTTTTGTTTTTATTCTCACCGCCACTTCTGTACGATTTTAGTCCTTAAAATAAGGACAATTTTAAAACTAAATTAAATTTTAAAAATAATTTTATATACAAAAAAAGTTAAAAACAAAAAAAAAAATTTTAACCTGTATTTTAAAAAACAAAATTATACTTAACCCTTATAACTACATTATTGAAACCTTAATTGAAGTACGATACAACATAGTAAAGATCATAAACAAGTGTATTATGTATCGAAAATCAACATTGTAGATTACTTCCTAGTCAAACATTTCTTTTCACATCACAACTAACTTTTAAAACAATAAAATACGATTATTTAAATTTAAGAATGATTGAAGCATAAAACAATAAAATAAGATTGTAATTTTTTTTCCATACATCAAAACAAATATTGTAATTAAAATCAATATATAAGCCAAATAAATGGTTAGATTGAATTGCTTCCTAGTCTTTTTCGAATTGCTTAAATAACGTCCCATTATAAAAATTCAAATTGAACAAGCTTATAATAAACTGGTGCAATGAAACAAAATATTCAAAACTGAAATAAACTTTTGAAATATTCATTTCGTATATTTTAATTTTAGGAGCTACGTCAAAGTACCACGAATATTGAAAATGATTCAATCCTTGCATTTTATACCATAGAGGTAAATACTTTGAAAAAGTTTTCCGTAATTCACAGTGGCGAAATTTGAGAAAAAATTTTGAAGGGGCAAAAATCTTAATAAAAAATTATATAATAGTATTTATATTAAAATAAAATTTATAAATATAATTATTTTATTTTTAAATTTATTATTAATATGTAGGAATACATATGGTTAATATTAACAAAAAAAATAAATCTGAGTTTGATTAATAAAAAATTTTGTTTAGGTTAATAAGCCAAATTAATTTTAAATAAAAAATCAGTTTTAAAAAAGAATCCGTTTTTAAATGAAAAAAATTAGGTTTTGCACATAAAAATATATTTTTATTTAGAAAACCAATTTTTATTATCTAAAAACTGATTTTTCTTTTCAAAAAACTGATTTTTCTTTAAATTATATAAAATCATTTACAACTTATAATTATTTTTTAGTGTTTTCAAAGATCAATTTTACCTTTGATAATATTTATCTTTCAAAAGTTTTAAGATTAATTATTTTTGTTATTATTTTTATTTAAATCAAATAACATAATACAAGGTTAAAATGGTATTGAAATAAGAACGATAAGAAGGAAGGAATTATCCAGCCCAATAAAAAATTCTACAACAAGGAGAGAGTACCTGAAAAAAAAAAGAAAGAGAATGCAGAAATAGAGAAAGAGCAGGAAGAAGAAAGTACCTCTTTGAGCACAACGCAATAGGAAAAATACAAAGGGGTAATAGTAGAATAATAAAAAATATCTAAGGACAAAAAGAAAAACAATTTATAAAAATGCCTGTGTCCATTCTTCCAAATCTCGTGTCCATCATTGTCCTTCGAAAAAGAGTGGACACAAAAGTATAAAAAACTGTCTCAGAGATAATGTATTCAGTGTCCATGTCTCTACTTCCAAACACTTTTTAAACATGTGTTGTTCATGTCTCTGTGTCATGTCTCTGAAAACAAACACTACGTGCCACTGTTTGGTTGGATGTAAGCTTGCTCCTTCTAGGGGCACGTTGGACGTACCCTGGCTTGGGTCAAACGTGCGCTTGCTTTTGGCTATTGGAGAAGGGGTTAAAATGGCACGTTGGATGTGCCCATAGGTTGTTATCTCAAGGAGTCTCTGTTTGGGTACAGAAGCCTTCTGTTCAATCCAACAATAGAATAATCAAACCAATCTTATATAGTAGAATAATCAAATTAAAACTATAACAGGTGAATAATCAAATATTTACAATAGTATAACAATTCTTTTTATAATTCTACCAAGTCTACACTCTTTATAAAAAACACTATTTTAATATCAGTATTTTTTTAAGAATCAAACACGTATTTTTTTATTTTATTAATTAAAAAATAATTTAAATACATAATTATTTAATAATAACCGTATTTTTATGAGTGTCAAGAATAGTATTTGATATATTTATAATATTTTTATAAAATATTAAATATCCATTTTTATATATAATAATTGATTAAAAATTGATTTTTAGCGTACGTATAAAATTCTTATGAGACCAAATAGAGCTACAAATTATTAATTTAACAATTGCTTAGCTTCTCATTGTAGCGAAGTATTGTTTTAGCATAATTAATTATTTTTGGTTAATCTTGAATGTCAATTAAATTTGATGACTTTCGTATAGGAATCTAAATTATATATTAGACATAAGATAACATTGAACATATATCATAGGTAATAAAGAAATAGAAAGCATCCTACCTTATAATATAATTTGTACTAGAAATCTCTAGTACGGGTTGTGAGATGGATCGGAAATCTATAGGTTGAGGCGATTTGTCGCATCGTTTGCTGGGAGTGATGGGTGGTGGTATCTGTAAAGACACTCCGACGTCTAAGTCAGAATGGATCTAAAAGGTATAAAGTGTGTAGAATGAGTAACGTACCTGAGGAGGCTTCTGACTCCCCTTTATATAACTTGGGGTAGTTTATTTTATCTTACTTTATTAGCTAAAATAAAGGGAAGTATTTGAATTCTGAATATCGGTTCAGATAGTTATGATTTTGGGCCGGGTTGGACCATGCATGGTGATGGCCTAGGCCTAGTTGCCCGGGTCGAGACAACTTAGGGGAAGGAGACCTGAAAACCAGGTCCGAAACAGTTGCCTCCAGAGCTAGAGAGCGGGTGGGCCTGATCTTGTTGCTTGGGAGTGCCTGGTTATGCGAACCGTGAGGCGGGGCGCTAGTGAGTGCGCGAGGGCAGTTCTCTTCGGGGGACCGTGTGTAACGACCCAATTTTCAGTACGTCATGATCATATTGAAATTCGAACATCACTAACTTGCTTTCGTAAAAATTAACTAAATATTTATTATTAAGCCAGTAATCATATTAGCGCGAGATTGATTTCTCGAAAAAACTAATAATTGACTAAGTACGATAAAATAACACAAACATCAAAGATAGAAATAATATACATCATACATACTACTTATATATATACACTGTCATACAGGTCATAAGTTAGCATACAACCCTTCACATCTTGTTACTCTGGCTAATTAAAAGTGAGAGACTAAACACAAAAGCTAGACTAACACAAAAAAACTCCCAAAAGTCACATCCTTAGCTCTCAAACATCAACTGTCGTAGTCATAGGAAATCTCAATCACATCTGAACACTTCTCAAGATCTCCAAATATATAGGGATGGTCCATCTTATAGAACAGGATGCTCGTCTCTATCTTATGTGGAGAAAAGGAAGGGGTTAAAACTGGCGTTCTTAGTAGGGTCAGGGGTAGTTAGTTAAGTCAGTATTATCACAGTTTAACTAGTTCACAGCCAAATATTCAAGAATCACAGAGAAATAGCGAGTCACAATAATTCAGAATACCATTAAGGAATACACAAATACAAGAAGACAATCATAAACAACTTTACATTATCAAGTAAAATGCACATGCACAGCAAGGATGATGCATGTCTAGTCCTATCGCAGGTAATGAACTCATTTTTCGATTTCAACCCGCACCCGACACAATCCGACTCACATGTCAGATAAGGCATTCTAGCGACATAACCTCTGTAAGTTTCTACTTCTTGCAGGCGCTGTTAGCTGAAGTATGTCGAACATGACCTCTGTAAGTACTTGCAGGCGCTGATTCTCCAACTAAAGCCATTCCATATTTACGAGCATCCCCGCACAATCATTCACATACAAAAGCCCACAGCTTGTTAACTTTTATTCTTCGGCACCGTAACCATACTATTGTCACCCTCTCGTGACCTTTCCATAATCACACGTGTCGATTTATCTCCTCTCTTTCTTCAGTCTTTTACTTATTTATCCTTAATAGTTCAAACTATCTTCACACTGTTCTCTCATCATCTACTAAGTAGTTTATGGAAAAAGAATCATAAGGTTCTTTAATTAAGTCGGTGTTCTCTAAAGCTTTTAAGATTACTCTATTTACTACTCTCTACTTTATTCTTCATAATACATATAATAATATTCTTATAAAATAATATCTTTGATAAATAATAATTATAATAGTAATTTACTCTAATATAAATGAGTAATTTTAAACAAATATTTAAAATAATATTTCTAATACTCTTAAAACTTATTTTATAAAACCTTATTCTCAAACTTTTATTAATTACTTTCTAAACTACGAACTCTTGTGTATTTTATTTTTGACCTCAACATTTTATAAAATTATATTTAAACCCTCACTCTTGGTTTCATATTTATTAAAATAATCCTAAACCTTTATAAAATATCCATTTTATCCCTGAACTTTATTTATTACCCAAATTACCCGAAAAACTTATATAATTATAATATTAAACTCAATCTTTTCATAAAAATACATTTATATTCCCCAAAAATAATTCTTCATAGCTGTTTCTTCTCTTCACAAAGAATCGAAACCCTTCTTATTTAGTTTTCAAAATATACATTTAAATCTTAATCCGTTTTTGAATTTTACGGTTACCAATTTTTCCAGCTTTTAATTTAATATCTCGGCCCTTTCACCACAAAAACTTTACTCAATTTTCCAATATAATTCCAGCTCCAAATTTTCCAAAATAATTCGGTTCTTGACTGCACTAACACTGGCCGAACCATCGTCGTCATAAAAAAATCAATATACCACAAAAATTAAACATAAATTCAATCAAACTCAATCAATAATCAATCACAACATCAATTCACTTATCCAATACAATGAAACCAGTAAGAAATTACCAAAATCCTACTTTTGTACGAAACAACGAAAACTCTGGAGAAGCTTTTGACCAAGCTGCTGAAGAAGAAAACGTCAGAAATCGTCTGTGCCTTCTAGAATTCCAATTGGCCAATCTCAAGGGGAAGGAGAGCTATGTCACCATCAAATTCTACCGAACAAAAATGATGCCAATGTGTAGAGGATGAGGATACAAAAACTTTAATCGGATTAGTTTTTTTATTGGAGTTACGGATCACAAGAAATTGAAGTAAAAAATTAATGGAAAGTCATGGTTCTTCAAGGTACACCCTTGGCCTCTCTCTCTTTTCTTTTTCAAGTTCATTCGGTGAGAAGGATTGGAGAAGGGGAAGAGGGTTGAATCTATGACCTTCTTTTAAGTTACTGAAAGAATCCTTTTAATACAAACTTGCAATCTGAATCTGTTTGAACTCAGCAGCGAAAAATTTATAAGACCAATTTCATTTTGTCTCATGAAAATAAAAAAACAGAACAGAGCAGAGAAGAGAGAAGCTGACATCATCATGTATCCTGGTTCGGTTGCCTTGTGCAATGCAACCTACGTCCAGTCTCCACCACAACAGTGGTAGAATTTCCACTATAGTTAAAGTATTACATACACCAATTTCACAGGATTAACACAATCCTTCCACACTCAAGTTCTAACCTAACTTAACTTGGTTATGCTAATACCTAACTCTTCACTCTTAGTGCTAACCCAACTAAGAAAGGGGTACCTCACATGTACAAGTGATGAGCGGATAATTTATACGCTTTTTGGCATTGTTTTTAGTGTGTTTTTAGTATAATCTAGTTAGTTTTTAGTATATTTTTAGTAGTTTTTAGTTAAAATTCACTTTTCTGGACTTTACTATGAGTTTGTGTGTTTTTCTGTGATTTCAGGTATTTTCTGGCTGAAATTGAGGGTCCTGAGCAAAAATCTGATTCAGAGACTGGAAAGGACTGCAGATGCTGTTGGATTCTGACCTCCCTGCACTCGAAGTGGATTTTTTGGAGCTACAGAAGCCCAATTGGCGCGCTCTCAACGGCGTTGGAAAGTAGACATTCTGGGCTTTTCAGCAATATATGATAGTCCATACTTTGCCCGAGATTTGATGGCCCAAACCGGCGTGGCAAATCAGCCTCAGAAATTCCAGCGTTTAACGCGGGAACTGGCATAAAACTTGGAGTTAAACGCCCAAACTGGCAT
>NC_029774.3:57103046-57118811 GCF_000817695.3 Arachis duranensis | reverse complement strand
ATTTCTGTATACCCTAGGTTACTAGCTTACTATTAATAGGATCTTTTGACATTGTTTCTGTACCGCATGACACTTTACACATTTCTTTGTGTACTTTCCACGGCATGAGTCTCTAAACCCCATGGTTGGGGGTGAGGAGCTCTGCTGTGTCTTGATGGATTAATGCAATTACTACTGTTTCTCATTCAATCATGCTTGCTTCCATTCTAAGATAATACTTGTTCTTAACCCGGATGAATGTGATGACCCGTGACAATCATCATCATTCTCAAGTATGAACGCGTGCCTGACAACCACCTCCGTTCTACCTTAGATTAAGTAGTTATCTCTTGGATTCTTTAATCGGAATCTTCGGGGTATAAGCTAGAATTGATGGCGGCATTCAAGAGAATCCGGAAGGTCTAAACCTTGTCTGTGGTATTCTGAGTAGGATTCAATGATTGAATGACTGTGACGAGCTTCAAACTCCTGAAGGCGAGGCGTTAGTGACAGACGCAAAAGAATCACTGAATTCTATTCTGGCCTGATTGAGAACCGACAGATGGAATGCCGTGCCGTGACAGGGCATTAGGAAGATTTCTGATATCCTGACTAAGATTTACAAGATAACCATAGCTTGCTTCAAGCCGACAATCTCCGTGGGATCGACCCTTGCTCACGCAAGGTATTACTTGGACGACCCAGTGCACTTGCTGGTTAGTTGTGCGGAGTTGCAAAAGTGTGATTGCAATTTCGTGCACCAACAAGATACAAGGCACAGACTTAACCTAAAGAAATCTGAAATCACTCTAGGCTTTTCACTCATGTGTATCTCTCTGCCTCTTTCCACTCTTAGGCTCTTTCAATGACTCTCTGATTCAGCCTTTTACCTCAAGAAATTACAAAAAGATAAACATTGAAAAGTAAATTACAATTTGTAAAACATAAAGGAGATTAATGCTTCAACAACCTATTTGCTATGTGATAAACCAGATTTGCTAGCCTCTGATTTAGTTCTTCATTCTGGTGGAATTCTCCTTTAACTAGGAAGCACTGTCCAGGTAGATGAACTTCTTCAAAGAGCTCTTTTCAGAACATGCACCTCAAGAACACTGGTTATCTCTCCCTCCCTTCTGAATAGTGAACCAACTTCTTTAGTATCTCCTTGTATGTTGCTTAGTTGCTCTCTCCTAGGTCAACTCTCGAGCTTTGTGCTTCACTAACCCACCATCTCACTTTTTTCCATTAATCCTCAAAATAGAAACTTTAGTTCTGACCTTCTCTTGTTGATCGAAAGCCACAGGACAACAAAAACAAATGTTTTCAATGGTAAACCCAGATCTTGGCCATTGAAAAATAACTTGGTCCCCAAGACACACATATGACTGTAGATGCACAGCAGTGAAGAGCAGAGATCATCTTTCCCATGTAACCCATTTCAGACTGGCAAAGAGTTGGGAAGGAGAGAAGAAAGCAATATGCATGAAATAGGAAATATGTTACCTTTGACCTTTGCCTTAGCTTGATTTGGTTTGATTTTGTTGATTTGATCTCAACCTTTCTTGCCTAATCTTCTCTTTCTTTCTTCTTCTGTGAATAACTTAGGAACTAAGCACTCTCTCACTTCTGTGATTTCTGACCAAGAGGTAAAAAGTGAACCTTGCTTTTGGTGAAAGCAAGTGGGAGGGAATTGCTTGCTATCGGGTTTGGATTTGATCAATTCATTTGGCCCGTTTTGATTTATCAGCTTTGTTTCCTTTTGGGCTTTGTTTATATTGTCATCCCATCAGCATGATTAATTTGTTCCATAGTGGGCTACAGCTGAATATTGAATTTTTGGCCTGCATCACTTCAACCAAAATAATCAAAACTAATTAGTTAGTTTGCCCAATAAAGTAATATTTGTCATCATTAATTAATTTAGTTAATTTCTTAAGTCAACAATCTCTCCCTTGATGACAAACATAATTAAACATTAATAAAAAAGAATTGAATTTTAGTAAAGTTAAGAAACTTCCATTTGAATGATGTTGCTTGCTTTTGTGTTACTCCCCCTTTTCCTTTTCAAGGGTAGCTTCCCCTAGATTTATGCACTTCTTTTTGTATTATACTTTTAGAGAGCATAATAAAGAGCTTCATATAATTCAACTTTGACTAAGGGAGATTAAACATTCAGCATTACCAAACCAGCACAAAATACAACATGTCATGTCAGCACTTTTGACAAAAAACTATTTCAGAAAATGATCATGCTTTGACAAAGACATAACATTAAGACTAGCATTCATATAACATAAAATCAATTTTCATATCTTATGCCAAAACTTCACAGCATTAGCAAATTTTGCAAATCAATTTTTTTATGCCAACAATATTGTAGCAGCAGCAATCAATATTCAAAAAAATCAATCAAAGTAACAACATTGTAGCAGTAGCAATCAATATTCAAAAAATCAATCAAAGATTCACAATCCTGCTACTCATGTGTTATTACTCCCCCTTTGTCATCAAAGGTGGAAAATAGGCAAATCCAAGAAAAAAATTGCACCATATAACCTGCAAAAAATGTTAATGCACAGTCTAAAACGCCAAATTAATTTAAAGTAAATGCAGCAGTTGTTAAAGTATTACAGTCATCCGGAATAACAAACAGAAGTTCAAAAATATTAAAAGAAACAGTTTTCATGAGACAAAAGTGAGCAGACAGCAGCAGCTTCATGAGACAAATCTAGGCATCTGAACCAGTTCCCTCCGAATCAGCCTCCTCTTCAGCATCAGTGGCATGATCTTCATCTTGTTGAAGATTATCAATGAACTTCATGAATGCAGCCACTCTATCCCTTGATTTTCGGAGGAAATTCTCATGCTTGCTTACTAGCTTCCTTAGTTCCTTACTCATGACAATCATGTAATTGGATTGGGAGACAAACTCTTGGACTACATCTCAAACAACATTAAACAGAGCAGATTTTTGTCCACTAGAGATGGAGGTGCCCTCGGTGGAAGGAGGAGAAGATTCCTCAGCAATAAACTCATCATCTTCATCATCTAGAACTACTCTCTCAAAACGAGTAGGTCTTTTTTGCTGTTTCACTGAACCAACCCCTTTTAGATATGAATGTCTGTTTTCATAATCCTCATTGGACAAGTCAACACCAAAATGCTCAAAAATACAAGTTAGAAACATTTCATAAGGAAGGGCTTTGTCTTTAACACTTCTAACAGAGCCAAATATGTATCTAACCATCAAATAAGCAAAGGAAATTTCTGTTTTAGTGAGCAGGGCATACAAAACAAGAGTGTTAGTATAAGATACCCTTTGATATGAACCATTTTGAGGAAGTATGATGTGGTTGACAATTCAGTGAAACAGAGCACGTTCATATCCTAGGGCTTTGTGAGTGGGTGTAATGCCATCAATCAAGGAAACATGTTCACAAATATGAGCCAAAGCATCATTGAAGGAAATACCAACTCCTTCTTCCCACTTAACAAAGGTATAAGCACAAACCCCAACATCAGTATATTTCAATAAATCACTGATTGTTTCATTATTTAAAACAATATCTCGGCCCTTGACATAAAAATGCACACTACCCTAATGATATGTCATATTAGCATAAAACTCTTTGACCAAAAGTGGGTAAACATGCTTTTTGATGTTAAAAAGGTGATTCCAGTCTTAAAATTTCAAATTTTCAACAAATAATAACTTTTCTTTTTTAGGTTTGGAAAATCAGTAAAAAAAGATGGACACAGGGTACGATACTTAGTAACTCCTTCATAAAAGTCATTATTCATGGCAGACCTAAATCTATAAGGGTTATAATTGGAATGAAATGTCATGAAGTGTGATTTATGAGCAAAAGAATCAATGTCTGGTTCTTTAACAGATTTGAGAGGGAGACGAGGTTTACCTCTTTGAGAACGCAAGGGAACAGACCTTGGCTTAGGCTGAGTTGACTCAGGAACTGGTTCTTCAACAGCAGAAGGTTTTCCTTTGGATGTGCTGGGTTTCGAAGAATTGGGTTTTGAAGGTGGTTCTTTGGTGGTGGCGTCGGCTTGGTAAAGGCTAGATATCTTGGTGTGGTCTTGGTTTATGCCATGGGGTCAGTGCGAGGAGGAGAGGTAGGAGGAGAAGGTGAGGGAGTGAAGGTCTGATCTCTTGAATGAGTAGAGGGCCTCGGTTTTGATGGAAGTTTGAGAATCTTTTCACAAGGAAGTTTATGAGAAATAGTTTTTTCCTCATTTGGGTGGTTTCTGACAAAGAGGAAAGAGAAGCAATAAAGGTAGTGGAGGAAACCGAAGAGTTTGAGGAGGAGTTATGGAGGGAGAGGAAGAAGTATTGGTAACCGTATCCAAAAGAAATTTTCTTAAACCATGCAACTGCATCACCTCTAATTTGACTTGAGAGGACTTGACATCATAAAAAGAAAGATTTGATTTTATTTAAAATTAAAATACAAATTTATTTCAAAATTAAAAAAACCTTTTGGACAAAAAAAAAAGAGAAATAAACTAAAGTAAACAGGCCAACAAAAAAAAACTCATGTAACATTCATATTGGGCCTAGAGGTGGTTTGGTTTAAGGAAACACATTGGACTACTCATGTTCAAATTTTTGAGGTTGGCCCAGATAAATCTACACGTGCAACAAGCCCAGAGAACGCTGATTGAAGAGAATGTTCTTCAGTTGTCCAGAATTTTCTCATACCTGTTTCTGAGACAAAATCTCCAACAAACACATCGACAACTGTCAAACAAAGAATCATGGCTTAAAATTCCTAGACTAGTCCTAAGCATGCAAATCTGTCCTCAGCTAGTGGTTTAGTGAAAATATCTTCTAATTGCTCCTCTAATTTAACAAATTGAATGATAATATCCCCTTTTTGAATATGTTCTCTTATTGAGTGAAATTTTACTTCAATATGTTTAGTTCTAGAGTGCAAAACTTGATTTTTAGAAATATTAATGGCACTCATATTATCACACAACAAGGGAATCTTTTTAGTATTTAATTTGTAATCAGCAAGCTGTATTTTCAACCACATAAGCTGAGAACAACAAAAAGAAGCAGCTATATACTCAGCCTCAGCAGTGGATAAAGCCACTGTTGGCTGCTTCTTACTTGACTGATGAGCGGATAATTTATATGCTTTTTGGCATTGTTTTTAGGTAATTTTTAGTAGGATCTAGCTACTTTTAGGGATGTTTTCATTAGTTTTTATACTAAATTCACATTTCTGAACTTTACTATGAGTTTGTGTGTTTTTCTGTAATTTCAGGTATTTTCTAGCTGAAATTGAGGGACCTGAGCAAAACTATGATAAGAAGATTGACAAAGGACTGTTGATGCTGTTGGATTCTGACCTCCCTGCACTCGAAATGGATTGTATGGAGCTACAGAACTCCAAATGGCGCGCTCTCAATAGCGTTGGAAAGTAGACATCTAGAGCTTTCCCGCAATATATAATAGTCTATATTTTGTTCGAGATTAGACGACGCAAACGGGTGCTCAACGCCAGTTCCATGCTGCATTCTGGAGTCAAACGCCAAAAACACGTCACGAACCAAAGTTGAACGCCAAAAACACGTTACAACTTGGCGTTCAACTCCAAAAGAAGCCTCTGCATGTGTAAAGCTCAAGCTCAGCCCAAGCACACACCAAGTGGGCTCCGGAAGTGGATTTCTGCATCAATTACTTACTTCTGTAAACCCTAGTAGCTAGTCTAGTATAAATAGGACATTTTATTATAGTATTAGATGTCTTCTTTTGACCATTCGGTCTTTTGATCATTCATGGGGGCTGGCTATTTTCTATTCAATTCAGTCTATTCCCATTCTAAGATATTCGTTGCACTTAACCATGACGAATGTGATGATACGTGACACTCATCATCATTCTCACCTATGAACACGTGACTGACAACCACTTCTGTTCTACCTTAGAGCGAGCGCGTATCTCTTGGATTCCTTAATCAGAATCTTCGTGGTATAAGCTAGAATTGATGGTGGCATTCATGAGAATTCGGAAAGTCTAAACCTTGTCTGTGGTATTCCGAGTAGGATTCAGGGATTGAATGACTGTGATGAGCTTCAAACTTGCGATTGTTGGGCATGATGACAAACGCAAAAGAATCAATGGATTCTATTCCGACATGATCGAGAACCGACAGCTGATTAGCCGTGCTGTGACCGAGCATTTGGACCATTTTCACTTAGAGGATGGGATGTAGCCATTGACAACGGTGATGCCCTACATACAGCTTGCCATGGAAAGGAGTAGGAAGGATTGGATGAAGGCAGTAGGAAAGCAGAGATTTAAAAGGAGCACAGCATCTTCATACGCCTATCTGAAATTCCCACCAATGATTTACATAAGTACTTCTATCTTTATTTTTTGTTTATTTATTATTATTATTCAAAAACTCCATAACCATTTATTATCCGCCTAACTGAGATTTACAAGATGACCATAGCTTGCTTCATACCAACAATCTCCGTAGGATCGACCCTTACTCACGTAAGGTATTACTTGGATGACCCAGTGCACTTGCTGGTTAGTTGTGCAGAGTTGTGATAAAGTGTGATTCACGTTTGAAAGCGCTACCGAGTTTTTGGCGCCATTGTTGATGATCACAATTTCGTGCACTATTGACCAAACATTCAAGGACTTTCTAAGGAAACAACATATGTCTGATGTGCTTCTTCTATCAACTCTATCACCGGCAAAATCTGCATCACAATAACCAAGTACAGAAAAATCATGAATCTTAGGATACCAGAGACCAAAATTAGATATGCCATGAACATATCTAATGATCCTCTTAACTGCAGAAAGATGAGACCCTTTTGGTTTAGATTGGAATCTTGAACACATTCCAACACTTTGCACAATATCGGGTCTAGAGAAAGTTAAGTACATAAGAGAGCCAATCATTCCTCTATACCTAGTTTCATCTACATCTTTCTCAGTTTCTCCCTTGTCTAATTTTGAATTAGGATGCATGGGAGTTTCCATAGGTTTGGCATTTTTCATACCAAATTTCTTAACTAGTTCCTTGACATACTTCTCTTGATGGATGAAAGTTCCATTTTTAGTTTGTATAATTTGTACCCCAAGGAAAAAGTTAAGTTCACCCATCATACTCATGTCAAATTCACTTGTCATGAGTTTTCCAAATTCAGTACAAAGGGATTCATTGGCTGATCCAAAAACAATGTCATCAACATATATTTGGACTAGAATGAAAGAATCATTAGAATTTTTGATAAATAGAGTTGTGTTTGTGGTGCCTCTTTGAAAACTATTTTTCAAAAGAAAAGAGCTAAGTCTCTCATACCAAGCTCTAGGAGCTTATCTTAAGCCATAGAGAGCTTTTGATAATTTGAAAACATGATTGGAAAATTCTTTATTTTCAAAACCTGGTGGCTGCTCCACATACACTTTCCTATCTATCACACCATTTAAAAATGCATATTTTACATCCATTTGATATAATTTAAAACCATAAAATGCAGCATAAGCTAAGAGAAGTCTTATGGCTTCCATTCGGGCAACAGAGGTAAATGATTCATCAAAGTCTATTCCTTCTTTCTGGTCATATCCTTGTGCCACTAGCCTTGCTTTGTTTCTTGCAATGCTACCATCCTCTCCTAGCTTGTTTCGAAAAATTCACTTGGTGCCTGTCACTTTCTTTCCATTCGGCCTAGGAACCAATGTCCAAAGTTGGTTCTTCTCAAACTCATGAAGCTCGTCTTCCATTCCCTTTACCCAAGAAGGGTCATCAAGGGCTTCCTTGACATTTTGAGGCTCCATTTGAGAGACAAGGGCAATGTTTGTTCCTTCATTTTCCTTTCTAGTTGAAGACCAAGTTTTAACCTCATGAGAGACATCCCCAATGACAAATTCTTCAAGATAATTCTTCAAGAATCTCCGTTCACGAGGTCTGGTGGACTTGGAGGCAAATTCAGTTACTAAGGGATTCTGGGTACTGCTGGTTTCAGGATCTCCTTAAGATTCATGAGACAAAATAGAATTGTCTCTTAAATTTTCAGCCACTGCAGTTTTTGGTTCAGCTTGTCCAGAATTTTCATTTTCATGATTTTGTGCAGTTTCATCGTCCTTTTGAGCTTGATTCCCTACATCACAATCTTCCAAAACACTTTGCACCAAGTTAGTATCACAAAATGTAACATGTATGGACTCCTCACTAATCCTAGCATCTTGATGATAAACTCTATATGCTTTGCTAGTTGTGGAATATCCTACAAATAAACACTCATACGCCTTTGGATCAAATTTTCCTAAATTGTCTTTGTTATTGAGAACAAAACATTTGCATCCAAAGATGTGCAAGTAATCCAAGTTTGGTGGGTAACCTTTCCAAAGTTCATAAGGGGTTTTCCTAAAAAATTTTCTTATGATAGTTCTATTCAAAATGTGGCAAGCCGTGTTAACCGCTTCAGCCCAAAGGAATTTTGGAATATTGCCCTCACAAAGCATATCTCTTGTCATTTTTTGAATGCTTTTATTTCTTCTTTCCACAACACCATTTTGTTGTGGTGTCCTTGGACAAGAGAAGTTATGAGATATTCCAAATTCTTCACAAAAGGATTCAAATAAATAATTTTCAAATTCAGTTCCATGATCACTTCTTATAAAAGAGATCTTTGAATCCTTCTCATTTTGAATTTTCTTGCAAAAGATTTCAAAGGTCGAAAAGGCTTCATTTTTATGTGCAAGAAATAAAACCCAACCAAACCTAGAATAGTCATCCATAATCACTAAACCAAAATGTTTACCACCTAGGTTTTGAGTTCTTGTTGGACTAAATAAATCAATGTGTAGCAATTCAAGTGGCCTTTTAGTAGAGATGTCTTCCTTTGATTTAAATGAGCTTTTTGTTTGTTTTTCCATTCGGTAAGCATCACAAGTGATGTCTTTGTCAAACCTTATCAAAGGAAGATCTCTTACTAAACCTTTCTTGACAAGTTTCTTTATTGGAAACATACTTGCATGACCCAATCTCTGGTGCCATAGCCACTTTTCAGATTCTTTGGAATGAAAACAAGCTACATTTTGATCCTTTACTTCATCAAAGGTAAATCCATATACATTATTACAACGCTTAGCAACAAAAAGCACTTCATTGGTCTTTTCATTTACCACACAACATTCAAGTCTTTTGAAAGTCACTAAATATCCTAGGTCACACAGCTGACTTATACTCAAAAGATTGTGTCTCAAGCCATTTATCAAAAAGACATCATCAATAAAAGTAGAGTGTTTATTACCTACTTTTCCAACTGCAACTATTTTACCTTTTTCGTCATCTCCAAAGGTCACAAAACCTCCATCATACTTGTTTGATTTGATGAAGAAAGTTGACCTTCCAGTCATGTGCCTTGAGCATCCACTATCCAAGTACCACATATCCCTTTTGTTCTTGGATGCTAGGCAAATCTGCATGAAAAACTTCAAGTAACCTTAGGTATCAAAATTAATTTGAAACCTTTGAAGTTAATCCATCTTGGTTGTCCAAGTGCATTGAAATCACACACAATATTGTAATTTGGTTACCTACAATTCTTTTCTCAATGAAGTATTGTAGATATGAATGACCAGATTTCTTGCAACTAAATCAATGGTTTTCTAATACATATTGCTGAAATTGAGGTGATTTATTTTGCTGGAAATGATTAAAGGACTGAAATTTTCTGGTTTTTGGAAAAGATGCATTTCTTTTGACAAACTGATTTTTGTTATAATTATTCCTCTTTGCAAAAATATTTCCACCAGAATTTTTGAAAACTTTGGGACTCTTTGAATATGAAGTTTTGTTGTAAAATGGTGGATTTTTGAAAGCAACCTCATTTTTCAAAGTGTGTCCCAGACCTTGCCTATTTGATGTAGGTTCGGTCCTTGATGGTGGCTCAGTTTCACTTGTGTAAACTTCATCAAATTTCTCCTCAAGTGTGGGAACATTTCCAATATCAGATTTGTTGGATGTAGATTTTGTATTTGATGAAGAAGCCACAAATTTCATAGAGGAATCATTAAAAACTACACTTTCCTTGGTTACATAACCTAAACCAGATTTTTCAATGGTCTTTGACTTGCAAGTAATTTATCCAAGTTACTAAAACTTTGAGCAAATTTTGCTAAGTCACCATTTAGCCTTTTAATCTTTTCATTTAATCTTTCATTTTCAGTAATTAGCTCTTGAGAAGGATCCACAATGTGCTTTCCTTTTAATGTTTCAAGTTCAGATTTTAGAAATCTGTTTTCTTCCATAATATCCAAAATACATTCAGTTTCCTTCACCTTCACTCTAAAAAATCATTTTCAGCTTTCAACACATCTTTTTCAGATTTGCATTTAGTGTACTTATGCAACAGTTTTGAGGAATTCAGTGTAAGATCATCAATTTTAGCATGTAAATCATCTATGGACAGGTCATAATAATTTACCTCATCAAGATGATCATTACCAGCCATGAAGCAGATTTTATCTTCACCTTCAGAATCTTCTTCCTCATTCGAATCATTCTCAAGCTCTTCCCAAGATGCCATGAGCACTTTCTTCTTTTCCTTCTTCCCTTTGTCCTCTTTCTTGAGCTTCGAACAGTTTAGCTTGAAGTGTCCAGCCTCCTTGCGATGATGACAAGTTACCTTGCTCAAGTCAATTTTGTGTTCCTTTGAGCTTGAACCCTTGGACTTGCCCTTGTTCTTCATCATCTTTCTAAGTCTCCTAACAAAAAACATAAGCTCATCATCTAAAATACCATCACTGGACTCACTCTCTTTTGATTCTATTTTTGACTTGAGGGTTATTCCCTTTTTCTTTGAGTTCGGGTTTGTGTGTGTGGTTTCATAGGCAATGAGTTTTTCTCTCAGCTCATCATAGGTTATAGGGCTTAGGTTATTGCTCTCGGCTAGGACAGTGGCAGTGGTTTTCCATTCCTTTGTGAGGCTTCTAAGGAGTTTTCTCACTAGGGTTTGTTCTGAGTAGTTTGTACCCATAGCATCAAGGTTGTTGATTATGATTAAGAATCTCTCGAACACTTAATCAATGCTTTCTCCATCCTTCATATTAAACATCTCGTATTCTTTTCACAGCATATCAATCATCGTTTCTTTGACTTGTTTAGTGCCCTCGTGTGTAACCTGGAGTTTTTTTCTAGATTTCTTCGACTGTCTTGCATCTAGACACCTTTCAGTACTCTTCAAAGCTGATAGCACAGTGACGAAGGTTGATGGCTTTAACATTCAGCTCTCTTTTCTTCTTATCATCTTCATTCCATTCAGAACTTATTTTTGTTGGAATCTTGGGACCGCTTACAACAATCTTCCATATGTTGTAGTCAATGAATTGGATGAAGATCCTCATCCTCTCTTTCCAGTAGGCATAGTTCTTCCCGTTGAAGAAGGGAGGTGTATTCTTTGACTGACCTTCAGTTAGAGTGTAGGCAACCGTGGTTGTATCCAAGTTGTTTGCCATTGGACCTTTGCTCCAAGCGGTGAAGCTTGATTCTTGAGACCAAGGCTCTTGATACCAATTGAAGGTTGTAGAAGGCTTAGAGAAAGGGGGTTGAATCTATGACCTTCTTTTAAGTTACTGAAATAACACTTTTCAAACAAACTTGCAATCTAAATTTGTTTGAACTCAACAACAAAAAATTTATGAGATAATTTCATTTTGTCTCATGAATATAAAAAAACAGAACAGAGTAGAGAAGAGAGAAGCTGACAACATCATGTATCCTGGTTCAGTTGCCTTGTGCAATGCAACCTACGTCCAGTCTTCACCACAATAGTGGTGGAATTTCCACTATAGTTAAAGTATTACATACACCAATTCAACAGGATTGACTTGGTTATGCTAATACCTAACTCTTCACTCTTATTGCTAACCTAACTAAGAAAGGGGTACCTTACATGTACAAGATACAAGACACAGACTTAACCTAAAAAAATCTGAAATCACTCTAGACTTTTCACTCATGTGTATCTCTCTGCCTCTTTCCACTCTTAGGCTCTTTCAATGACTCTCTCATTCAGCCTTTTACCTTAAGAAATTACAGAAAAATAAACATTGAAAAGTAAATTACAATCTGTAAAACATGAAGAAAATTAATGCTTCAACAGCCTCTTTGCTATGTGATAAACCAGATTTGCTAGCCTCTGATTCAGTTCTTCATTCTGGTGAAATGCTCCTTTGACTAGGAAGTACTGTCTAGGTGGATGAACTTCTTCAAAGAGCTCTTCTCAAAACTTGCACCTCAAGAACACTAGTTATCTCTCCCTCCCTTTTGAATGGTGAACCAACTTCTTTTGTATCTCCTTGTATGTTGCTTAGTTGCTCTCTCCTAGGTCAACTCTCGAGCTTTGTGCTTCACCAACCCACCATCTCACTTTTTCTCATTAATCCTTAAAATAGAAACTTTGGTTCTGACATTCTCTTGTTGACCGAAAGCCACAGGACAGCAAAAACAAATGTTTTCAATGGTAAACCCAGATCTTGGCCATTGAAAAACAACTTGGTCCCCAAGACACATAGATGACTGTAGATGCACAGCAGTGAAGAGCAGAGATCATCGTTCCCATATAACCCATTTCGGACTGGCAGAGAGGTGGGTAGAAGAGAAGAAAGCAATATACATGAATTAGAAAATATGTTACCTTTGACCTTTGCCTTAGCTTGGTTTAGTTTGATTTTGTTGATTTGATCTCAACCTTTCTTGCCTAACCTTCTCTTTCTTTCTTCTTCTGTGAATAGCTTAGGAATTAAGCACTCTCTCACTTCTCTTTCTTTCTTTCTGTGAATATTGCTTTTGGTAAAAGCAAGTAGGAGGAAATTGCTTGCTATCGGGTTTGGATTTGATCAATTCATTTGGCCCATTTTGATTTCTCAGCTTTGTTTTCTTTTGGGCTTTGTTTGTATTGTCATCTCATCAGCATGATTAATTTGTTCCATAGTGGGCTGCAGCTGAATATTGAATTTTTTTTTGCTTGCATAACTAATTAGTTAGTTTGCCCAATAAAGTAATATTTGTCATCATTAATTAATTTAGTTAATTTCTTACACTATAAAAAAGTAATATTTGTAACAAAAACAATTGTTACAAAAAATTGAAATTTTGAAACAAAAAATTTTGTAACAAAAAAGGGGGCCGTTGCAGTATGTCCCGTTACAAAAAGTTTTTGTAACAAAATGTAGAACTGTTACAATTCAAAGTAATATTTTGTAAGTAAATTTTCTAATACACAAAAATCGAAAGTAGTTACAAAAATGATAACAAATTTTATCCAATGAGATGTTTTTCGTAACAATATAATTTTCTCTATCACAAAATTTTGTTACAAAATATAACTTGATTTTCTAACATTTTTCATTCCTCTAGTTACAAAAGCACAATATTTATTTTATAACAATTTTTTTAATACAAATTACACACATAACTTGCCAAATTGTATTTTTTTAAAAATTAATTGATATATCACTACAAAAAGTTACAAAAATAGCGACCGATTTATCAACCAATTTTTCTTGAAAATCGGTCGCTAAACCCTTATTCCATTTACATGAAGAGGAAAAAGACTATGTACATTCAGAATCCAAAGATGGAAATATATTTAAACAAGGACTCGTAATATCACGGAGTCTACAAATACTATAACAAAACAAGATTCCTGTATTCTACTTTTCATGAATACATTTCATTTTAACCCTTGGGATTTATTTGGAGGCAAATAAACTCAATTTAACTGAGAAATTTTATGATCACCAGCAGATGGTAAACCAAATTACAAAGAACAACATCAGCAAAGACACGTTCAGGAGCAACATCCAGCAGTAGCATGAATAAGCAAAATTTTATAAGAATATGTCAAGTGAAGAAAGCAAACATAGAATAACTATGCTTTCTATTTTAGTATCAATACCAAACAATTCCTCTAGGATATTTTCATTTAGCAAAAAGCACATTACTTATGCAATGCAAGCATGTTTATAAGTTATAACTTACTATAAAAGTCTAGCACCATCCCCTATAATCTCAAGGGATAGGAGTGGCATATTTAATTCAAGCATATAGATTCACTATGATTTCCACTAACTATAAAAGTCTAGCACCATCCGCCCATAATCTCAAAGAATAACTACTGTATATACCTTATTCTAAAACAGAACTAATTAAAATAATAGCACTTCTAAAATAATTTTTTAAAGATAAAGATAAGTGCTCAAACAACCAACAAAATTATTACCAAAGATCTGTTTGGATTAGCATGATGCACTGGAGTTTAGTTTTGACAGTTGAATCTGAGCAGTCAAGTACCGACTCAAGTTCCGCTTTCTCCGGATGATCTAACAAAGGGAGTAAAGACCTCTGCTCTAACTTGCCTGATAAAAACATCAAGCAGAAATAAAACAACCTGCATTTCAAAGTAAATACCAAGATACCAGACACTTGAACCTTAATAAAAATAAAATAATAGTAACAATATTTCATTTGGGACTAAATTATGAGTTCAATTATATGAGTTGGCCATTGTTGTATATACTTTCATAAAATTCAGAGTGGGACTTTATTTTCTCAACAAAATTGACTGAAATGCAGGCTTGAAGCTTTCAAACCTGAAATAACTCAATCACAGATTGCATCAGCAGCAGCAATCATATTACTATGCTATGCATTTTATATAATAGACACAAATTAATACAGCACTAACATTTCCTTCTAGCACCTTATAGAAAATACAAGTAATTAACAAAGGAAACCCATTATTATATCAAACAGTTGGCAGTCATAACTAACAAAGAGGGAAAAAAGAGGAAACTAACCCAGATCGTGGTGAGGATGGTTGCAGCAAGACAATGATTCGAATTGGATGAGAATCAAAAGCAAACATAACTCTGGAAAATTCAAAACAAATCCAAGACTAGGATTGAATTAAAAGAAGAACATGGCAATTAAAATTGACAAAACAGAACTTGCAAATGGTTCAGAACCAAGGAAAAGAATAGACCAGAATCAATGTAACAGAATCAGAACCAGCAGCAGCAACCCCGGCAGGCCTCTCTCACAGAATAATTCCTCTCTCTAACGGGCAACAACAGCAATTATAGTTTCCAGTAGCGATGACAACCAAGCTAGGGGATGATGGCAGCAGCAACGGTGGTTCTGGGAAGCAAAGACATGACGTTGGTTCACCTCCACAGCGACGACGACAGCAGCATCACCCTCCACTGCCTCCCTCTTCGAGTTCTGTTTCTTGCGTTAGTGACAGTGGCTTCCTCTGGTGGCAGCAACGGTGACGAGACATGGTGCCGGTGACAGAATCGACAACTTCCTCCTCAGTTCGCGATTCCAACCATGGTGGCAACTTCCCTCGACGGCACCAGGGCACAACGGCGACACGAGGGGGGGCGACGGCGCAGACAATGCGAGCTTGCAGCAGCTTCCTCGACGGCCAGCCCGCGACGGTGCTCTTCCTCTCCTTGGCATTTGCTCCCTCGCACGCTCTCCGTCTCAACATGTCTCTTTCTCTTCTTCGTCAGCGCCGGCGGCGACGCGTGGGATAGCGGCTCCAAGGCAGATCGACGGCGATGGTGAACAGGACGCGACGGCAGCGAGCTCGCAGAAACGGCTCCTTCGACGGCCAGCCCGCGACGGCGCTCTCCCTCTCCATTTTCGCGCAACTCTCTTCCTCAAAGCTCGTCTCAATCTCTCTCTTCCTCAGGCTAGTTCGGCTGCTTCATGGTGGCAGTTACGGCAGGAC
>NC_029774.3:57052698-57102967 GCF_000817695.3 Arachis duranensis | reverse complement strand
AAATATAGTTCATGCTCAAAATATTGATTATTTAAATTAAATGATATAATTTTTTATTATTTTTTCTATCACTAGGACTTTAATTTCAATTTATAAAATAAGTAATTATTAATAAAAATTGTACATAAATATTAATTGACTTAAACTTAAAGTATTTATAAAAATAAATTTAATCGCTCTTAATAAATTAATTTCTAAAAACTCAATTTAATAAAATAAACCGTAATTTAATCATAATACAAATTTCTCAAATTAAATTATATAATACTTCTATTACTGAATTTTAATTTCAAATTATATGAAATAACCAAATTAATTATTCTTGAAATACTATTTTATTATTAAAACTTTAAATTAATTATTCTTGAACACTATAAATTTTTAATTTTTTAATTACTAAAACTTTAAATTATAAATAAGAAAATATCCCGTTTAATATATAAATCTCTAAAAATTTATTTTGAATAATATAATAAATCATAAATAATTTATTATTTAATTTTTAAAATAATTTTAAACTTAAAAGTATCATTAATTTGACTTAAATATTTTTAATAAAATAAATTTTTGAACATAAAATCTTAAATAAATATAATAAATCATAAATAACTTATTAAGTTAATTTTCAAAAATTTGAAGTCTTACATTTAATATGTTGAAACAAAACTTTTTATTAATTACAAAAAATCTTTAAATTTTGTGACAAATAAATAACTTATTACAAAAATATTGTATTTTGTGATAAATTAATTTTTAGTTACAAAATATTTAGAGCTTTTGAAACAAATAGATATTTTGTTACAAAATGTTTTGAATTTTTACAACAATATAATCTTTTGTTACAAAACATTATAACATTTTGCAACAAAACAACAATTCGATACGAAAGCCAACATAATTTGTAACAAAAGAAATCATGTTGTTACATACAAAATATTAAAATATTTTGTAACAAATTTTCTTGTTGCTACAAAATATTCTTATTTTGTAACAATAACTAATTATTGTTATGAAAAAGCTATAATTTGTAACAATTTTAAATTTGATATAAATTTTTTGTTACAAATATTCTATTTTTTTGTAGTGTTAACTCAACATATTCACATAAATCATGTTTCTAATTCTTTCTTTTGGTTATATATATACATGCATATAAGCCAATTTCTTTTTCTTGTTCCCAAATGGCTTCGTTGACGATGATGATTAATTGGTGATAAGTGTGATTATTGGATAGGTGTCATGGTTCATTAATAAAGGGGGTCGGGTGTCAAGGTCTAAAGTTGTTGAATCATCGGTTCAAGTTATAAATATTTTAAACGATAATTATGAAAACTAAATATATTAAAACATATATATAATGACATTAGTAACAAGATATTTAATGAAGTATTAGTAATTCTAAACTCTCAAGAAATACCGATAATTACTTATATCGACAAATATCGGAGTTGATAATAATAATAATAATAATAATAATAATAATAATAATAATAATAATAATAATAATAATATTGACTCCTCGGAATAAAATTAATTGCTGAGAATAATATTTTTCGAAAAATATCGTGTTGGCATAAAAATTTGGATTGTTACATCGTGTGCATAGTCCTGTGTTTTCGTGTGTTAGGGTGTGATTTTGGTCCATCATGTTTCTCTTGATGGGATGCTTCGCCCGCTACGTTTTCCTAAGCGTCATAATGATGCTTAGTGAGAGGAAAGAGATTGTGTGTTTCCCTCTTTGCCCCTACCCTTTCAAATTTCTTTTTCGAAAACGTTGGATTTTCATTCTAATGAGTCCATATTTGATGGTATATTTTGACTCAATTTGGATAGATTCTAGAACATAAACTCACATTTAAGCACCAAAATAGCATACTTTTGTGTTTTGTCCCCGATTTGAGCCTAAATGTGAAAACATGTATTTTTGTGCCTAAATGAGTTATTTTGATTCCAGTTTCATTCCATTTGATGCCATGACATGCTTGTTGAGTGATTTCAGGTCATTTAGGTGAGAATGGATGGCCAAAAGTGGAATAAAGCATGTACAAGGGAGAAAACATGAAGAAAACAAAGAAAATCACACACAGCGAAGTGTGCGTGCGCACAACCCTGTGGCGTACGCACAAGCGAGAATTTCCATGTGTGCGTGCACACGAGTACCTGTGCGTACGCACATGTCAACTTTCAGCCAAATGTGCGGACGCACACATCTGTGTGTCCGCACAGGACCCAACACGTGATTGCATTAATGAAACACATGCTGCGCAAATTTGGAGGCCCTTGGCTCATTTTTGGAAGGCTGAATTGCTGAATTGGAGTGCTATATAAAGGAGACTTCAACACTTATCAAAGGGGGACACATTGGAGCACAATTTTACATAGTTTTTCATAGTATTAGGAGTAGCAGTAGGAGTAGAGTAGAGAGCTCTCCTAGGGTTTAATTTCCATCTTCATTGTTGCATTTTATAGCAAGCTTTGATCCTTGAATTTACTTCCTTGATTGTAAGTACTCTCAATTTCTTCTTTAATTAAAGCTCCTTTACCTTCATTCCCTCTTGGTTCAAGTTACTTTGTTCATATTGCAATTTTGTGTTTCTTGAAGTTTTGATTAATAAATTTTATGTTTCATGCTTCCTTTTGTTTGATTGCTTGTTTACATTTGGTTTTGTTGATAGTTGGTTATAGTTTCCTAATTTTCTTTGTAAGTTTCCATGTTTTACTTTTATGCACACAAGGTGTTTGTGAAAATGCCACTCTTAGATTTTGAGTAAATTTTCACACTTTGGCTTGCGGTTTGAGTTCCTAGGATACTAGAATCATAATGTTCGACATTTAGTGGTAAGTCTTGGGTAGTTAGTTGACTCTTGTTTCTATTGACGCTAACCTTTTATCAACTAGTTTGGTAAGTTAGTTAGGACTTATGTATTAAGGTCAATTATGCTTGCTTGACTAATGACCGGAATTCACACCCCACAAAATTTTTTATTATGAATCCGTTCTTTTGGCAAGCGCACCAAAATTATCATCAAGTAATAAACCACAGTGGAGTGGGATCGTATCCACAGAGATTGGTAGATTTGAGCAATTTTAATTAATTGGTGAATTAGTCAAGCTAAACAGAATAGATTGTGATTATAAAATTATAAATGGGCAGAAATCTAAATGGCTAAAAGGTAAAGAAAAGCAGTAAAGTGTAGAAATAGAAATGGCAAGAATATAAAGGGCAGAAGATTAAATGACTTAATTATAAATGGGAATGGAGATTTGTAGAATATAGAAGAAAGCTATAAAGAATGTGGAAGATGAGAATAAGGGGATTCATTGAGATCAGGAGATGTTGTCTCTTTGGATTAAATCCAACTTAGATCCTCTTCAATCATGCAACTCATTGACCTCTTGGCAATCATGATTGATTGTGTCCCAATCCCTTGGTGACTCAGTCTCTCAAATCTTGATCAATAGCCAATTCCTTGGTCTAATTGCTCATGAAGAGAGATATGCTTGGTCCCTGATTATACCACACATCATCATAGGTCCAAGTAGAGGAAGGATTATATGTCACCATATCCAAACACCAAAACCCAGATCCTACTCAAGTGTGAGAAGGGATTTCTAGCATGGTTTCATGTTTCCTTTTCCAAGGTTCCCATGAAACCCATTTTGCATTCAATCTCTTTCCCAAGATAATTGAACACTAACCATGAAGAACAAAATTCCTTCTAGAAAATCAAAGAGAAGATGAAGAGAAGAAGAAATACACTATCATTAATCCATCAAATACAACAGAGCTCCCTCTCTCAATGAGAGGAAATTTAGCTACTCATAGCTCAGAGAAAAATACTCAAGATGGAGAAGATGATGAAGTGAAAAGTAAATCTAAAAGCTCTATTCTAAAACTTAGCTTCTTAACTGCTTAACCCCCTTTCTCGGTACTTTTTGGGGTTATTTATACTACTCCTAGCTCTAAAAATAAAGAAAATACAAAAGTGAAAAGAAAAATACAATTTGGAAGGAAAAGAAACTCAAAAAACGTGATCTCCCAGTTGGCGTGTAGCTGGCGCTTCAGTGGCGTGCCACGCCTTACTCTGATTCTGGCTTGGCGTGCCACGCCCAGCTCTTCAAGTGGCACGCCCTCTGACAACGAGAGGACTTATTATATGGTTTAGAATCGATCAAAAGCAACAATCAATTCATTAGTAGCATAGTCCAAACCAACAACAAACTCTCATTATCAAATAATAAATTCAATACAAAATAAATCGAGAGTATTTAAACCTCGGGTCGTTCTCCCTAGGGACGCAATTGAAGTGTTCTATGCTTTCGGTTGTTAAGAGAAAAAGGGGATTTTGAAATCAAGAATTGCAAGATTAAAAGAACTAAGCAATAAAAGAACTAAGGAATGCTCAAAATTGGTAATTAACGCAAGTAAAAAGGAAACAAGATCAAAACTAGTGAAAATGCATAAAAAGAGCCTTGACTTGGGAATGAGGATCCAAGGAATTCTATCATTGCCATAACCACAACTATGGTAATTGTCATGCGTCAATCTCGTCTAGTCAACCCCAACCATCGAGGAGTAAGTCAAGCAAGCATAATTGTGGACATTATGACTATAGTATCCTAGAAACTCAAACCACAAGCCAAGGTGTGAAAATCTATTCAAAATCTAGAGTTGGCATTTTCACAAACACCTTGTGTGCATAAAAGTAAAGTATGGAAAATTGCAAAGGGAATTGGAAAGCTATAACCAACTATCAACAAAACCAAATATAAACAAGCAATCAAGCATAAAGAAAGCATAAAACACTAAATTCATCAATCAAAACTTCAAGAACTCAAAATTACAAATATAAACAAAGCACTTGAACCAAGAGGAAATGAAAATAAGGACAATGTAATTAAAGAGGAAATTAAGAGTACTTACAAAAGAGTTGATCAACATCCAAAATTAAAGCTTGCTATAAAATGCTACAAGAAGACTACATAAACCCTAGGAGAGCTCTCTTTTCTACACTACTCCTACTCCTAATTACTATGGAAAAATACGGAAAAAAATTCTAAGTCCTCATGCCTTCAAATGTGTTGATTCTCCCTTTATATAGCAATTCAATTCAGCATTTCAGCCTTCCAAAATGGGCCAAAAGCCCCCAAAATACGTGCTGCACGTGTTTCATTAATGAAATCACGTGTTGGGTCATGTGCGGACGCACAGATGTGTGCATCCGCATACTTTGCTATTTTGGCTCCTGTGCGTACGCACGGGTACCTATGTGCACGCATGCATAGAAATTTCCACTTGTGCGCACGCACGCTGGCTTGTGCGCACGCACGCTGGCTTGTGCGCACGCACGCTGGCTTGTGCGCACGCGCGCTTTATTGTGTGTGCTTTTCCTTGTTCTCTTCATCTTCTCTCCCTTGTACATGCTTTCTTCCACTTTTGCCCATCCATTCTTGCCTTCAAGGCATGAAATCACTCACAAACCATATCACGGCATCGAATGGCATAAAAGTGGAATTATTTTGCTCTATTAAAGCACAAAATTGCATATTTTCACATTTAGGATCAAATTAGGGATCAAACACAAAAGTATGCTATTTTGGGTGCTTAAGTGTGAGTTCATATGCTAGAATACATTCAAATCAAGCTAAAATATATCAGAAAATATGGACTCATCACCCTTCTTCATTAGTATCCCTGGCGTGCCACGCCTTCGAACCTAAGTGTCACGCCCAGGGTCTTTTAATCACTCGTGTAGCCTGGTGTGCCACGCCTTCGAGCCCAAGTGGCATGCCCAGGCCTTCTCCCTCTTCTTCTTGCTTCTGGAAAGTTGAACTAGCGTGGCATGCCCAGGGTCTGGCTTGCCACGCCCATTTGTGTGCTTAGCTCCTTCGCTGGTGTGCCACGCCCAGCAAACAAGTGGCATCCCCAGCTCCTCTTTTGGTTGATTGGTGATGATGGCGTGGCACGCCTGGGTGGAGAATGGTAGCTGGCATGCCACGCCTTTGACACCACAAGGCATAAACTTGATTCACTCGGAAACTGTCTCTCAACAAATTTCTTTCGGCAAGTGCACTGGATTATCGTCAAGTAAAAACTCACTGTAGAGTGAGGTCAAATCCCACAGGGATTGGTAGATCGAGCAATTATAATTGAAGAATTATGCTAGTTGAGCAAAATCAGAATTGAGATTGAAATTGCAGAAGTAAAATGGCGGGAAACTTAAATTGCAAGAAATTAAAGAAGCAGAAACTTAAATTGCAGGGAATTAAAGTGCGGAATCTTAAATTGCAAGAAATTAAATGGGAATGGGGAATTAGCATGAAAGTAAAGAGAAGAGAGTAACTAGAAGGGGTAATATCAGAGATGGGGGAATCATTGGGTTTAGGAGATGTATAATTCTCCGGATCAAATTTAATTTCATCTCTTCCGCAATCAATGCATTCATTGATCTCTTGGCAATCTTAAGTGATCGGATCCCAACTCTTTGGCTCACCAATCTCTCTAAGCATGAACAATTGCCCAATTCCTTAATTTAAGTGCTCATGGAAAGAGATAAAGTTTGGTCACTTTTTATACCATACAAATTCATAGATCAAAGTGTTGGTAGGATTACATGTCACTATATCCATCCAAACCCCAATCTAATTCAATGTAAGAAAATAATTCTAGCATGATCTCCTCATTCCTCTCCCAAGGTTCTGACGAGATCTAATTATGAATAGCTTCTTTCCTAAGATAACTATCCAATTTAATGAAGAACAAAAAATTTCTAGTAAAATCAAGAGAAAAGACAGAAGAAGATGAATGAAAACTAATATTGATCCATTGAATTACACAGAGCTCCCTAACCCAATGAAATGGGGTTAGTTGGTCATAGCTCAATTCAATTTACAGAGAAGAAGAGTGCAGGAAAATTAAAGCTTAGCTAGAAAGTAAAAGAAAAAGAAAGTATATAAACAAAAGGGAAAAGTGCATAAGAAAAATAAACAGAGTGCTGAGCTCCCAGAGCCCCCTTAGGGCCTCCCCAAAAGCTCCCTTTCAATCTTCAACAATTCTTCTATTTATAACCCTCTTCTCATCTTCAATTGGATCAAGTACTTGGACGTGGTCCATGGCTAAAGCAGTTAGGTGAAGAGAGGTGCCAATGGTGCATTCTGGTCTTTAAAGTTCGAGTCAACGTTTGGTGGCCAACGTTGACTCAAACACCTTCCATAAGAAAACCAGAAAAGAAAACAGACTTTGCTGCTTTTGGCGTTTGACTCAGTGTTGGAGGGCCAACGTCAGCTAACCCACGCGTACGTGTACCGTGCGCTTCCGTGCAAAATGCCAAAAATGCTTGATGACATGTCACCTTGTCATGTTTTTCTATACTTTTTCATACAAGAAATTGATGATTTATGCTTAAATATTGAATAATTTTGTGCTTAATTGGTATATTTCTTTGATCTTTTAATTTTATAAATCTTGTAGAAAATAAGAAAAAAAGAAGCAAAGAAGCACAAAATAAGCTAAAAAGGAGAAAAAAGAGCTTTGGAGAACACTTTGAAGTTGGAGCACACTTTGGAGCCTTAGGCCACGCTTTTAAAAGCGTGGCCCATGACCAAATTAAAGGAAAAATTGCAATCAGCACACAAAGCTCCGCTCATGCCAAGAGCGGAGCATCATCCTGATGCATTTTCAACTTGGAAGCAAAATTTTGGCTAAGTTAAAATCTGGGCGCTCACAACATGACCATGCCTTCTTCAAAGGGCTATAACTTGAGCTACAGATGTCCGATTGATGTGCTTCTAGTTGCATTGGAAAGCTGACATTCAGAGCTTTCCAACGATATATGACAATCCATATTTGGCATGAAATTAAGGCACGAATGAAATGTATCTTTAAGGGCCAAAAACAAGCAAAAATAGACCAAAGTGCAACCACCAAGATTCGAAGAGGGAGCTTCACTCCAAGGCAAAGAGGCGCTTCTAATAGCGCTCACTTGGAGAGCACAGCGCTCACTTGGAGAGCATTGTCGTGCTCTCTTCATAAAAATTCAAGGAAAATCTTTTCTCCAAATGCTTTCACCAAGGCTTGAACTTGGGACCTCCCCTTGGAAGCCAATGCTCAACTCACAAGGTGAGCAGAGCGCTACTCATGAGTGCACACAAACATGCTTGACACGGTCCAGGGAAGGAAGGTGCGCATCATGACACGGCCAAGGCACGCTACAAGGGATCTCCAACATAAGCTCCAATGCTCTGCTCCCCACTTGAGCTGAGCATCCTCCTGGGAGTAATTTTCACATGGGCCAAAAATTCAATAAAAATCCAATTTAATTAAATTCTTCTCCAAATTGAATCAAGGCCAACCAAACCCATTTCTCCTCAAATCCAAAGCAAGCAAAGCCCACATCATCACTCAAAGGCACAAGAACAAGCTAGAAATAGGATTTTCATTTAATTTGTTTTTCATTTCAATTTCATTTTGTAAAAAGCCTATATAAGGCACCATTTTCATCTTTGTTAAGGGAGTTGGCTCTAATAGAGAGCATTGGGGGCTGGCTCCATTAGGGAGCAATAGGAGTAGGATAGAATAGCTCTCTCTTTTAATTTTCTTTTGAATTTTTGGATTGGGAAGGAAGGAATTCTGTTTCATTCCTGATTTGAGATTCATCTTGTTCTTTTACTGCATAATTGAATTTTCAATTGCTGTTTTAAATCTTCTTCTTCTGCAATCTGTTCTTTTACTTTTCTGCAATTATTCTCTTGTTGGATCAAGGAAGGACTTGAGATCTAGACTTGTTTTCTAGTCTCTTCCACTCCTGAGATCTTCAACCCTCTTTTAAATTGCTGCAAATTAAGCATCGCTCACTTTCTGTTCTTAAATTTTCAAAGCATTTTTACTCTTCTGCTTGAGATCTACCTTAATTCAATTCATCTTCTACTTGTCTGTTTATTACAATTCACTTGTTCTTGTTTAAATTCTGCAATCCCAATTCCCAATCCCCTTTACGTTTAATGCAATTTACATTTCTTGCAATTTAAGTTTCAGCTATTTTACTTTCTTGTTCTTTGAGTTACTTGCAATTTTACTTTCTGCATCTTTTAAATTCCTTGCAATTTACTTTCTGTTGGCAGATTTCACACAATTTCACCAATTAAAGTTGCTTGATCCATTAATCCCTGTGGGATCGACCTCACTCTAAGTGAGTTTTACTACTTGATACGACCCGGTACACTTGCCGATGAGTTTTAGGTGTTTTGGAAATTCGTTTTTCCACGAAAATACCATCAAGTTTTTGGCGCCGTTGCCGGGGATTGATTTAGATCAACAATGATTAAGTGGGTAAGAAGTCTAGATTAAGCATTTTTTTTATTTTTGTTCTCTGTTTTAAAGTGAAACCAAGGTGTTTGAGTTTTTGCCTCACTAAGAAATTCTCATCTCTGATATGAGTAATTTCAATTTTCATTAGTGTTGTGTTTTACAAAATTCAAATGGAGTTCAACTCATCTTATGATCAAACAAATTTTATGGGATATTACCCACCATCACCAATTTCCAATGATGGCTGGGAATATCACCAACAAATTACAGATCTCGAGCACTCCAATTCATGGAGATTTGCTTCAAAGACACAAGATGAGCAAGAGAATCATATGGGATACTTCCCACCACCACAAAATGATTCAACTCATTATTTTAATGGTGGCTAGGAGTATCACCAAGGAATGAAAGAGCATCCACCCTCACGTCCCAGTTTCTCATTTGAAAGTTCTTCATCACTTGATTATGCCTCAACACAAAGTTTCCTCCAAAATCCATACAAGTCATCCCATCAATCACACAACTCATTCCACACCCCTCAACACAACTTCACCACAACACATCCGCGTCACCAAAATTACTCTCAACCTTCATCTCTTGAACCAGCAGATGAGGATTACCTTCAAGCCATTGAAATACATAGAAAACTCGTGGAAAGATACACACAACCCCAATCCTGGAAAGAAATCATCCTCAAGAAGATGAATGGGCCCTTAGAGCAAACAAGGGGGAACTTAGAACCAACAAACAGTGAGGATGAAGACCAATTTGTGAGTGAGGAAGTGGAAAAACAAGAACAAAAGGTCCCTATTGCAAGTAAAATTACAATAAAGGATGAGGGACATGAGCCAAGAATTTTACAATCACAAAAGCTACTTGAGGTGACATTGAAACATAAAGATTCCCTCCCAAAGGAATTAATGGAAAATCATGATGAAAAAAGGGAGGAAGATACTCAAGAGAATTCACACTCAAGTGAAGTAAAGAAGAAAGAGGAAAGGCTCAAGGAACCACCAATACAAGAGGCTCTTGATGAAAAGAAGACTCCAACGATCACACAATCACCAAGACTTAGATTCAAGGAAGTGAAGGCAATTAACAAAAGCACCAAGAAGAGGATTGTGACCAAGCTACCAAAGACAATATTCATGAAGAATAAAGGGTCAACCACAAGCAATCCAACCCCTGGACCATTAGCAAGCAAGCTCAGTCAAGCCATGTACAAAAGAAAGCTTGCTGAGAGGAAACCAAGACAGGGGGCAATAGCTGAATCTTCTCCCCACTTGAGGTCATTCTTCTTAACAAATTGGAAGAAGAGGAAGAAAGTGAAGAACAACATGCCAACAGTAGGTAATGTTTCTCTTCCTTGCTTTGCTTTCTTTCTTTGCTTTGTTTAAATTCAATAAATTGGCATATGGTTACATTCCAAGTTTGGTGTTGCCTTGCAACAAATTGTTTTCAATATTTTTGGATGATTGCATCAAATCAAAAATGAAAGTGACGCACCAAGATTCTAAGTTTGGTGTGCCACTTATTTTTTCTAGGCAATTCATTCAAGCAACACTACTTGTCTGCATAATCATAATGCCTCTGCAATTTTATTTTTCTCTTTTGGTTTAACATTTTAGTTTCCTCTTTATTCATTTACGTGTTTTTAATGCTTTCTTTTATTAACTGTATTTGTTTATACATCACCAAGAGAGCTTTATTCATGACAAGATTCTTGGCTTGGTGATTGTATTTAACATACAACAGTTTTATTTAGTCTTGTTTCAAATAAATTGACAGAGGATTGCATTCTAAGTTTGGTGTTGCTATGCAATAAAATTTGGTTCCAATTCTTACAAGATACTTGCATTAATTCCAAGTGAAAGTGTCACACTAAGTTTGGTGTGCCACTTATCTTTTTTTGCAATGTATCATGCACACTCTCTTATGTTTGCAATCATAGTGTTTTTATTTCTCTGTGCCTTGATTGTTATCTTAATCTTGCTTGCCTAAACACATATGCTACTGACATCCTTTTGTGTGAGACATTCATGATCTATTTTAGATCCCATAGCCATTGTTCTAATTGTTGCTTGAGGATGAGCAAGCATTTTGAGTTTGGCAAGGAAAAGAGGAAGAATAGAGGAAAAAGGACAAAAATAATGAAGATGAACTACAAGGTTGTAGAGTTCCTTTTCTTCTCATTTATTTCCATCACTTTAAATTTCATGATTGTCATTTATCTCTCTGTTTTCATATGTAGTATGACTAAGCATAGCTTGAATTTTGATTTGTAACATGTTGCTGTGGCATTATGACTACCAACTTGAGTTTTGTGAGTTTAAAAGTAATAAAGCATCATGATCATAAACAAACAAGGAATTAAAGAAGAGTTTAGCATGTGCATACAAGTATTGGAAAGCTAGTATGATTAATTGTTGCTCAATTGCATTTGATTTTATTTAATTGAAGTTTTCATCTAGTACATTTTGTGAAATCTTTTGAAATCATGAAAACCTTGAAGAAGCAAATACAATTAAAGCATGAAAAGAAAAAGGGAAAGAATGAGAAAGCTGAAGGCTCTGAGTACCAATGGCAATTTATTTGCTAAGTGCTTGTGGTATTTATGTATCAAGCCAAATGCTTGAAAACAAAACACTTAGAAGTCAAGGCTAGGCTCAAGTGCAAAAGCACTCCCTCAAAGCTCAAGGTTCTGAGCATCAATGATTAGAGAGTTAAGAAAAGAAAAGAAAAATGAACTTAATGAGTCCTCTAATTCAAATGCTTGTGGTGCTTATGTATCAAGTGGTAATACTTGAAAACAAAGCATTTAGAATCGTAGCTTTGTTATTAACTCATGGGGGCAAAGCACCCAAAAGGATAAGCTAATAAGAAAAATCAAAAGCTTGTTTCAAGGAAGAAATATAAGAGAAAGATTTCATAAATTGAGCTAGATAGAAGCATCAATCATTTACATCTCTTTTGTAATTGTAGCATGCATAGAAAACTAGCTAACCATGAACATTGAATTGCTATTCTTCTTACCTTGGATTGTCAATCTTTAAATGCATGATTCTTTTCTTGCTTGGGGACAAGCAAGGTTTAAGTTTGGTGTTGTGATGACATGTCACCATGTCATGTTTTTCTATGCTTTTTCATACAAGAAATTGATGATTTGTGCTTAAATATTGAATGCTTTTATGCTTAATTGGTATATTTCTTTGATCTTTTAATTTTATAAATCTTGTAGGAAATAAGAAGAAAAAGAAGCAAAGAAGCACAAAATAAGCTAAAAAGGAGAAAAAAAGAGCTTTGGAGAACACTTTGAAGTTGGAGCACACTTTGGAGCCTTAGGCCACGCTTTTCCAAATTAAAGGAAAAATTGCAATCAACACACAAAGCTCCGCTCATGCCAAGAGCGGAGCATCATCCTGATGCATTTTCAATTTGGAAGCAAAATTTTGGCTAAGTTAAAATCTGGGCGCTCACAGCATGACCATGCCTCCTTCAAAGGCCTATAACTTGAGCTGCAAATGTCCGATTGATGTGCTTTTAGTTGCCTTGGAAAGCTGACATTCAGAGCTTTTCAACGATGTATGACAATCCATATTTGGCATGAAATTGAGGCACGAATGAAATGCATCTTTAAGGGCCAAAAACAAGCAAAAATAGACCAAAGTGCAACCACCAAGATTCGAAGAGGGAGCCTCACTCCAAGGCAAAGAGGCGCTTCTAATAGCGCTCACTTGGAGAGCATTATCGTGCTCTCTTCATAAAAATTCAAGGAAAATCTTTTCTCCAAATGCTTTCACCAAGGCTTGAACTTGGGACCTCCCCTTGGAAGCCAATGCTCAGCTCACAAGGTGAGCAGAGCGCTACTCATGAGTGCACACAAACATGCTTGACACGGTCCAGGGAAGGAAGGTGCGCATCATGACACGGCTAAGGCACGCTACAAGGGATCTCCAACATAAGCTCCAATGCTCTGCTCCCCACTTGAGCTGAGCATCCTCCTGGGAGTAATTTTCACATGGGCCAAAAATTCAATAAAAATCCAATTTAATTAAATTCTTCTCCAAATTGAATCAAGGCCAACCAAACCCATTTCTCCTCAAATCCAACGCAAGCAAAGCCCACATCATCACTCAAAGGCACAAGAACAAGCTAGAATTAGGATTTTCATTTAATTTGTTTTTCATTTCAATTTCATTTTGTAAAAAGCCTATATAAGGCACCATTTTCATCTTTGTTAAGGGAGTTGGCTCTAATAGAGAGCATTGGGGACTGGCTCCATTAGGGAGCAATAGGAGTAGGATAGAATAGCTCTCTCTTTTAATTTTCTTTTGAATTTTTGGATTGGGAAGGAAGGAATTCTGTTTCATTCCTGATTTGAGATTCATCTTGTTCTTTTACTGCATAATTGAATTTTCAATTGCTGTTTTAAATCTTCTTCTTCTGCAATCTGTTCTTTTACTTTTCTGCAATTATTCTCTTGTTAGAGCAAGGAAGGACTTGAGATCTAGACTTGTTTTCTAGTCTCTTCCACTCCTGAGATCTTCAACCCTCTTTTAAATTGCTGCAAATTAAGCATCGCTCACTTTCTGTTCTTAAATTTTCAAAGCATTTTTACTCTTCTGTTTGAGATCTACCTTAATTCAATTCATCTTCTACTTGTCTGTTTATTGTAATTCACTTGTTCTTGTTTAAATTCTGCAATCCCAATTCCCAATCCCCTTTATGTTTAATGCAATTTACATTTCTTGCAATTTAAGTTTCAGCTATTTTACTTTCTTGTTCTTTGAGTTACTTGCAATTTTACTTTCTGCATCTTTTAAATTCCTTGCAATTTACTTTCTGTTGGGCAGATTTCACACAATTCACTAAATGTTAGCTTGACTAAACTAATCACCCATTAAAGTTGCTTGATCCATCAATCCCTGTGGGATCGACCTCACTCTAAGTGAGTTTTACTACTTGATACGACCCGGTACACTTGCCGGTGAGTTTTAGGTGTTTTGGAAATTCGTTTTTCCACAAAAATACCATCAATGCTCATCCACAGGTATGTGTACTGTGCGCTTAGGTGCCCATTGCTTTTTTTTATCCGCGCGTACGCGCATTGACACGTGTGCGTCGATTCAAATTTCTCAACTCTAACTTCTGAGATTGGCATCGCAGACGTTGGAGCCAACGTTTGAGGTAACGTTGGACCTCCAACGTTCGGTTGTGGCACGTACGCGTACCGTGTGCTTCCGCGCAAATGAGTCAAAAACACATATTTACGCATACGCGTGCTGCACGCTTCCGCGCGGATGCCCAAATTTGCAAGTTCCAAACTGAATGTTTTAAATCAGGCTTTGGGACATCACTTTGTCCTATTGTCAATGTTGTAAATTTCATGCTCACTATAGACTATTATAAATGGTTGGAAAGGTCAGAATGTCAGCTTTCTAACCCAACTAGAATCATCTCAATTGGACATCTGCAACTCAAGTTATGCTCCTTTGAAGGGTACATGGTCGCTGGCGTCGGAGGGCAACGTTGGAGGCAACGTTGGACCTCCAACGTTTGCGCAAATGTTGAGAACATTGCCAGATTCAGAAGCTCAAACGTGCTGTCCACCCCATACTATTATATATTATTGGAAAGCCCTGAATGTCTATTTTCCAATGCCGTTGAAAGCGCATCATTTAGAGCTCCATTGCACGAGTTATACTCCATCGAAGGTGCAGAGGTCAGCTGGTCTTACTACAAGTTGGTGCCATGTTCGTTTATGCACTTTTCGGGGAAGTTTTCTCCCTCAATTTTAGTGTCAACCATGTAGTGCCATATATTCTTGGGAAGCTCTTGATTCTTACTTTCCAATGCTTGTGGAATCACTTCATTTGGAGCTCTGTATCTCAAATTATTCTTGTTGGAAGTATACCCTTTCAGGCTGTGGGGAGTGACGTTTCCAGCAACGTTGGAGCACCAACTTTAGCTCAAACGTTGCTTCCCTTTGCCTCCTCTCATGGCCTTCTTGTTGCTTCTTTGCCTTCCGTTTTCTTAGCTTCCTTTCCACCTATCATTAACCAAACAAAATGCATGAAAGCTTTGCTAATCTCACAAGAAATTGCATCATTCATAATCAACAAGTAAACATAGCAAAATTCTTATGAAAATGCATCAGAATATCAATGTTTGATTAAATAAAGGCATGCATGAATTTCTCATCCAAATACTTACTTATTGCCTAAGAAATGCATGAAACTACTCTAAAATAAACTAAAAATGGCTTCTGAAACTAGCCAAGATGCCCTGGCATCACAACACCAAACTTAAATCTTGATTGTCCTCAAGCAAGTGATAAAACATGAAAGTACAAGAGATACAAGTCCTTATTCAGAGAATTCAAATCCTTGGTTCATAGAGTTTCATGCATGGCAACTTAGGTTCATGTTCAAGCTGGTTTCTAGGCTCTCATATGCTCTTGAACTCTCACTCTACTGCCTTTCTATGAGACTCTTATTTCTGACCCTTAGCTTCTCTGTTTTTGTTTTCTTTCCTTCTTTAGAGCTTATTGCTTTCTATAGCTAAGTGTTTTGTGTTGAGACAACTCTTTAGGATAGGCTTTCAGCCAACACTCCGGAACCAGTTAGTTCAAAGTGCTAGATATTGAAACACCCCTAAGGACTTAATTACCCAAGTCTTTCCTCAGCACATACACACCACAGGCACATGGTTTGTTACTTTCATTCTTTAGATCTTGGTGTCCAGCACCTCTTTGAGTTGCTAAATGTTTTGTGACAAGGTTGCTCTTGATAGTGGACTTTCAATTGACAATCCCGGGTTAGTTAACCCATATTATCAAGTGATGAAGCACTCCTAAGAACTTACTCATCCAAGCAGATCCTTGCACAAAAACACCACAGACACATGCCTCAAGATCCAAACTATTGGTGCCTAGCTTTATTTGCTCTTTTCTTTCTTTTTCATTCTCTTTTTCTCTTTTTAGGATCTTTATTAATTCATTTAAGTCTCATAGAATGCACTTCAAGCTCATAATTCAAGAGATATATTAGCCCTTTACCTTATTGATGAACCAACTTAGCTAACAAATACCACCACAGCACTAGGACTTTATTCTACACATTGAATTTCACTCTTGTCTTTCATAGCAAATTCTCATAAACTCTTTTATTGAGCTCAAGGATACAACATACAATTCAAGCAAGATAAAAATAAAGCAGTTACTTAGACTAGCAGCCCAAGACATCAATAAAGAAAAACAAGCAGAATATCAATGTTCATGAGAACAGGATTAAATCATACATCCAATTTAAGCACTACAACTCAGAGACAGTTAAGTACAATACAACCTCTTGGTGTCTTCTTGTTTCTTCCTTGTCATCATCATCCATAGCTTTTGCATCCTTCTTTGTCTCCTTGGATGATGGTGCATAATTTTTCCAAGAGATTGATTGAATTCCTGCAAAGTTATTGGAAGTTGCTTGTTCCCCAAGCACTTGAAAAACAGTTAGAACGCATGTATGCTTGTGATTTTCTGAACTTAATTTGGTGTATGAGCACCAAACTTAGTTCCTTGCCTAATGCAACAGATTGAATACATGCAGAAAACCTCATGTGCTTTTATTAAGAAAACAACTATGAAATAGAAAGCAAACTATAAACTAGGAACTAAACACATGTTAAGTAATTTCTCTGATTGTTTGGAGTCAGTGACTTGTCATTGAAGGGTTGCAATGTGATTTAAATGAAATCTTTAGTGGAACACCAAACTTAGAATTACACATTCACCCTTCGATTGTTTTGGTGTGCAACACCAAACTTAGCTCCTTGCAATACAGAGAATCTACTTAACTCTTTATTGAAATAACTAGGAAAAGAAAAATACCTCTAGCTGAGTTGCCTCCCAACAAGTGCTCTTTTATTGTCATTATCTTGACATTTTGTTCATGAGTTTCTTCCTCTTCTTTCAGTTTGTTAAGAGGAATGACCTCAAGTGGAAAAGGGAGCCAGTTAAGGCCCCTTGTTTTGAGTGCTTCTCCCCAACAAGCTTTTTTTTGTGATTGGCTTGAGTGAACTTGCTTGTTGGATCAGAGATTAGATTGCTTGTATTTAC
Source organism: Arachis duranensis (assembly GCF_000817695.3). Taxonomy (NCBI): domain Eukaryota; kingdom Viridiplantae; phylum Streptophyta; class Magnoliopsida; order Fabales; family Fabaceae; genus Arachis; species Arachis duranensis. The sequence continues at coordinate 57,085,550 of NC_029774.3, read as the reverse complement.
TACCTTCACATCTTTGATCTCGAGACTTGGGTATTGTTGGATAATTGGAGCATTTTTTTCATCAAGAGCTTCTTGAATTGGTGGTTTAATGAACTTAACCTCTATGCAACTCTTTGTTTCATTAGAGTGTGGACTCCCTTGATTGCCTTCCTCCCTCTCTTCTTTATGATGTTGCATTGAATCTTTTGGGAGTGAGTTTGCACATTCCTTTGTAACTTCTAGCAGCCTTTATGGGTATGGAGCCTTAGGCTTGTATGCTCTCACAACCTCCTCCTTCATTATAGAAATCTCACTTGGTATAGGTGCCTCTTTTTCTTGTTCTTCTGATTCCTCCCTTGGGTTTGCCATGGTACCACTGAAAGAATTGTGGGTAGTGATTTGCTCTGATAGATATCCAACTTGTTCCTCAAGCTTCTTAATGGCAATCCCTCAGTTCTGCATACTAGACCTTACTTTCTCCTAGAAAGTTCTCATGTCTTTAAACTCCTTGCAAATGTTTGCAAGCATAGATTCTATTTTTGCCATTCTGTCCTCGTCATGTGGTGATGATTGGTTGGAATTAGAGTGTTGAGAATGGTTGTTGTGGCTTCGAGAGTAGTATGACTCTTGTGGGTAATGGAATGAATTTTTTAGACTGTGAAGAGAATTTTGTGTGTAGTGGAATGGATCTTGTGAATGGTGAAATTAATTGTATGGATCTGGAAAGGAATTCTATGCTGAGGCATACTCAAATGATAAAGAATTTGGATATGTAAAACTAGGAGGTGAGGTTGGATAATAAAAAGGTGATGGCTCTTGATGAATGTGCTATGAATGAGTGAAATTCCTTTGATTTTGATCTTCCCAGCCACAACTTGAATAGTGATCAATTTCACCACAATATGGACCATTTTGTGGCTCTAGAAAGTACCCCGTTTCAGCTTCTTGATGCTCCCACCCACCATGAGCATAATAACATGAATCATTCTGTGGTGGTGGGGAGTTTCTCCTAAATTTTGATTGACCAGAATATGATGGATGCTCCCTTCTTTCTTGCAAAAGGCTCTGTCTCAAACAATAATCACCAAAATATATTGGAATTTTCATAGTGAGGCAATATCACAAACAGCTAGTGGTTAGTGTGCTAAAGAGTAAATGAATCAAGAAAAATAACTAAAAGTATAGAAAATAGCAGTAACAAACTCAAACAAAAACTATTAACAAAAGAAAAGAAAATTGCTCAATTTAGTTATCCTCCAATTTAATAATTGTGAATACAAAACCAATCCCCAAGAACGACGCCATAGACTTGATTCACTCGGAAACTGTCTCTCAACAAATTTCTTCTGGCAAGTGCACCGGATTGTCGTCAAGTAAAAACTCACTGTAGAGTGAGGTCAAATCCCACAGGGATTGGTAGATCGAGCAATTATAATTGAAGAATTATGCTAGTTGAGCGAAATCAGAATTGAGATTGAAATTGCAGAAGTAAAATGGCGGGAAACTTAAATTGCAAGAAATTAAAGAAGCAGAAACTTAAATTGCAGGGAATTAAGGTGCGGAAGCTTAAATTTCAAGAAATTAAATGGGATTGGGGAATTAGCATGAAATTAAAGAGCAGAGAGTAACTAGAAGGGGTAATATCAGAGATGGAGGAATCATTGGGTTTAGGAGATGTATAATTCTCCGGATCAAATTCATTTTCATCTCTTCCGTAATCAATGCATTCATTAATCTCCTTGGCAATCTTAAGTGATCGGATCCCAATTCCTTGGCTCACCAACCTCTCTAAGCATGAACAATTGCCCAATTCCTTGATTTAAGTGCTCATGGGAAGAGATGAAGTTTGGTCACTGATTATACCACACAAATTCATAGATCAAAGTGTTGGTAGGATTACATGTCACTATATCCATCCAAACCCCAATCTAATTCAATGTGAGAAAGCAATTCTAGCATGATCTCCTCATTCCTCTCCCAAGGTTCCGAGGAGATCCAATTATGAATAGCTTCTTTCCCAAGATAACCATCCAATTTAATGAAGAACGAAAGCTTTCTAGTAAAATCAAGAGAAAAGAAAGAAGAAGATGAATGAAAACTAATTTTGATCCATTGAATTACACAGAGCTCCCTAACCCAATGAAACTGGGTTAGTTGGTCATAGCTCAATTCAATTTACAGAGTAGAGAGTGCAGGAAAATTAAAGCCTAGCTAGAAAGTAAAATAAAAAGAAAGTACATAAACAAAAGGGAAAAGTGCAGAAGAAAAATAAACAGAGTGCTGAGCTCCCAGAGCCCCCTCAGGGCCTCCCAAAAGCTCCCTTTCAATCTTCAACAGTTCTTCTATTTATAACCCTCTTCTCATCTTCAATTGGATCAAGTATTTGGATGTGGGCCTTGGCCTTGATTGAAGCAATGAGGAATCACTCTAGCTGACGTTAACCATATCTAAACATTCATAACTTGCAGGGTGCCGTTTTATAATTGAAATTGGCCTTAACTTTGGTGGTAACATTTGAGGGCAAACGTTGAATCAAACGCTACATTGAGAAAATAAGTTCTGTTGCTGTCATTGGAATTTGACTCAACATTGGAGGGCCAACATTCCGCTATTCACGCGTACGCATGCTTTGTGCGTCCGCGTAAAAGGGTAAAAAATGCTTATCAACGCGTACGCGTACGGTGCGCTTACGCGTGGATGCAAGATTTGCATTTGCAATTTTAAAACAAAGCAGGGACATTGGCCTTAGCGTTGGACCTCCAACGTTCCCTCCAACGTTGGCATTTTCGCGCATACGCATACTGTGCGCTTACGTGTACATTGGCATTTTTCTCATCCGCGCGTACGCGTCATTGACGCGTACGTGTCGGTTCAAAATTCCCAATTCCCATTTCTGAAATTTTATTGTGGACGTTAGAGGCTCACATTTGAGGTAATGTTAAACCTCCAAAGTTTGCACATCCACGTGTGCGTGTCACTTACGCATGCGCATGGATGCCAAATTTTCAAGTTCCAAACTAAATGTTGCAAATCAAGCTTTGGGATGTCACTTTGTCCTCTTGGCAACGTTGCAAATTTCATGCCCACTATAGACTATTAAATATGGTTGGAAAGCTCTGAATGTCAGCTTTCTAACGTAACTAGAATCATCTCAATTAGACATCTGCAACTCAAGTTATGCTCCTTTGAAGGGGACAAGGTCGCTGGCGTCGGAGTGCATCGTTGGAGGCAACGTTTGTACCAACGTTGGGAATATTGCCAGATTCGGATGCTCAAATGTGCTGTCCACCCTCATACTATTATATATTGTTAGAAATCCCTGAACTACTTTCCAATGCCGTTGAAAGCGCATCATTTGGAGCTCCATCGCTCGAGTTATACTTCATCGAAGGTACAGAGGTTAGCTGGCCTTACTACATGTTGGTACCATGTTCGTTTATGAATTTTTCGGGGCCATTTACTCCCTCAATTTTAGTGTCAACCATGTAGTGCCATATATGCTTGGGAATCTCTTGATTCCAAATTTCCAATGCTTTTGGAATCACCTCATTTGGAGCTCTGTAGCTCAAATTATTCTTGCTGGAAGTATACCCCTTCAGGTTGTGGGGAGTGACGTTTCCGGCAACGTTGGAGCACTAACTTTAGCTCCAACGTTGCTTCCCTTTGCCTCCTCTCATAGCCTTCCTGTTGCTTCTTTACCTTCCCTTTTCTTAGCTTCCTTTCCACCTATCATTAACCAAACAAAATACATGAAAGCTTTGCTAATCTCACAAGAAATTGCATTATTCATAATCAACAAGTAAACATAGAAAAATTCTTATGAAAATGCATCAGAATATCAATGTTTGATTAAATAAAGGCATGCATGAATTTCTCATCCAAATACTTACTTATTGCCTAAGAAATACATGAAACTACTCTAAAATAAACTAAAAATGGCTTGTGAAACTAGTCAAGATGCCCTGGCATCACAGGTGTGCCACACCCATCATTTTGCCTTGGTTTCAGTAGCTGGCGTGCCACGCCCAGCATTCAAGTGGCACGCCCAGGTGAGACTCTTGAGCTGGCGTGCCATGCCTTCGATAACAAGTGGCATGCCCAGTCTTTGCTTGGCCTTCTTGTACGTTGGCGTGCCACACCTGGATGATCAAGTGGTACGCCCATTCATTTATGGGTTTCTTAAGCTTGGCGTGCTACGCCTGGCTCCTCAAATGGCACACCCAAGTGACTTTTGAAGCTGGCGTGCCATGCCTTCAATACCAAGTGGCACGCCCTAGTGATGATCCCTTCTGGAGTGATAAATTGGCGTGCCACGCCCATGGCTCAAGTGGCACGCCCATAGTAAGTGATAGGTTAGGCGTGCCACACCCAGCTTGGCGTGCCACGCCCCTTTAGTGGCCTTCATTGTTGTTCTTTGGAAAATTGTACTGGTGTGCCACGCCTAGCCTCTGGCGTGCCACGCCCATGTAAATGCTTTAAGAATCCCCTCTGGACTTCAGTACTGGCGTCCCACGCCCAGCTCCTGGCGTGCCACGCCAGTGCATTTTTGTGGCATTTGCTCCAAGTGGCACGCCAGTTTCACACGTCCAGCTTGTTTTGTTGTTTTCTTCCCTTTTTTGATGTCTTTTTCACCTGAAATTTAGCACAAACTCATTTCAAGGTAATGTACTATAATATTCATCAAATATTGCATGAATTGCAACGACCAAATGAGATTATGCTCTTTTATGGTCCTTTTTATGCAAGAAAAAGGGTAGATGATGCAAGTCGTCATTGACTTACTCCTCGATGGTTGAGGTTGACTAGGCGAGACTAACTCATGACAATTACCATAGTTGTGGTTATGGCGATGATAGGATTCCTTGGATTCTCAATTTCCAAGTCAAGGCTCTTTATTGCATTTATAGCAATTTCACTAGTTTTGATCTTGCTTTCTCTTTAATTACATTAATTACAATTTTGATCATTGCCTAGTTCTTTTATATCTTAAGTTCTTTCAATCTTTCATTTCTTTCTTGAAAACCCCCTTTTTTGCCTTAACAACCAAGGAGGTAACACTTCAATTGCATCCTAGGGAAGAACGACCCGAGGTTTAACTACTCTCAGTTTAATTAGAAATTGTAAACTTTGATCGGGCATTACTTGTTGGTTAAGAGCTATACTTGCAACGAGGTTATCTCTCCTTTACCGAGAAGGAATTCTTAACCGATGGTTTTGCTCTTATCTAGCTAAGTACATGTTTTCTGATTCCTTTATTGCTTACTTCTTCATTGAAACATCCCCTTGCTTCTTGATGTGGGGAAAATGATCCAACACAAAACTCACCGGCAAGTGTACCGGGTCGCATCAAGTAATAATAACTCACATGAGTGAGGTCGATCCCACAGGGATTGAAGGATTGAGTAATTTTAGTTTAGTAGTTGATTTAGTCAAGCAAACAAGAGTTGATTTGAGTGATTTGTGATTGACAGAAGCTAAATTGCATGAATTGTAAAGAGAGAGGGAAAAATTGCAGAAAATTAAGGAGCTAAGAAATTAAAGTGCTGAATCTTAAAGAACAAGTAAAGTAAATGACAGTAACTTAAAGTGCAAGAAATGTAAATTTGCTTAAATGTAAAAAGGGAATTGGGAGTTGTGATTGCAGAATTTAAACAAGAACAAGTGAATTGCAATAAACAGAAGAGTAAAAGATGAATTGAAGTAAAGTGGATCTTGAACAGAAAAGTAAAAGTGATTGAAGATTTAGAAACAGAAAGTAAATGTAGCTCAATTGCAGAAATTAAAAGAGAGATTGCAGATCTCAAGAGTGGAGGAAACTAGAAAACAAGTCTAGATCTCAAATCCTTCCTTGATCCAGCAAGAACAATTGCAAAAGAAAATAGAAAAATGAATTGCAGAAGAAATAAAAGGATGAAAGCAGTAAATAGAAATTGAATTATGCAAAAAGAGTAAACAAGAGATCTCAAGGTGAGATTGAAACAGAACTTCATCAATTCTCCACCTAAGATCCAAAGTAAGAAGTCAAGAGTGCTCAAGCAAGAACAAGGAAGAAGAGAGATCAATTCTCCTCCCCAATTCTCTAAGATCTAGAATCAAAATGAAAACTCTCCCAAAACTACCAAAAAGAAAAGTTCAAAAGTAAGGTAAAAAATCTAAAAGTTAAGAAAAAGGTAAAAGGTCCTCTCTAAATCAAACTAACTTCTATTTATACACCTTCTATGTTTAGATTTTAGAATTTGGAATAGGATTTTTAATTTGGTGAAGAATTGAATCATATTGAATTTTTAATTGAATTTCCATCCCAAATGTTGCTCCTAGTAGAGTGCTCTGCTCTTGTGGAGAGCGCAGCATTGGGCTTCACTTCTTGGTTCCTTTCTAGCATGCCAAGCCTTGGGTGCATCAGGATAGCACTCCACTCTTGTGGAGAGCGTAGCATTGCTGCCTTGGTGTTGTCCTGCGCGCGTAATTCCTCCCTGGCCGTGTCAAGTTGTTGCTTGAAGAGTAGCGCTCAGCTCTTGGTGAGAGCGCAGCACTCCCTTTGCTTTGGTGAGGTCCCAAATTCAAATCCTTGGGGAAGCATTGCTGGCCAATTTCTTTTGTGAAGGAAAGCAAGCTAGCGCATGCTTTGAGTGGGGCGTCCTTGGTTCGAATCCTTGTGAGTGCACTTAAGCCAATTTTGGCTTATTTTCTTGCAAGGGTAGCACCTCTTCCCCCCTTTTGGTCATGGATTCGACCCTTGTGGCTTTCACTAGCAAAACTTTTCCTTGAATTAATTTTTGGGAGGAGCCCGATAATGCTCTTGACAAGAGCGCAGCACTATATCTCTCCCCCTCTTTCTTGGTTCAAAAATAGTGCTCAGCTCTTAAGGAGAGCGCAGCATCCAAGCCTTGCTTCCTTGGTTCATTGTTGTGCTCCCTTGGAGAGCATTATGCTCTTGGGGGGAGCGCTGTAGCTTCCTCCCTTGATATGCCACGCTTCTTTGTTTCTTTTGCCACTCTCTTCCTTGGGCCACGCTTCTTAGGCCACGCTTTCTTGTTTTTTTCTTTTCTTCACCTACAAGTAATCAAAACAACCAATCAAAGTATCACAAAATTCACAAAGCCTAAAATTCATTTAAAAACCATTTAATTTTAGCTTAAACTTCATGATTTTGTGTCAATTAAAGGGTGGTTGATTGATTCAAATAAACCATGCAATTCCACTCTAAATTACTTACTTATAATGCAAGAAAGTGCATAAAAACTAGTGAAACAAGTGAAATTAGCTTGGAAAATAAGCATATGATGACTTGTCATCACAACACCAAACTTAAATCTTGCTTGTCCCCAAGCAAGCATAAAAAATAAGAGGGAATGAAATGAAAAAGAGAAGCATGCATATCCTTATTAAGCATATAGTTGAACTTGGTTCATGGAGTTTTTATGTAGACAATGATAACTCAGTTATTGTTTGCTGTTACATAAGAGGTATTCCCTTAAAGGCTTACTAAACTTGCTGCTACAAGGCTTCATTTATGCTTGTTCCCTTGCTAACTTTTCTTTCTTTGTTTTGCTTAAAGAGCTTATTATTCATTGAAGGCTCGGTGGCAAATGTTGCAGCAGCCTTTGGCTTTATTTATTTATTTATTTATTTATTTTGCTCAACATTTCTTCACCACAGGCACATGGCTTACCCTTTTCCTCCTAGGATCATTGATGTCTAGCATCTCTTTGGATAACTAAGTGCTTTGTAACTAAGTTGCTCTTTATTGTGGACTTTCAGTTGGCAATCCCAAATCAGTTGATCTAAGTGGCCAGGCTTTGAAATACTCCTTAGAACTTACTTGTCCAAGCATTTCCTAGCACAAAACACCACAGGCATGTGTCCTAGGGTCCAAGCTATTGGAGCCTAACCTTATTCTTTATTTTTCTTAGCCACTTTTGGCTTTTTCTTCTTCCTTTTCTTTCTGTTTTATTTTGTTCTCAAGGGATCATTACTGATACGAACACTTATGATAGCAAGCTAGTTCACACTTCAATGGAAATGATATTATGCAGCATGTATTTCATGAGTTATGCATTTAATCAAACACATACCACCACTAGCTTCCATTCTCACTTATGCAACATTGGACATTTACTTTCTAATTCAAACATTTCTCTTTTATTCAAGCATATGGAAAACAAAACAGAATGCAAAGCTAAGTAATGGATGACAAACATTATGCAGGTTATTTATTCTAGCTAATTATTCCACTTATAACCAAATAAACACTTTAGCAAGACATATAAGAGTTTCCAAATTAAAATGCTTCTTCAACAACAAGGATTAAGTGCAAACACAACCTGTTGGGTTGCAGCTTTTCATTCCTCTTTCTATTGTTTCCTTTTTTTGATCATTATGCAGATTATCTTCCAATATTAGCTAATTTCCTGCATAATCTTCAAAAGTTGCTTGCTTCTGAAGCCCTTAAATGAATGGTTAATATGTATGAATTGAGTGTGTCTTTTGGATTTATTTTGGTGTGGAAACACCAAACTTAATTCCTTGCCACGGCCTCTGATGCAACAAGTTAACCATATGTAAAATCCTTGTGTCTGTGCTAAAGGTTATGAAATTAAAAGCTAGAAAATAGTTAAATGGTTGAATGATTTGTCTGATTGCTTGGAGCTAGCATTGTGCAGGAAGTGAGAATGTGCTTTTAAATGAGATTTTGGTGGAACACCAAACTTAGAATCCTTCATTCTCCCTTAAATTGTTTTGGTGTGCAACACCAAACTTAGCTCCTTGCAATACATACCAATTATTCAACAGTTTTATTGAAAAAGCTACAAAAAGAAAACTACCTCAGGTTGGGTTGCCTCCCAACAAGCGCTTCTTTATTGTCACTAGCTTGACATTCTTAATTTTTGTTTCATGAAGGTTGTAGGTTATGTTGCCTTGAACTTTCTCTTCTCATTGTGGGCTTCCCTTTCGCTATCTCTTCTTGTGGGTTTTTTTTTGTGGTGTTTTCCCTGGATGATGGCTTTTAGTTCCATAATCTTCTCACTATCTTCTCTGATTTCCTTCTTTTTTTCCCACCTTACAGCTTTTTCTTTTTCATTTTCTTTTGATTTATCTTCAACGGTGTGGGGGAGGGTAATTTCCTTCTTCTTGCTTGCTTTTGAGAATTGCTCAGCCAATAGCATAATGCTTTCTCAAATTTCTTAAATGCTTCCATTTGATATTTGATTTCCAGGATTTGAGCTTTTATAAGTTTCTCCATCATCGTCTCTATGTTAGAGATTCTCTGAGATTGTTGTAAGTATATGAGATGGGCTGGCTGTTGTGGGGAATCTCGTGAATTAATAGCATAGGCATTGTGTGGGTAAAATGTGGGTGTGGAAGGGATATTCTGGTGATGTTGTGAGTTGTTATGAGGTTGGGGATGTGTGTTTTGTGAGTGCTGGAAATGGTTCACATTATGTGTTTGGTAGCCTTGGTTGTTGCTGAAGTTGTTATGACTGAAGTTCCTTTGTCCTTGATTTTGGTATTCCTCTATTCTCAAATTAGACTGAGGCCTCCAGCATGGATTATGTGCATTTACTACAGCAACTTGTAGCCAATCAATTTTTCTGGCTATCAACTCCAGTTGTGGCAGAGTTTGTTGGTGCATCTGCTTGTTTTGGTTTATGACTACATTTACTCCTTCAAGATCTACCACTCCCTTTTCTAAGCTTGCATTATGGAGCCTCTCATACGAGTGTTGCTTGTTGGCTCCCATATTATTGAGATCTACTGATCCTTGGGCAGTTTTCGTCGCTTGGAGCAGGCATTCTGAGAAGTAATCCAATGCCTTTCTTATTTGAGGGGTCAGTCCTTCATAGAAAGTTTGGAAGTTCACTTTACCGCTGATGACCTTGTATCTTTCCCATGCCTTAAAGAGGGGCTCTTCTTCTTCTTGTGTGAAAGGTTGCATCACTTCTTTTGACTTAGTGTTCCTCGGTGAAGAGGCATTGTTAGGCACTTCTTTCGGCAGATTAGAGGGATTTCCTTCCAACTTTTGCTTCCCCTATCAGTTTTCAAAACATTTCAGAGTCAAAAAGTGTGGATCCATTGCTTATGTCTCTTGGTATAAAATTCAGAAACACTGAAAGAGGGTTTTGTAATGTGAGTGAATTCAGGGTTAGTTCAAGCAAAACTTCAAACAGTTAGTGTGTTAGTAGAGACAAAGTCTCGAACAGTTAATGAATTAGTCAAAAATGAAGAAAAAGTGCTTGATCTAGACCACCACTTCACTTAATCATTGTCAATCTATTTCAATCCCTGGCAACGGTGCCAAAAACATGATGTGTGGAAAACGATCCAACACAAAACTCACCGGCAAGTGTACCAGGTCGCATCAAGTAATAATAACTCACATGAGTGAGGTCGATCCCACAGGGATTGAAGGATTGAGCAATTTTAGTTTAGTGGTTGATTTAGTCAAGCAAACAAGAGTTGATTTGAGTGATTTGTGATTGATAGAAGCTAAATTGCATGAATTGTAAAGGGAGAGGGAAAATTGCAGTAAATTAAGGAGCTAAGAAATTAAAGTGCTGAATCTTAAAGAACAAGTAAAGTAAATGACAGTAACTTAAAGTGCAAGAAATGTAAATTTGCTTGAATGTAAAAAGGGAATTGGGAGTTGTGATTCCAGAATTTAAACAAGAACAAGTGAATTGCAATAAACAGAAGAGTAAAAGATGAATTGAAGTAAAGTGGATCTTGAACAGAAAAGTAAAAGTGATTGAAGATTTAGAAACAGAAAGTAAATGTAGCTCAATTGCAGAAATTAAAAGAGAGATTGCAGATCTCATGAGTGAAGGAGACTAGAAAACAAGTCTAGATCTCAAATCCTTCCTTGATCCAGCAAGAACAATTGCAAAAGAAAATAGAAAAATGAATTGCAGAAGAAATAAAAGGATGAAAGCAGTAAACAGAAATTGAATTATGCAGAAAGAGTAAACAAGAGATCTCAAGGTGAGATTGAAATAGAACTTCTTCAATTCTCCACCCATGATCCAAAGTAAGAAGTCAAGAGTGCTCAAGCAAGAACAAGGAAGAAGAGAGATCAATTCTTCTCCCCAATTCTCTAAGATCTGGAATCAGAATGAAAACTCTCCCAAAACTACCAAAAAGAAAAGTTCAAAAGTAAGATAAAAATCTAAAAGTTAAGAAAAAGGTAAAAAGTCCTCTCTAAATCAAACTAAGTTCTATTTATACACCTTTTATTTTTGGATTTTAGAATTTAGAATGGGCTTTTTAATTTGGTGAAGAATTGAATTATATTGGATTTTTAATTGAATTTCCAGCCCAAATGTTGCTCCCAGTAGAGTGCTCTGCTCTTGTGGAGAGCGCAGCATTGGGCTTCACTTCTTGGTTCCTTTGTAGCGTGCCAAGCCTTGGGTGCATCAGGATAGCGCTCCGCTCTTGTGGAGAGTGCAGCATTGCTGCCTTGTTGTTGTTCTGCGCGCGCAATTCCTCCCTGGCCGTGTCAAGTTGTTGCTTGAAAAGTAGCGCTCAGCTCTTGGTGAGAGCGCAGCACTCCCTTTGCTTTGGTGAGGTCCCAAGTTCAAATCCTTGGGGAAGCATTGCTGGCCAATTTTTTTTGTGAAGGAAAGCAAGCTAGCGCATGCTTTGAGTGGGGCGTCCTTGGTTCGAATCCTTGTGAGTGTACTTTAGCCAATTTTGGCTTATTTTCTTGCAAGGGTAGCGCCTCTTCCCCCCTTTTGGTCATGGGTTCGACCCTTGTGGCTTTCACTAGCAAAACTTTTCCTTGAATTAATTTTTGGGAGGAGCCTGATAATGCTCTTGACAAGAGCGCAGCACTATATCTCTCCCCCTTTTTCTTGGTTCAAAAATAGTGCTCAGCTCTCAAGGAGAGCGCAGCATCCAAGCCTTGCTTCCTTGGTTCATTGTTGTGCTCCCTTGGAGAGCATTGTGCTCTTGGGGAGAGCGCTGTAGCTTCCTCCCTTGATATGCCACGTTTCTTTGTTGCTTTTGCCACTCTCTTCCTTGGCCACGCTTTTTAGGCCACGCTTTCTTGTTTTTTTTTTGTTTTCTTCACCTACAAGTAATCAAAACAACTAATCAAAGTATCACAAAATTCACAAAGCCTAAAATTCATTTAAAAACCATTTAATTTTAGCTTAAACTTCATGATTTTGTGTCAATTAAATGGTGGTTGATTGATTCAAATAAACCATGCAATTCCACTCCAAATTACTTACTTATAATGCAAGAAAGGGCATAAAAAATAGTGGAACAAGTGAAATTAGCTTGGAAAATAAGCATATGATGACTTGTCATCACTTTTCACAACCAAAATTGTGTGCGCTTATTGGCATTAGTTCCTAGGGAGAACAACCCGGGAGTTGAAATACTCTCAGTTTATATTTGCTTTGATTTGTGACATCTTTAGGATTATAATTTAATCGATGATCAATGGTTGGGTTTGGACTATACATGCAACGTCAATCCTATTTTTAGTGTGAAAATCCAAACCTATGCTTTTGGTTCTCGTCAAATTTTTGGCGCCATTGCCGGGGAACTAACGTCATGAGTGCTATATTTTGGTTGTTGTAAATATGTCCATAGTGTGAATATATACTTTTTGGTTGTTTGCTTGTTTTTGCTATTAATTAGGATTTTTGCTTCTTTTGTTAATTGATGTCTTTAGCTTTTATTTCCAATTTTCTCTATGAGTTATCACCCTCTTGGTTTGGAGTTTGGTTGTGATCATTTTGTAGGGTTTGATAACTTCAAATTTGGATTGCATCATGGGATTGGAGCATCAATTTTAGGAGGAGCAACCTCCTCTATGTTACAATGAACCATGCCCTCCCCAATATGCATACCCAAACCAAGGATATGGAGGATTTCACTATGACTATACACCTCAACCACCATATACCTATGACACATACCCTCAACACAACCCTTAATCACCATGTAAGACCCAAGACCTTTGAAAAATCTTATTTTGAACAAATCTCAAATCATATATTTATTTATAGTTTTAATTTCAGAAATTTTTTTAGTGAAAATAATAAAGGCAATTAATTGGATTTGATATAAATTAAGGTTTTTGTTTAAACTCTATAATTATCGAATTTTCTATATTTAAATTATAAAGTTAGTAGTTATCAAATAATAAAAACTTTATACGATTAGATTTAAATAATTCATATCTTTATAATTTAATACTTTATATTTTAGGGATAGAAAGAATCAATTACATTACCATGAATTTTCAATTAAAGTAATTTATTGAGAATTAATTAGTATTTTTTTATACTGCAAATGATAATTTAAAGGAACTTTATAAATTAAATTAGCTTTTTAAATTAATACTATATGTTCCAATTTTATTGAAATTATTTTACTCAAATTGAACCCAAAATTCCCAAATTCCACGTGCAAACCGTCATCGTCGTTGTGCCGTTAGGAGAGAGATTCAAGAGAGAGGAAGAGCGCGCCAGGGGAGGAGCTGCTACCGCCGACCTGGAGCTCGCCGCAGGCGTCCTGCCGCGTCGCCGTCTCGCCGCTTCCAGCTTGCCGCCTATTGGTCCACGAATCGCCATCAAGGGAGGAAAAGGGAAAAAGGGAATTGTCGTGGAACCTATCGCCACCGCTGCCATCGTCATCGCCGTTAAGCCGCGGAGGAGAGAGAGGAAGGTCGCGAAGGAGTTGCCACGTCAAAGTTGGATCTATCGCCACTGTTGAGGGTGCCGCCGCCGCTACTTGTCGCTCTGAGCTGCACCGCCGCGACTGTGGTCGCCAGAAGCGGTGTTGTGGCCGTTAGAACTGCTTGGAGATTGCCGCTGCTTCTTCTGTCTCTGTTCAACCCGCTGCCGTCGCCAGAAAGACTCTGCCGTTGCCCGCCAGAGCTCCACCCTGCCGCCACTACCACCAGAAACTGCCACTGAGGCCTAAGTCAGTTTGGTAAGCTTTAATCTTGCCTCAAATCTTCTTTTTTATTAAGTTGCTTCTACCGTGAGTTGTTGATGAGGTTGTTTGATTATACAGTCACCACTACTGCAGAACCATTAGAGCTCCCGGCCGTTATTAGAGCTATTGTCCAGTCAATTTAGAAGCTGCTACTGTGTCGTTCTATTCTGTTTATCATGGTAAGATTATTCGGTTCCGCTCTTGTTTATTGCAATACTCTATTATCAATTATGTTCTAATATCACTCAATATCTGTCCCGCGTTAATTCTAAATTATGTCAGATATGTGGTTGTTGTCGTGATCCCTGCGGTTACTTGGGAATTTTTGCGGTTGCTACCGGTTAACATGAGAATAAGGATTTAATGGGTTTAATTATGCAACTTGCGACTAATCGAGGTATGGTTTTTCTTAAAATCTATTTTATATTACAGAGTTGTTACGAATAGATATTAATATGAGAAACATATCTCTGTGATTATGATTGTCTTATAAATGTGATTGTTTGCTGGACTGAATGACTGATTGCTTGATTGCTTGAGTAGTTTGTGAATGCTGAAAAGAAATTGATTTGAAAGGTTATTTAGTTGAATTATTATGAAAAATGATTTTCTTGATTTTGAAGCTATTTTTGATAATGTAAACGAACCGGCTTTGGAAATGATTTGGTATAAGAAACTGAATTAATTTTGCAAATGGTTTAATTTTGAGTTAGTCTGACTTTATAAATGATTTAGTATTTGAGCTGGTTTGACTTTTTTAAAAAAAATAGATTTATTATTGGCATTGATTCGCTTTAAAAATAATTTGATATTGAAACTGGTTGAATTTTGGTAACTGAATGAGATTTAGAAATGGTTGAGAAAAAGGTTTGAGGAACGTTTGGATGGGACTCGAAAAGGGTGGCAGAGTTCGAGTTTTAGAGGAGATGCTGCCGAAATTTTTATAAAATTGGAAGTTTTATTTGAAATAATTAATTAAAAAGACTTGTTTTTAAACGTTATATGTTTTAAGACTAATTTATTTATCAAAGAAAGAATTATATTTTGAATTGGGATTGTTAATGAATGAAATGGAAATAAGGAAAATGAGGATTTTCTTTGAAATATGGTTTTTGAATGAATTTGGAAATGAGATTTAGATTGATGAATGTTGAGAATGTTGAGATATGGATTGAGAATGTTGAAATATGATCTTTGAATTATTCAAATGGCTTAAGAATTTGAATTATTTGAGATACAAGGTTCCCTAGATAAAGTACCATGGTTTGCCACCACGTGTACCAGGCTGAAAACTCGATATTCTGTTGACCCTACGACGTAAGTGTGACCGGGCACTATATAAATTCCCGGGAATGTTACCCCCATTGAGCAATATTGATTATTTGAAAAAAAGTTATCCATAGACTCTTGGGGATGCACGTCAGGGGATAGTCTAAGGACAATTCAGACTTGTCGGGTTGGCTGGATAACCGACAGATGAGCCTCATCAGCTATAGGACAGGCATGCATCATATGCATTTGTATGCTTTGCTTGGGTTTGAACTTGTTTTTGGTTTGCCTAATTGCTAAACTATTCTTAACTGCTACTTGAACTATTTGCTGTAACTGCTATCTACTTGTGGTTTCCTTGTCTGTCTTGCCTGTGTTTGTCCTGGTGTGCTACATTTGAGAATGAATTTTGGTACTGAATTAATGATTATGTTGTTTGATTGCGTGGTTGGTTTCTGTTTGAAATTTTTCTTATAAGAATGGAAAGGTTTCAGATTTCTGAAAGATTAAACATGAGTTCTTTAAAAAGGTTTTGAACGCTTACCTATTGGTTTTTAAAAGATTCATAAGGCAATGATAATCACTGAGCTTGAAAACAGTTTTCTTATTAAATATCTTCTTATGACAACTTTGAAACTTCGTGGTGAGACCGTGTGGTTAGGTTCTCACCCCTTACAGCTTTACCTTTTCAAGAATTGGATGAAGAAGCATTAAGGAGAGTTGTACTGCGTTTAGTTTATATGCTGTTGTATTGATTAGATTATTTTCTTCCCTCGACTTTGTTATTACAATTTTGTAAGAGGGATAGGAGTTGTATGTTTTATATATGTATTATTATAAGAAATTATGTAAGAAGTCTTGTATATGAATCTATGCCTGCTTGTTTTTTTTAAGATAAAGTATTTATTTCCGATTTTCAAAGAAATCAGCGATAAGGTGTTAAGTCACAGGCTCCTATTTTAATATTAAGTATATAAAGTAGTCATAATACTTCTTGCTATCAGAGTGGAGCAGCCGGAAGCGTGACTTTCTGGTAGTGAGGATGTTACACACCGTATTTTCAATCACCACACCACTAGCATCATACACCTTCTTACACACCACCCCAAGATACTTGCCAATATGAGTCACCTCCCACATATACGACCTATCTCGCAATTTATCAACCTCATTCTTCACCACAATGTGAAGCTTTTCCACCCTTGACCCAGGACAATCAAGACTTTCAAGCTTTTCTTCAAGAGTAAGAAGGATTCCGAAAGACACAAGGGCAATTTGTGGCAACCATGGCCGAAGTGGTGAACCGCTTGGTACTCCTTTGCTATCAAGGCATTCCTCTTGAGGAATGTAAAGGGTCAAATAAAGCATGTAGTGAAGGAGAGAGCATGGATCCACAAGGGATAGAAGAAGAGTTAGAGCATAACAAGCAACAAGAGGAAGAGAAGGTAGTATGTGAACCGGGGGAGAGAAAGGAAGATATGAGGGAGATTGATCAAGATGAGGATTCCATCATTAATGATTTTTTGTCCTCCTTGATCAATCCCCTCAATGACCCTATTGAGCCTCTTTCCATTGAGTTTAAGAGAGACATGGAGGTAAACTTTTCACAACCTCCTTGTTATGACTTAAGTGATGGGGAAGAGGAGGAGGAAGTTGGTGAGGAAGGAGTTGACAACCAAGAACATATTGAGTGGGTGGCAATATCACCTATGAGCTTTATTGGCCCCAACTAATATGCTATCTTGGAGACGAACTACCCACTCAAGGTCCTTCTTGGGTTGGTACATGGTAGAGAAAGGTGTATTGGTTGTCAAAAGAGTCCAAGGATCTTCAAGAAAATCAATTCAAGACTTGGAGTTCAAGTACGGTGTGAAGCACAATTGGGTGATTTCCAGAGAATTTTGGGTGGCTTCAAGAGTCATTTGAGAGCTTGTCCATCCGGCTTGAAGCATAAAGATCAACAAGAAGATGACCGGGGAACTAGAATATGGGATCCCGGTGGACCTATGAAGTGCAAGTTTGGATGGAGATTCAAGGAGGAGTGGAAACACAAGCCACCCTAACAAGGATCTTCTCAAAAATTCCAACTTAGGACTATAAACCAAGGTGCTAGGTGGGAGACACCCCCACCATGGTAACATCTTTCTTACCCTTTCTCTTTGCTTATAGTCTTGTTTTCTTCTATCTTAGCTTATTTTAGCTAGCTTAGGTTGGTTTACTTGATGTTTGGTAGGTTAATTTTCATATGGGTCATGCATTTATGGATTTTTGAATGATTTGGGGTTGAATTTTGTGTTGAGCTAAGGTAGAGTGCCCTAGAAATTGAAGAAAAATTTTGGAAAAAAATAAGGCATGTGCGTGCGCACACCTTTGTACGCACGCACACAATAACAAAATTCTGCACACTGTGCGTGCGCACCGACCCGTGGTACGCACACTCGTATATATGCCCTCTGTTTGGAGCACTCACACCCCTTGTGCGTGCGCATCCCTATGTTCTTGCACTTTGTGCGTGCGCAAGCAATTGTGCGTACGCACGCAACCTTCTTTTCGCACTCTCTGTGCGGCCGCACAGGCCTGTGCGTCCGCACGCCAACTTGCATCCCTTCTGGTGGGAGCGTTGGCACAGCTTGTGCGCGTGAACCCCAACCCTTTTTGTTCCTGTGCGCACGCATGTAGGTATGTGCGCACGCACACATGATCCTTGTTAAAAAAGAAAAAAGTGTTTTATGCGTATGCACCCGTTTATGCGTACACACACATCTTGTTTCCCTTTCTGCTTGGAGCACACGCACAGCTTGTGCGAGCGCACACCTCCCACTTTTCACCTAGTGTGCGTACGCACACATACCTGTGCATACGCACAAGTGCTGTTTTGGGCAAAATTTTTATTTTTCTTCCATTTGAGCCCAAACGCACTCCTACTCCCTCCACCCCTCTCCTTTCTTGATTTTTCCATGTTTTCTACTTGTTTTACTTAGTCTTTATTGCACTTTATTTTCACTCTAGTAGTTATATTAGTTTTGGTTTACTTGTTGCTACTTAAATAAATTGCAAGCGTTTGTTTGATGTTGATAGGGTTGCTTTAATTTCATCAATGCACTTATACTTTGCTTTAATTTACTACTACCTAGTGGGTTTGAATACTCATGTTTTGATTATACCACTAGGATCAATTATGTAAGTGCATTGAATTGAGTGAATTGAGTTGAAATTACTTTTTCATCATGATTTTTGAAGTTAAATTCATCACATGACCAATACTTGCTCCTTGTTAATGCTTTGCATTTGTTTGAGTGACTTAATTTGATTTTTATCAAACTTGTCACTTTTTGTAACAAGTATCTTTATCATGTGACATTTTTCTTTATGTTTTATGATGAATAAGGAGTTCTCCTTTTATTAATGGATTGGTTATTGCTTATTGTGCTAATCTATACCAATTATACGCTTTTACTTGCACAACTTCAATATCCAAGATTCTCTAAATTCAATTTACTCTTGTTGTAGTTGCCTACGTTTGCTTGTACTTAATTGATGATCATTCATTACTTGCATCTTAGGCCATTTAATTGAGGAACACATGCTTACTTTTTGATTGTGTGAATGCCATTTTAACCGGTCGTTGTGTGTATCCTAACCGCGTGCATAATTGGAATACACACACGGCTCATTTTTTCATCATACCACACCACTATGCAAACTTCCTCAATTAAATGTTTATTTGTTTTCTTTTATCTCCAAGTATACAATGTATTTACTCCCTCCTTTACCTTTTTGTGCTACTTGCCCAATGATTCCTAATTATACCTTATTCATTCATTTTGAGGAATGAGACATGAAGGCAAGGAACCGGTAGAGGAGGAGAACACTGAGGATGGAGATGCCAAGAAGACGTTGAACTTGGCAATTTTTATGCAACCCAAGCCCCTGCATCCGCCAACTGGAGGTGGAGCTCTTCAGAGACACATTTCCCCCCGGATCGTGTTCGTGCATGGAGGACCATGCAAACGTTTAAGTGTGGGGGAGGATTCACCATTTTTTGGGGCGTAAATTTTCTTTTCTGAACACTTTGCACTCTATTTTTGTTTTCTTTTATTATGTTTCTTGTAGATATTTGGAGTGTTTTTTGATTGTTGCATTGCATTTTTTCATAGTTTATATCTATTGCATTTTACATCTTTTGCATGGTATATATTTTATAGATAGAATTTGGGATTGGATGTTATGAATCGCATAGTGCCTAGTTTAATTTTGTCCTAATTGTTCATGTTAGTTTTTGCGATGTTGAAAATTAGGAATAGAACTAGAAAAGATTTTGAAATTGCATCCATCACTACATACATACATACATATATATAGGAAATAACTTTGGTGAAAAACAACAAAAATTTTCAAGAATTTTGTTTCAAGGGCATTCTATTGAATTGATTTGGAAAATTTTTTTTTTAAAAAACTTGCTTGAATGATTTTTAGGGAATATAGAAGAGAGATAGAACAAGACAATATTGTGAGTTGTTAAGCCTTAATGAGTGGTTACACATTATAACCACAAATTTTGTTCATTGTGTGATATGTCTCTTTTATAATTGTAATCTTGGTTTTTCTTGATTCTTTATTTCCAACGATTGATGTTTTGAATTGCATTGAGCATGATTGAGGCCATTTTTTTGTATTAAACTCACTCACCCATATGGACTTACCCTTGCATCTACCTTTGTTAACCCCTTTGAGCTTGTTAAACCTCTTTGTTCTAATTGTAACCACATCAAAACCCTAAGCGTAAAACCATGATTCACCTTGAATTGCATCCTTGATTAGCTTAGGTTGAAGAGTGTGTTTCATTTAAGTGTGGGAGAAACTTTTGGGAAACATTGGTTGTGAATGAAAAAGTTTGTGTTGGGTATGAATTGAAAAAGAAAATTTTGGAAAATGGGTGCACATTCATGTATCAATTTGCGTTAACCATATGCATTTGTCATAGAAAAAAAGAAAATAGAAAAAAATTGGGATGGAAAAAAAAAAAAATATATATATATATATAATGCTAAGGCATGAATGTGTGTGAAAAAAAGTAATGGGTGGTTAGAATGTATTTTTTTGTGATTTGGTTGATATAGGTTGAATGAGATACTTGAGCTAATCAAAGATTCAATCCCTTAGTCCACTTAGCCATATTTATCCTACCTTAATCCTAACCCCATTACAACCCTAATAAGTCCTCATGATAATTGCATTCATGCATCAACTACTTGTCGATTGTTAGATGAAAAGTAAATCTTCGAAAGCATGATTAGAAAGAGATTTGAGTGAATTGACCCTAGACACTGAGTGATTAGAGTGTATACACACCTAGTGAGGATTCAATTACTCAATTCTATGTTTCCACATCTCTTATTATGCATTCTTGCAAGTTGCTTCATTTTGAAACTTGAATCAATTCTTTGGATTTCGCTTGCATTGGATTATGTCCTTGCTTTGCCCTATATGTCTATATACTTGCTTGGGAATTTGTTTGTTTGTTTTCACCAATCATATAGGAAACTATAGTTTTGATCATTTTCCTTGTTGGTTTAGCATGAGAACATGCTATTGTTTAAATGTGGGAGAATTGATGAGTCCATATTTGATGGTATATTTTGACTCAATTTGGATGGATTCTAGCACATGAAGTCACACTTAAGCACCCAAAATAGTATATTTTTGTGTTTTGTCCCTAAAATGAGCCTAAATGTGAAAACATGCATTTTTGTGCCTAAATGAGTTATTTTAATTCCACTTTTATGCCATTCGATGCAGTGATATGTTTTGTTGAGTGATTTCAGGTCATTTAGGCAAGAATGGATGGCCAAAAGTGGAAGAAAGCATGTGTAAGGGAGAAAACATGAAGAAAACAAGGAAAGCACACACAGCGAAGTGTGCGTACGCACACCCCTGCGTGTATATGCACAAGCGATAATTTCCATGTGTGCGTGCGCATGAGTACCTGTGCGTACGCATAGGTTAACTTTCAACCAAGTGTGCGGACGCACACGTGATTTCATTAATGAAACACGTGCAGCGCATTTTTTGAGGCCTTTTGCCCCATTTTGAAAGGCATGAAGGTTGAATTGGAGTGCTATATGAAGGGGGATTCAACACATTTCAAGAGCTCACCATTAGATAGGAACAACACATTTTAGGAGTAGTTTTAGGGTAGTTAGCTTAGGTTTTCTCTCTAGTTCATTAGGGTTTTAATTAGGTTTTCAATGTAGAATTTTATAGTTCAAGTTTTACTTTTGGATTGTTCTTTCCCATTGTAAGTATTCCTTAATTTTCTCTTTTAATTACATTACTTGTTCTACATTCATCTATTTCAATTTCTCTTGTCAATATATGCATAGTTTGCAAATTTGGATTTCTAGTTGGTTAATTTGATGTTTGATGCTTATTTTATGTTTTATGAGTTACCTTGGTTTCTTGTTATCATTTATGGTGCATAACTTTCATTAATTTTCCAATTTTGTCATGTTTTATGTTTAAGCCCTCTATGTGTTTGATGAAAAGCCAATCTTAGTTTTGGGGTAATTTTCACCCCTTGACTTGGGAAAAATGAGTCTGTGGAGTACAAGAGCCATAATGTCCAACATTTAGTGATAATTCTTGGGTTGTTAGTTGTTATTGTTTCTACTAACGCTAGCTTTTTACTAAGGTAATTAGTAAGTTAGCTAGGATTTGTGGATTGATAACAATTATGCTTACTTAACTTATCCTTCGATGTTAAGGGTTGACTTAGTGAGATTAATCCATTATAATTATCATAGTTATTGTTATGGCAAGGAAGGGATTCCATAACTCATCCCAAGTCAAGGTCTCTTTTATATTTTAAACCACTTTTCCATCAATTTTGAGTTTTACTTGTTCATATTACATACATGGATCTTTTATTCCTTTGTTAGTTTATCAATTGCAATTTTGTTTTGTTCTTTAATTCCTTTATTTTGTTTGCTTTCATCATTGAACCCCCTTTATATTCTTGCAACCAAAATTGTGCGCTCATTGGCATTAGTTCCTAGGGAGAACGACCCGGGAGTCGAAATACTCTCGGTTAATTTTGTGTTGGATTGTGACATTATCTTGAATTGAATTTTGATTGAGAGGATCCATTTCCGGTTTGGACTATACTCACAACAGAATTACTTTATCTAGTTTTTCGAATTGGCATAAATTTTCTTCTATAAAAATTTGGCGCCGTTGCTGGGAATGCAATTCGTGGTATATCTTAGGTTGTTATAAATATGTTGATAGTGTAAATATCTTACTTTTTGGGTATTTGGTTGTTTTTGTTAATTTCTAGGTGTTTGCTTTCTTGTTTTGTTGATGCCTTTAATTTTTGTTTTCTATTTTCTCTATGAGCTATCACCCTTGTTGCTTGGAGCTTGGTTGTGAGTATTTTGTAGGGCATGATGAATTCAAATTGGGATTGCTTCATGGAGTGGGAGAATTAATTAAGGGAGGAACCAATTGTGTATGAGCAACACTCATGGCAAACACCTCCTTCATACTACAATGAGCCACACTCTCCCATATACGAATATCAACCCCAAGGATATGAAGGATACCCTATACACAACCCTTAACCACCAAACCTTCAAGCACCACACCTTACACCTCCATGGAACTAAAATATCTATACACCTTGTTACCAACCATATGAACCACCACACCCTTACACACCGTCTCAATATCCCCACCTACAAGACACACTCCTACATATACAACCCTTCTCCCAACTTTTGAAGCCTCTCTCCCACCTCAATGTGGAGTTTTCCAACCCTTGTCCCAAGAAGAACAAGACCTTCAAGCATTCTTTCAAGAGCAAGAAGGATTTTGAAGGAAGCAAGAGGACTTCATGGCTACCATAGCCTAAGCGGTAAACTGCCTAGCCTCACTATGCTCAAGCAATCAAGATATTCCCCTTAAGGAATGTAGAGCAACAACGATGAAGTGTACAGAGGAGGAAAATATGGAGCCTCAAAGGAAAGAAGAAGAGGTAAGACAAGAATTTCAAAAAGAGGAGGAAGGTAGAACTAGTGAACTGGAATAGGTAAATAGAGAATTGAAAGAGTTTGATCAAGAAGTGGATTGCATCGTCAATGATTTTTTGTCCACTTTGGTCAACCCCCTTAATGATCTTGAGGAACCCATCTCTCTCGAGTTTGAGGTAGATAAGTAAGAGCTTGAAAAAGATGGTGAGGAAGAGGCGATCAACCATGAAGTGAAAACAATTGTGCAAGAGCTTAATAGGATGACCCCAACCCAAGGGAAATTTGAGTGGGTGACAATATCCTCCATAAGCTTCATAGGTCCACATCAAATTGCTATCTTGGAGACGGATAACCAACTAAAGGTGCTTCTTGGTGTGTTGAATGGCATAGGAATGAGTGTTAGTTGGCAATGGAGTTCAAAGTATAAGTGGTGCAAGGTCCGATTTGGAGGAGTTCAACATTCAAGTGGGTGCTTCAAAGGTGCTTTAAGAGGTTGTTCATCCAAGGGCACAAGTGAAAACCAACAAGAGAGTGATAGAGAAACCAAAGTGTATGATCCGGGCATACATCTTTATAACCAACAATTATGAACCCAATGTCTTGCTTGAGGTTGCTTGGAAGCTTAATGCACTTCGTTTGGGATCCCGGAGGATTCTTGAAGGACAAACATGGGTGGCAACTCAAGGATGAGTGGAAGCATAAGCCACCATGACACAAGCTTCACTCAAAAGTCCAACTTGAGGACTTAAAACCAAAGTGCTAGATGAGAGACACTCCACCATGGATGAGACATAGAGGCAAGGAGCCAGGAGAGAAGGAGGACACCAAGGAGGGAGATGCCGAGCATGCATAGGGCTTGACGATTTCCACACAACCCGAACTCCCTTTTCCTCACAACCGAAAGCGTATAACATTTCAATTGCATCCTAGGGAAGAACGACCCGAGGTTTAATTACTCTCGGTTTATATTGTGTTTTGAAATTGACATTTGATTAAGAGAGTTCATTGTTGGTTTAGACTATACTACCAACAAATTGATTCTTGCTTTTGATCAATTCTAAACCGGAAAAAATTCCTCTTCGTCAAATTTGGCACCGTTGCCGGGGATGCAATTGGTGTTATATTTTAGGTTGTTGTGAATATGTTGATAGTGTAAATATCTTACGTTTTGGGTATTTGGTTGTTTTTTTTAATTTCTAGGTGTTTGCTTTCTTGTTTTGTTGATGTCTTTAGTTTTTATTTTCTATTTTCTCTATGAGCTAACACCTTTGTTGCTTGGAGCTTGGTTGTGAGTATTTTGCAGGGTATGATGAATTCAAATTGCGATTACTTCATGGGAGAATCAATTTAGGGAGGAACCAATTGTGTATGAGCAACACTCATGGCAAACACCTCCCTCATACTACAATGAGCCACACTCTCCCCTATATGAATATCAACCCCAAGGATATAAGAGTTACCCCATGCACAACCCTCAACCACACTATACACCTCCATGGGACCAAAATGCCAATACACATTGCTACCAACCATATGAACCATTACACCCTTACACACCGCCTCAATATCTCCACCCACAAGACACACCTTCTACATATACAACCCTTCTCCCAACTTTTGAACCCTTTCTCCCACCTCAATGTGGAGTTTTCCAACCCTTGCCCCCAAGAAGAACAAGACCTTCAAGCATTCTTTCAAGAGCAAGAAGGATTTCGAAGGAAGCAAGAGGACTTCATGGCTACCATAGCCGAAGCGGTGAACCACCTAGCCTTACTACGCTCAAGCGATCAAGACATTCCCCTTGAGGATTGTGGAGCAACAACGATGAAGTATAGAGAGGAGGAAAACATGGAGCCTCAAAGGAAAGAATAAGAGGTAGGACAAGAATTTCAAAAAGAGGAGGAAGGTAGAACTAGTGAACCGGAAGAGGTAAATGGAAAATCGAAAGAGTTTGATCAAGAAGTGAATTTCATCATCAATGATTTTTTGTCCACTTTGATCAACCCCCTCAATGATCCTGAGGAACCCATCTCTCTCGAGTTTGAGGTAGATAAGAAAAAGCTTGAAAAGGGTGGTGAGGAAGAGGCGATCAACCATGAAGTGGAAGCAATTGTGCAAGAGTTTAATAGGATGACCCCAACCCAAGGACAATTTGAGTGGGTGACAATATCCTCCATGAGCTTCATAGGTCTACATCAAATTGCTATCTTGGAGACGGATCACCAACTAAAGGTTCTTCTTGGTGTGTTAAATAGTGTAGGAATGGGTGTTAACTGGCAATGGAGTTCAAAGTATAAGTAGTGCAAGGTCTGATTTGGAGGAGTTCAACATTCAAGTGGGTGCTTCAAAGGTGCTTCAAGAGGTTGTTCATCCAAGGGCACAAGTGAAAATCAACAAGAGGGTGATAAAGAAACCAAAGTGTAGTATCCGGGCATACATCTTTATAACCAACAATTATAGACCCCAATGTCTTGCTTGAGGTTGCTTGGAAGCTTAATGCACTTCGTTTGGGATCCCAGAGGATTCTTGAAGGACAAACATAGGTGGCAACTCAAGGATGAGTGGAAGCATAAGCCACCATGACACAAGCTTCACTCAAAAGTCCAACTTGGGGACTTAAAACCAAAGTGCTAGGTGGGAGATACCCCACCATGGTAATTGATGAGCGGATAATTTATACGCTTTTTGGCATTGTTTTTAGATAGTTTTTAGTGGGATTTAGCTACTTTTAGGGATGTTTTTATTAGTTTTTATGCAAAATTCACATTTTTGGATTTTACTATGAGTTTGTATTTTTTTTGTGATTTCAGGTATTTTCTTCATGAAATTGAGGGACCAGAGCAAAAATCTGATAAGAGGCTGACAAAGGACTGCTAATGCTGTTGGATTCTGACCTCCCTGCACTGGAAATGGATTTTCTGGAGCTACAGAACTCCAAATGGTGTGCTCTCAACTGCGTTGGAAAGTAGACATCCAGGGCTTTTCAGAATTTATTCAAGTTTAGCGACGCAAACTGGCGTTCAACGCCAGTTCCATGCTGCATTCTGGAGTAAAACACCAAAAACACGTCACAAACCAGAGTTAAACGCCAAAAACACGTTATAACTTGGCGTTTAACCCCAAGAGAAGCCTCTGCACGTGTAAAGCTCAAGCTCAGCCCAAGCACACACCAAAGTGGGCCCCGAAAGTGGATTTCTGCATTTAGACTTATTTCTGTAAACCCTAATAGCTAGTTTAGTATAAATAGAACTTTTTTACTATTGTACTAAGCGTATAGTCTTTTGGATTGATCTTTACTCACTATATGCGATTTTAGACCTTCATGGGGGCTGGCCATTCGGCCATGCCTGGACCATCACTTATGTATTTTCAACGGTGGAGTTTCTACACACCATAGATTAAGGTGTGGAGCTCTGCTGTACCTCGAGAATTAATGCAATTACTATTATTCTTCTATCCAATTCAAGCTTATTTTTATTCTAAGATATTCGTTGCACTTCAACATGATGAATGTGATGATCTGTGACACTCATCATCATTCTCACCTATGAACGCGTGACTGACAACCACTTTGGTTCTACCTTAGAACGAGCGTGTATCTCTTAGCCTCCAATCCGAAAGATCGGAGTCTTCGTGGTATAAGCTAGAATCCATTGGCAGCATTCTTAAGAATCCAGAAAGTCTAAACCTTATCTGTGGTATTCCGAGTAGGATTCAGGGATTGAATGGCTATGACGAGCTTCAAACTCGTGAGTGTTGGGCATAGTGACAGAAGCAAAAGAATCACTGGATTCTATTCCGACATGATCGAGAATCGACAGATGATTAGCCGTGCTGTGACAGAGCATTTGGACCATTTTCACTGAGAGGACGGGAGGTAGCCATTGACAATGGTGAAACCTAACATACAACTTGCCATAGAAAGGAGTAAGAATGATTGGATGAAAGCAGTAGAAAAGCAGAGATTCAAAAGGAACACAGTATCTTCACGCACTTATCTGAAATTCCACCAATGAATTACATAAGTATCTCTATCTCTATTTTATTCTTTATTTATCTTTACATTCGAAAACCATTATAACCATTTGATTCCATTTAACTGAGATTTACAAGGTGACCATAGTTTGCTTCATACCAACAATCTCTATGGGATTGACCCTTACTCACGTAAGGTATTACTTGGACGACCCAGTGCACTTGCTGGTTAGTTGTGCGAAGTTGTGACAAAGTATGATTCACGTTTGAGAGCTCTAAGTCTATTGGCGCCATTGTGATGATCA
Organism: Arachis duranensis; assembly: GCF_000817695.3. NCBI lineage: Eukaryota > Viridiplantae > Streptophyta > Magnoliopsida > Fabales > Fabaceae > Arachis > Arachis duranensis. Next base: position 57,058,045 of record NC_029774.3, on the reverse strand, counting down.
CAGTTTCGTGCACCAAGTTTTTGGCGCCGTTGCCGGGGATTGTTCGAGTTTGGACAACTGACGGTTCATCTTGTTGCTCAGATTAGATAATTTTCTTTTCAAAAAGTTTTCAAAAATCATTCAAAAAATTTTTCTTTGTTTTCATTTTTCTAAAAAGTAATTTTCTAAAAAAATACAAAAAAATAATAAAATCATAAAAATCAAAAATATATTTTTGTGTTTCTTGTTTGAGTCTAGTGTCAATTTCTATGTTTGGTGTCAATTGCATGTTTTTAAAATTTATGCATTTTTTCGAAAAATTCATGCATAGTGTTCTTCATGATCTTCAAGTTGTTCTTGATAAGTCTTCTTGTTTGATCTTCATATTTTCTTGTTTTGTGTCTTTTGTTGTTTTTCATATGCATTTTTGCATTCATAGTGTCTAAACATGAAAATTTTCTAAGTTTGGTGTCTTGCATGTTTTTCTTTTCTTGAAAATTCTTCAAAAATAAGTCTTGATGTTCATCTTAATCTTCAAAGTATTCTTGGTGTTCATCTTGACATTCATAGTGTTCTTGCATGCATCATTGGTTTTGATCCAAAATTTTCATGTTTTGGGTCATATTTGTGTTTTTCTCTTTCTCATTAAAAATTCAAAAATAAAAAATATCTTTTCCTTATTTTACTCATAAATTTCGAAATCTTTGGGTTGACTTAGTCAAAAATTTTTAAAATAAGTTGTTTCTTGTTAGTCAAGTCAAGATTTCAATTTTAAAAATCTTATCTTTTCAAAATCTTTTTCAAAAATAAAATATTTTTCAATTTTTTTATTATTTTCGAAAATTTTTAAAATTGATTTTCAAAATCTTTTTCTTATCTTTATTTCAAAATTTTGAAAACTTTACTAACAATTAATGTGATTGATTCAAAAATTTGAAGTTTGTTACTTTCTTGTTAAGAAAGATTCAATCTTTAAATTCTAGAATCATATCTTTTAATTTCTTGTTAGTCAAGTAATCAATTTTAATTTTAAAAATCAAATCTTTTACAAAATATCTTTTTCAATCATATCTTTTTCAAAATCAATTTCAAAATCTTTTCCAACTTCTTATCTTTTCAAAATTGATTTTCAAATCTTTTTCAACTAACTAATTGACTTTTTGTTTGTTTCTTATCTTTTTCAAAACCACCTAACTAATTTTCTCTCTCTAATTTTCGAAAACTCCTCTCTCTCACCTCCTTCTACTTATTTATTCATTTACTAACTCTTCTCTTCATCTAAAAATTCGAACCCACTCTTCTCCTCTATATTTGAGTTTTTCTCATCCTTCTTCTATTCTTTTCTTCTTCTACTCACATAAAGGAATCTCTATACTATGACATAGAGGATTCCTCTTCCTTTTCTGTTCTCTTCTTTTTCATATGAGCAGGAGTAAGGATAATGACATTCTTGTTGAAGCAGATCCTGAACCTAAAAGGACTTTGAAGAAGAACTAAGAGAAGCTAAAGCACAACAATCCAAAGAAAACCTTACAGAGAATCTCAAAAAAGAAGTAGACATGGCCGAACCCAATAACAATGGTGGAGGCGCAAGGAGGATGCTTGGTGATTATACTACACCTACTTCCAATTTTTATGGAAGAAGCATCTCAATCCATGCCATTGGAGCAAACAATTTTGAGCTGAAGCCTTAACTAGTTGCTCTAATGCAACAGAACTGCAAGTTTCATAGACTTCCATCAGAAGATCCCTACTAGTTTTTAACTAAGTTCTTACAGATCTGTGATACTGTTAAGACTAATGGAGTAGATCCTGAAGTCTACAGGCTCATGTTTTTCCCTTTTGCTGTAAGAGATAGGGCTAGAACATGGTTGGACTCATAACCTAAAGATAGCCTGGACTATTGGGATAAGCTGGTCACGGCCTTCTTGGCCAAGTTCTTTCCTCCTCAAAAGCTGAGCAAGCTCAGAGTGGATGTTCAGACCTTCAAGCAAAAAGATGGTGAATCCCTCTATGAAGCTTGGGAAAGATACAAGCAGTTGACTAAAAAGTGTCCTTCTGACATGCTTTCAGAGTGGACCATCTTGGATATATTCTATGATGGTCTATCTGAATTCTCTAAGATGTCACTGGACCACTCTGCAGGTGGATTCATTCACCTAAAGAAAACGCCTGCAGAAGCTCAAAAACTCATTGACATGGTTGCAAATAACCAATTCATGTACACCTCTGAGAGGAATCTTATAAGTAATGGGGCGCCTCAAAAGAGGGGAGTTCTTGAAATTGATACTCTAAATGCCATATTGGCTCAGAACAAAATGTTGACTCAGCAAGTCAACATGATTTCTCAGAGTCTAAATGGATTGCAAAATGCATCCAACTGTACTAAAGAAGCATCTTCTGAAGAAGAAGCTTATGATCATGAGAACCCTGCAATGGCAGAGGTGAATTACATGGGTGAACCCTATGGAAACACCTATAATCCTTCATGGAGAAATCATCCAAATTTGTCATGGAAGGATCAACAAAAGCCCCAACTAGTCTTTAATAATGGTGGAATAAACAGGCTTAGCAATAGCAAACCCTTTCCATCATCTTCTCAGCAACAGATAGAGAATTTTGAGCAGAGCCCCTCTAGCTTAGCAAACATAGTCTCTGATCTATCTAAGGCCACTTTAAGTTTCATGAGTGAAATAAGGTCCTCCATTAGAAATTTGGAGGCACAAGTGGGCCAGCTGAGTAAGAAAATCACTGAAACTCCTCCTAGTACTCTCCCAAGTAATACAGAAGAGAATCCAAAAAGAGAGTGCAAGGCCATTGATATAATCAATATGGACGAATGCACAAAGGAGGAGAAGGACGTGAATCCCAGGGAGGAAGACCTCCTAGGACGTCTTTTGAACAAAAGGAGTTCCAAACTGAGGAACCTAAGGAATCTGAGGCTCACCTAGAGACCATAGAGATTCTATTGAACCTCCTTTTACCATTCATGAGCTCTGAGAACTATTCTTCCTCTGAAGAGGATGAAGATGTAACTGAAGAGTAAGTTGCTCAATATCTAGGAGCCATCATGAAGCTAAATGCCAAATTGTTTGGTAATGAGACTTGGGAAGGTGAATCTCCCTTGCTCATTGGTGAACTAGATACATGGGTTCAGCAAACTTTACCTTAAAAGAAACAAGATCCTGGTAAATTCTTAATACCCTGTACCATAGGCACCATGAACTTTTAGAAGGCTCTTTGTGACCTATGGTCAGGTATAAATCTTATGCCACTCTCTGTAGTGGAGAAACTAGGGATCTTTGAGGTATAGGCTGCCACATTCTCATTAGAGATGGTAGACAAGTCAATAAAACAAGCTTATGGATTGGTAGAGGACGTGTTGGTAAAGGTTAAAGGCCTTTACATCCCTGCTGATTTCATAATCTTAGACACAGGGAAGGATGAGGATGAATGCATCATCCATGGAAGATCCTTCCTAGCCACAGCAGGAGCTGTGATTGATGTTGACAGAGGAGAGTTAGTCCTTCAATTGAATGGGGACTACCTCGTGTTTAAAGCTCAAGGATCTTCCTCTGCAACCATGGAAAAGAGGCACGATAAGCTTCTCTCAATACAGAGTCAAACAAAGCCCCCACAGTCAAACTCTAAGTTTGGTGTTGGGAAGCCACAACCAAACTCTAAGTTTGGTGTTGAACCCCCACATTCAAACTCTAAGTTTGGTGTTGGGAGGTCCCTACAATGCTCTGATGATCTGTGAAGCTCCATGAGAGCTCACTGTCAAGCTATTGACATTAAAGAAGCGCTTATTGGGAGGCAATCCAATTTTTATTTATATATATTTCTATTGTTCTTTTATGTTTTATTAGGTTTATGATCATGTGGAGTCACAAAACAATTACAAAAATTAAAAACAGAATCAAAAATAGTAGAAGAAACAACACACCCTGGAGGAAGAAGCTTACTGGCGTTTAACGCCAAAACAGAGCATAAAGCTGGCATTGAACGCCAGAAAAAAGTAGCAGTCTGACGTTTAAATGCCAGGATTACACCCTGAGGAGAGCTGGCGTTAAACACCATAAACAATCATGGAAGTGGCGTTCAAACGCCAGAAACATGCTGCAGCCTGGCGTTAAATGCCAGGATTGCATACAAAGGGCATTTTACACGCATAAAGGGTGCAGGGATGAGAAATCCTTGACACCTCAGGATCTGTGGATCCCACAGGATCACCTCAGGATCTGTGTACTGATGACAAGTCATCATATACCTATTTTTCTATGCTTTTTCATACAAGAAATTGATGATTTGTGCTTAAATATTGAATGCTTTTGTGCTTAAATGATATATTTTCTTGATCTTTTAATTTTATAAATCTTGTAGGAAATAAGAAGAAAAAGAAGCAAAGAAGCACAAAAAAAGAGGAAAAAAGAGCTTTGGAGCACACTTTGAAGTTGGAGCACACTTTGGAGGCTTAGGCCACGCTTTTAAAAGCGTGGCCCACGACCAAATTAAAGGAGAATAGGCAATCAGCACACATTGCCCTGCTCTTGCCAAGGGCAGGGCAGAATCGTGATGCAAAGTGAGGATGGAAGCAAGAATTATCGCTAAGGTAAAATATGGGCGCTCACAGCATGACCATGCCTCCTTCAAAGGGCTATAACTTGAGCTACAGAAGTCCAATTGATGTGCTTCCAGTTGCGTTGAAAAGCTGACATTCAGAGCTTTCCAAAGATATATAGCAATCCATGTTTGGCGTACAATTGAGGCAGGAGTGAAAGGCATATTTAAGGGCCAAAAATAAGCGAAAATAAACCAAAGTGCTTCCCCAAGGCTTGAAGCTGGAGCCTCACTCCAAAGCAAAGTAGCGCTTAATTTTCTGCTCTGCCCTCTTGGAGAGCAGGGCAATGTCGTGCTCTCTTCATGGAAAATCAAGGAAAAGTTTCTCTTCAAGTGCTTTCACCAAGGTTCGAACACAAGACCTCCAAGGAAGCCAAGCCTTATGCGTGAATTAGGTGCCAAGGAAACCAAGGAAAAGGAGCAGCGTGTGCCTCCACCAAGTTTCGAACTTGGAACCTCACCTTTCGGCAACATTGCCCTGCCTTCCGCAAGGGCAGGGCAGCAATTCTTGGTGCATGGCACAAAAATTGGCACGGCCAGCTTGCACAATTGTCGCGCACCAAAGGAGTTTCGGCCAGCAACAAGCGCGCACCATGGCAACTCTGCCCTGCCCACCACAAGGGCAGGGCAGCATCCTGACGCACCAAGCATGAACGCAACGAGGGCTGCACGCACCATTTCCTGCTCTGCCCTCCACAAGGGCAGGGCAGCCTCCTGGGAGCAACATATGGGCCAAAATCAACCAAAA